>NW_027493423.1:0-340748 GCF_021521415.1 Bidens hawaiensis | reverse complement strand
CTCATCAATTTTGGGTTTGTTTCCGTTTGGAATATTTATTTTGAAGATTAAAAAAAAATCTCATTTCTTCTTCCCAGAAAAAAAAATACTCTTGAAAGATCAAAGATTGAATAAACAAAATATTAGATCAAGAAGTATCTACAATAAAGTGTGCATTTAGCTTTAGAAAACCTAAGTAAAGCTAATATAAAAAGATCATAATTTTTCTAAACATTGCATTATGTGGGTAGATCTAACAAGCAAGAATTTTACATTTTAATTGCCTATTTTCTCAAACATCCTTATATTAATTAGATAAAGAAACCATAAATACACTCATACAAGATAACAAGAACACACCACAAAGCACCAACCATGATTACAAAAATAATTTGAAGCACGGAATTTGAACCCTCAACCTTTTAAAAATACAAAACTTTATTCAACTATTTGATCGTCACACAATTAACCACATTAATTATTTCCGACACTATCGGACACTTATAACTTAGGAAACAAAATAAGAATGCAAGCTTGGAGAGATTCTAGGTTAAGCACACAAGAAGGATTAAGCCCAAAACATTACAAGGAAGAGAAGCCCTGTGGAGGCTTCCGTCGTTCCATAACCGCCATCTTCATCTCCACCACCTCCAGAACCACCACCAACTCCTCAACCACCACCTTTAGAACCACCACCTCCAGAACCACCACCAACTCCTCGACTACCACCTCCAGAACTACCACCACCAGCTCCTCCAGAACCACCACCACCTCGACTACCACCTACAGAACCACCACCACCTCCAAAACTACCACCACCTCCACGACCACCACCACCGGCACCACCTACAGAACCACCACCACCTCCAGAACTACCAACTCCTCCAAGCTTCTCAACCGCAGCTACTGATTCGAGATTAGTGCTACCATGTGCGGATGCATTAAAAATAATCATACAAAGCGTCATAAACATAAATGTTATGATGTTCTTCATGATCTCTATCTATGTGGTGTAATTGAAATTGGAGTGTAGCTAATTTTTTATAATTAAAAGCATTTGAGGCCAATTTGGTTCTTTAACTTATTTGCTCGATCAGTGGAGTGCCTGTAAGTTTCCTATATGTAGCGAAAATTACCATGTGAACTGATACACAACAAAAGAGCAATAGCATACGTGTCAACTTTTTATTGACCTGTATATCATGATAGTTTGATTATCTTGAAAACGAGTAAATAGATACTATTATACGGACATACGGTTCTCAAACTCATATTTGTATAGAAACCATTTGCGTTTATTATATTTGGTGGTGAGTTAAGTTATTCTATACATACTCTTAAATCTAGAAATGGTATAAAGACACAATAAATCGTGAAATATAACATAATTTTAAAAAATGTAACACGATGTTGAGAAACGTAGACACACTAGTGTCACGGTGATAAAAATAGACAAAAAAAAAAAACATAATGATAAGTAAGAAAGACGTTTTCTAAAATCTACAAACAATAAATCGAAATCGAAACCTAAAATCTAATATCGTAGAGTTCGACTGGACGGGTCCAAAACGGCTAGTTTGAGTTCAGTCAAGGTCTGTTTGATACTCTTAGTACGACTTTTATTCTAGAAAGTATGTATTTAAACCTAAACTTACGTCAGATAAAATAATTATCTATACTAGTTTTCTCTACATGCAAGACATGTAAATGTAAATTTTTATTTGGAAATATATATTGCATTAAACTACATGACCGTTTCATTGTACGAAAGCATGTATACATTTATGACTTATCATAGAACCCATGCTTTATAGTTCACATGTTCAATTTAGTTTTAATAGGTTTGGACAATTAAGCTTAAAGTCGAACCGAAGTATGTATTTAAGTAAAGCGGTCATCTTCGGGTCTACTTAGACATGTTCGCGAATTGACCCGTTTATTTTTATACTTTTCTTTAGGTCATGTGGTATACTTTAATCCCTCTTAACTCTACATAAGTACCACATCACTCATTTTTCTTTCTTTCACTCCATCTCACTCAAAGAAAATTGTTTAATTCTGTTAACTCCATCTATCTCTATTAATTATTAATTTAATATATTGTTCATTGTCTTATAACCCATGTGAAGAGGTATGTACCCGCCTCAACACCGAGCAAGGCGGGTCAACCCACAAGATAAAGACATTATGAAGGCACAAAGCCAAAACCTATGAGCATGGCGCATACAAAACATGCTCAGGCATCATATGCCCAGGCACACATATGCTCGCGCATCGCATATGCGCGCGGCGCATCAGCGCGCGGCGCATATCACATGACCGTGCATATCACATCTGCCCAGGCACACATATGCTCGCGCATCACATATGCGCGCAACGCATCAGCGCGCGGCGCATATCACATGCTCGTGCATATCACATCTGCGCATGAAATATCTGCGCGTGAGAATATAGAGAAGACCTCGCGCATCCTCAGGGTGGGCGCATATCATACGTGCACATAATCAACCTTGTCCTTATCCAAATCAGGATTAGGGCAACCTTGATTGTGCACATCAGACAACCTTCCAGAAGGCATCTTTTTAAGGAGAAAGAATATGTTGATGTTGACAGCTGCCAAATGAAAGGTCGACAACTCAGCATGACACATGTGTTACCACGTGATTACAACCAACGAGAAAGCGCCAGGTGTCCCAGAGGACACGTGGCGCAGTGCGATTGGAGGAGGCCAACGAGGTTGAGCCCAATCAGTGGAAACCCTAGCATTATAAATACAGCATCAACTCCACTTTGATGACACATTCATACTCAATCATTGACAGTTACAAGCAGTGATATCACATTCAATCATATTGAATTATATCACTCACAGTCAGTTACATACAAACATACAGTCTCACAATCAGAGGGTATTCAGCTATTCAGCAATACTCTTGAGATTCTTTCACACTCATTATCATCTTCTCCACAATATACTGATTCTCACGCCGGAGGGTTACCCCAAAGAGGACCCCTCTGTCCCTTTCTGAGGGGTAAGTAACGGCGCTGTTCATTTTGTAGGTGGAAGAACACAGATCCAGAAGAACCATCGGCGAAATAGTATAATCACACCCGAGGAAAGTAGATCTGCTACCAGTGAGGAGATCCACGTTTCTTCATTGGCGCCATCCACTGTTACAAACGGCAATCAGATCTCATCAGATCTATAAAAAAAAAAAATCAATCACCATGGTTTCTGGAGTTCGTAACGTTGATCAAGCTCTGGAGGATATTGAACGTGAGGGTGTTAACGACGGACAGCAGGTTCTGAGGGTTCCGCGTGATTCTACGCGTACCACCAGCAACCGTCCCTTCGTCACAACCCCTCACGGCCAGACTGAAACTCCTCCAGACGATCTCACGTTACAAAATATGGCCGGCGCGAAACTGAAAGGACCAATGGGTCCAGAAGAAGAAACAAATGATCCAAATGAATGGCTCATAAACGAGCAGCGGCGTCTGATGGAAAAGTACAATGAAATGGTCAAGCAGAAAAAGCTAGCCGACCAAACACAAAGGCAAGCTTTTGATAAGCAGACTACAAAAAGGCCGCGCGCGCCGGAAGAAGGACATTCTGTTCACACTGCACACACTGAGTTCAGTGATGAAGAAGTGCATAGCATGAGGAAGACACGGGATACTCATGCAGGAGGCTCACAGCTCCGCGCGCCTGTGAACATGGCGCCTGGAGCCAGAGCAGATCTGGATCTGCACATGCCGTACAGCCCACCGGTCAGAGGGCAAGTGGACGTAACCACGCCCTACAAACCAGCCATCCTAGTAAAACACTCAAAGTTTACTGCGCGCATCGCGCAGGCTCCCATCCAGCACAAGACCAAGATGCCAAGTGGTCTGGGCAAATATGATGGCACAATAGATCCAGATGACTTTTTGCAAGGTTTCTATAACACGGGAAACCTAGAGAGCTGGACGATGCCAACATGGTGTCATATGTTTGCTCGCTGCCTCACTGGCGCAGCGCGGGTATGGTTCGAGAGCTTGCCGACAGGGCAAATTGATGGGTTCGAGGAACTATTAGAAAAGTTCCAAGCCCACTTCGTACAGCAGCGCAGGCACACGCGCGATCCTGATGACATCATGCACTGCATACGCAGGAATGATGAAACGATTGAAGATTACATCACTCGTTTCAATCAGGAATCCCTGGCAATCGGGGGTATAACTGAGCAGCTCCTGCGCGTCGCCTTTATACAAGGCGCGCGCAGTGATCAACTCCGCCGGGCTCTCGTAAGCAAAGATGGTATGCCCACCACGTGGGCCAAGTTAATGGAGGCATCGCGAGTTTTCGCGAGAAATGAGAAACAGATTGCCCAAGATAGGGCAAGAGAAAGAGCGCATCAGGATGAATCACCGCGCAGCAAAGAGAAGAGGGCCAAACAGAACTCTGTATGGTCCAGGTTGCAGCCAACAAGTTTTTCTTCCGCGGAAAAACAAGCGCAACCAAGCTCACCCCAGCCCCAAAAAGAAGTTCGTAATCGCGGGGAGGGTGACAAGAGGGAGGGCGGCAGAGATCCCAGCAGACCTCTGCCAAGAATATGGACACCCCTCACTAAAACACCTTCACAGGTGTTAAGTACTGAGAATGTTCAATTCAAGCCTCCCAAGCAACTACACTATAAGGGACCGCAAAACAGTGGCAAATATTGTGAATTTCACAGGTCCCCGGGCCACAACACCGACGCATGCCATCATTTAAAGGATGCGATCGAGAAGGATGTAAAGTCAGGCAGGCTGGCTCACTTGGTGAAAAACCAAAGAATAGAAGATGAGCAACCGGAAGGAGCCTCTGCCAGCAAGAAATACAAAAGAATCTGTGTGGCTGAGGGGGGACGACAAGGGCAGACGTCAAAAAAGAGAAGCGCGCAAATCCACGGAGATTGGCGCGAGCAGCAAGTCATCTTCCCAAGAATCAGGGGAGGCCCTTCAATAAGCAGTCCTCTCGTCATCACCACACACATTGCTCATTACGAAGTGTCAAAGGTCCTGGTGGACACTGGAAGCGAATCTGACATTATGTATGAGCAATGTTTCAGAAAGTTAGACCCGACAGACCAAGCGCGGCTCGAAATTGTGAACGCACCAATCTGTGGTGTTTCAAATGAAATCATCCATCCCCTAGGCCAGATTCAGTTTGAATTAACTATGGGGGATGATGAACACAAGCGAGCTGAAGTAGTCAACTTCTTGGTCTTGCCCACCACGTCATGCCACAATATGATCCTGGGTAGGGGAACGATTGCCCAGTTTAATGCTGTACCGTCGCCAGCGCACGGCGCATTGGGGTTCCCTACACCAACAGGCGTAACATTTGTTTACCGCGATCATTTGTGCGCAGTGACAAGTACGCCGCGGGAAGGGAGAATGAAACTTCCAATGGCAGACAATGCGCCAGAGAAGTGGATTTTAAACCCAAATTTCCCCGAGCAAACGGTCACAATTGGCGCTACCATTTCAGACGAAACGAGATTAAGAATGAAAAGGTTGCTCACAAAATACACGTCGGTTTTCGCGTGGCAGCACTCCGATATGACGGGGGTCCCGCGAGACTTGGCGCAACATTCTCTTAACACGTTCAAGTCGGTGGAGCCAATTGCTCAGAAAAAGAGAATCATGGGGGATGAAAAGGCGAAGGCCATGAATGAGCAAGTTGAGGACCTGTTGCGCGCAAACATCATCCGCCCGATCCGATACCAGACGTGGGTAGCCAATCCTGTGATGGTAAAGAAAAGCAACGGTCATGGAGGATGTGTATTGACTTCAAGGACCTCAACAAAGCATGTCCGAAAGACTGTTACCCCCCTCCCAAACATCGACGCAAAGGTGGACTCCGTGGCGCCATTCAAGCTCAAATGTTTCCTGGATGCCTACAAAGGCTATCACCAGATTCAAATGGCACCACAGGACGAAGACAAGACTGCCTTCAGAACCGACAAGGGTGTTTTTTGTTACACAAAAATGCCCTTTGGTTTAAAGAATGCAGGCGCAACCTATCAGAGACTTATGGATTCAGTTTTCAGTGAACAGATCGGAAGAAATCTAGAAGTCTACGTTGATGATTTGGTGATCAAGAGCAGGGAGGAGAGACAAATGCTTAAAGACATCGAGGAAACTCTTCAGCGCCTAACGGAAGTTAACATGAAGCTCAACCCGAGCAAATGTACTTTTGGCGCGGAAGAGGGGAAATTTCTTGGTGTAATGGTCACTAAGGATGGTTTCAAGGTGAACCCTGAAAAGGTGGAAGCCATCCTTGACATGCCTTCACCATCCACCATGAAAGAGGTTCAGAAGCTGAATGGTAGATTGGTGTCAATCAACAGGTTCCTAGCGAACCACGCCAGCAAATCTACTCCATTCGTTAACACTTTGAGGAACTGCTTGAAGAAGAGCCATTCAAGTGGACGCCTGAGGCTGAGCAAGCTTTCACTGAGATAAAAGAATGTCTCATAAAGCTGCCCGCGCTCACAGCTCCACTTCCTGGCGAAACCCTTACGTTGTACTTGTCAGCTGGAGATCGCGCCATCGGCGCAGTATTATTGGTGGATCGCAAGGGGATCCAAACGCCAATATACTATGTGAGTCGAGTGCTCACAGACCCTGAGACGCGCTATTCCATCATGGAAAAGTTAGTTTTGTCACTAACACACGCGTCGCGCAAGCTCCATAGATACTTCAATGGTCATCCTATTGAAGTTCTGACTGGTTACAACATCCAGCAAGTCTTGCGACGCCCTGCGCTCTCCGGAAGGCTGACAAAGTGGGCGCTGGAATTAGGTGAACACACGATCACCTATAAGCCCCGTCCAGCAATAAAGGGTCAAGTTTTAGCGGATTTCATCACGGAAATCCCAGAGGGAAAGATTGAAGACGCTCAGCGCGAGGTAGACCCTCCGCGAGCAAATGATGAAGAAGATGTTTGGAGGCTATTCACTGATGGAGCCTCCAACAGCGAAGGGTCCGGCGCAGGCCTCAAACTGGTGGACCCTGATAATCATGAATATACTTATGCTATTAGGTTGGACTTCAAGAGTACCAACAATGAGGCAGAGTATGAAGCCCTGCTGGCTGGTCTGCGCATTGCGCGCAAAGTTTGGAGTTAAAAGGCTAGAGGCCCATGTTGATTCTTACTTGGTAGCTGCTCAGGTCAACGGCCTATATGACGCCAAGGAGAATACAATGCCTCTATATCTAGAGCAGGCAAAAAAGCTCGTTGAGCAGTTTGACTTCTTCAGAATCATACACATCTCGCGCAGCGAAAACAAGTCCGCTGACGCGTTGAGTAAAATGGCGTCAACTAATTTTGATCACTTTGGCAAAGATGTCAGGGTGGAAGTAATGAGCAGCCCGTCAGTGCAAACGCAATCGGTCCTTGTAATTCATACAACCCCTTCATCCTGGATAACTCCAATAATGGAATTCCTGAAGGAGGGGAAGTTACCGGACGATCGCGCGCAGGCGAGGAAGATAAGACACAAGGCGCAGAACTATGAACTACTTGAGGGTACATTATATCGACGCTCTTATCTTGGACCGCTCATGAAATGCCTGGATGCTGAAGACGCAAGCTATGTGATTAGGGAGATTCACGAAGGAATCTGCGGAATACACGCTGGCCCGCGCATGGTGGTTGCTAAAGCAATGAGCGCAGGCTACTATTGGCCAGGCATGTACTTGGATGCGCTAAAAGAAATCCAAAAATGCAAGGCATGTCAGAGCCACGCGCCAAACACCATGCGGCCAAAGAACAACTTGATTCCAGTGACCTCCGCATGGCCTTTCCACAAATGGGCCATTGATATTGTGGGGCCCCTGCCGCAAGCGCAAGGGCGAGTGAAATTTTTAGTAGTGGCAGTAGACTATTTCACAAAATGGGTTGAAGCCAAGCCACTAGCAAAAATCACAGCTGAGGCGATGAAGCAATTTATCTGGAGCCACATCATTTGCCGTTTTGGCCTTCCTATGGAAATTGTGAGCGACAATGGCAAACAATTCACTGACAGGAAGATATCCAGCTGGCTCAAAGAATTGCACATCAACCAAATCTTCACTTCGGTCTACCACCCTCAAGGGAATGACCAAGTGGAGCGCGCGAATTAAAGTTTGTTAAATGGGCTGAAGAAAAGATTGGAGGGAGAATCCCATTCTTGGGTCGAAGAGTTACCTAATGTCCTGTGGGCGCACAGGACATTAAGCAAAACTAGCAATGGCGAATCCCCGTTCAGCCTAACCTATGGGACAGAGGCTATGATCCCAGCAGAAATTGGATGCCCATCCCATAGGGTACTCATGATGAGCAAGACTGATAACGAGCGCGAAAGAAGATTGGACCTCAACTTGCTTGAAGGGCGCAGAGAAGCGGCTATCATCAATGAAGCCAAATACAAGAAAAAGCTGGAAAAATATTATAATCAGCGCGTTAAAGAATGCCACTTCAAGAAAAATGATTTTGTCCTTCGAAACAATGAAGCCAGTCGCGCGATACCCCCATGAAAAATGTCCCCCAATTGGGAGGGACCTTATCAAATTTCAGAAGATTTGGGGAAAGGCGCGTACACTTTAAAAGATTTGAATGGAAAAAAGATACCGCGCGCGTGGAACGCGGCACAGCTTAGAAAATGCTTCATGTAAAAGTTCAAATATGTAATCAAGGCTTTTAAGCCATCATGAATGATGATTCGCGGTACCTTTCAATATTTGTTCTATTAACTTTGCATACATGTTTCACACTTCCTTATTAATTTGGAGCAATATGACAACACTATATTGACATCAAAACAAAATAAAACGAAGTAAAACATACATGCGCGAGCCTTAGCTCAAACACGTTAATGAGTCTTAACTCTAAAACGTCAGGGCCTTAGCCCAAAACAAAGAGCCTTAGCTCAAAACACTCACAAACATCCATCTTACATCCCGCGCAGCCTGATCATAAAAATCCTTAAACACAACTAAGGCAAAGTACATGCCATATCATAGTTGTTAAGGTCTCTGGTCGAGGTCGCGCTCGGAATCATAGTGGGTATCTGAATAACACATGCTGACATGTAATGGCTAAAACTCATACTTCCAACTAAAAACCGCGCGACAACGACGCGCGAAAAAGGAATTGTGAAAAGTTATCGCGCATGTCAGCATAAACAAGATACTGCGAAACCACTTACAAAATAGGACTATGGTTAAGTGAATAATTTCCTTACAACCTTGTTCTTATTTTAACGTGCAAGCATATCTTATATCTATACAAGCAAACATGAAGAGATGAATGGAAATGCGCAAGATGTAAAAAGAGAACAAGTTTCATTCCATAGCATTGAAATTTACAAGTATGATGAGTTACAAATTACAAGTATAAAAAAAAAAAAATTATAAAATTTCATGAAGGGCTTCTCAAGTCTCCACGTCGACGTCAGCCACTTCATCACCCTCATCATTTCCCGCGGCATCTGGCACGGCCTGCTCCTCATCTCCGAACTGACCATAGTCAAGTTCTTCCTCCTCATTGGAGTCTTCTATCACGACGGTGTCAGGAGCAGATTTATTCGCAGCGCCAGAGCCGCTGGCAGGGGCAACATCCCCCGCGCCACCATCATCGCTACCAGCCCTCTCGCATTCATCGAGCAACTTCTTTAGCGCGCCGAGGTCGGGCTGGCCAGCAAGCGCAGCTATCTGCAAAATCAATAGAAAAGTATTGAGTACAAAACACTTGGAAAATTAATCAAGTAAAACTCATTAAGGTCAAGGTACCTGCATAAGGATGGGGATGGGAGTATTCATATACTTTTCCCCCACCGCGGCCATGTCCGCGCAGGCCGCGTCGCTCTTGTAAGGGTACTCGGATGGATTCTTCTTCAGCATGCCATATTCATACCCATCCGTAAACCCTTCAGCTCGGCCCACCAAGCGCGCGGCGGCATTGCAGTCCATCACAAGGGCCTGAAACTCGGCGGAATATTTCATCGCCAAAGCGCAACGAGTCATGCCCTGTGACACCAGCCATTGGCGATCCTGCGCGAGGCCAGCAACAGACGTCTCGAGGGCAGGAACCTGGGAGTTTAATAACTCAACAGTTTCCTTGGTCTTTTTTAGCTCCTCCTTATCAGACTCTGCTGCCGCCAAAATTTTTTCTTTCTCAGCATGCGCAGCACCAAGTGCTTCCTGGCTGGACGCTGCCGTCGCCAGGGCCTCATCCCTATCGGCCTGCGCGGCCGCCAACTCCCTCTTCAGGCGCGCAACCTCGCTCTCCAGTGATGATTTCTCAGTGATACTCTGGACGATAGCTTGGTCACGCGCCTCAGCCTGCTGTTCCAAGACACGCACTCTACGCGCGTACTTGGCAACTTCGGCCTCCGCCAACTGCTGCTTCTCCCGCGCAGCTTGGAGCTCATGCCCGCGCTTAATATAGGCGGTGTTGGCACTTGCTCGGTTTTCGCTGAGCTCCGCCTGGAGTTTCTCAGCTCGTGCGCGAGCATCAGAAAGGTTCCAGGCAGCCACCTTAGCCTCTTGCTGGGCTGCCACAAGAGCATCGCGTACTTTAATATAATCGCGATGAAACTCTTGGGAGGCAGCAAAGAAAGCTGACCCAGCGAAAATGTGATCGTTGAGCAAGTCAGCGCGGGTGCGCTCCTCCTGATACCTCCTTTTAGTAGGAGGCACAGCATGAGCCCAGAAGTCCTCGCATACGCCCATGGATTGGAAGGAACTGTCTTCATTAATATTCCATCTCGGGCGATAAACGTGGTCACCTTCCTACAAAACACAAGAAATGTTCTAAGTCATAAACATACTTATATGGAGGTACGCGCAGCGGAGCAACAAATTAAAACATACCTGCGGGGATGAAGCAGAAAAGTCAGCGCCAGCCCCACCAGAAGTATGCGCTACGAAGACTTGTGGCATCGCAGGGCTGGCGCGGTCTCCCAAGGAGTCCTCAGCTTGAGCCCCCTCATCCTCCTCATCTTCTTGAATAGGCCTCTTCTCCTGCGACCTGGGGGGCTCCAAGCCAGCCTCGCGGAGAGGGCTGCGCGTAGGAGGAGGCGAGGGAGGTCTCGACGCCGCCAGTTCGGCGCGCAATACGGCTTCCTGCTCCTTTGTAACCCCAATAAGGGGAGAATCAGCACTAGCAGGAGCAGGACCAGAACCAGCGGCGCCGCCAACGGCGCCAGGAGTGTCGCCAGCAACTTGTACGCCAGCTACAACTCCTATGAACAAATCAACAAGGAAAAATGGTTTATGACTGAATCCAAAAGAAAAATAAAGAAGACAAGTGTGCAAAACATACCTTGGCGCAATTCTGTTCGCGCGGCGAACATCGCCATAAAGTTCATTCTACCCTTTTCAGAGGGTAGAACAGGGGACTCCGAAGCAGCCCCCGGCGCAGCCTCAGCACCTTGTGGCGCCTGTGGCTGATCTGCTACCGTCGCCGGTTCTGCAAACATTCAAAGGAGCAAAGGTTTAATAACAATTCAGCCAGATGAAGATAAACAAAGTATACCTGTTGCAGGCGCGGCACTGCTTCTCTCTTCAGCCGCGCGAACGGAGGAGGTGACGCCACCATACCTCAAGTGGACAGGAGGTCTGCCCACTCTCACAGGCAGGGAAGCTAAAGAAACCTTGGTGGTAAACACCTGGGTTTCCTTAGGTCCCTTTGTTTGAGCATGGGGATGAGCAACAGGGGTGTCATTTTTCTTCTGTTTCTTACTGGCCCCTGCGCCAGATTTCCCCTTAGCTTTGCGCTTTAGTAGGGGCGCCTCCTCTTCCTCCTCCTCCTCTTCCGCGAGCTCCAGCTCGTAGTTTTCAAGCGCATCTGCAAAAACAACCAACAGAACTGTTAATAAACTTGGGTATTCTAAAGGAATGAGCATAAGTGCGAAGGCTTACCAGGCGCGTCACTGTCAAAGTCAAATTCCAGATCCACTGGGATGAACATGTCATCGAAGCGATCTGGGAAACCAACTTCCCCAGCGCCAAGCGCGACGGAGCCACCCTCCACTTGTTCATCATAAGCGGCAAGGACATAATCCTTGGTGACTGCGCAAAAACAAGTCAAGTGATATCAGCAAAAGAATTATGTTCGCGCAGAAAAAATAAATAAAGCAATGAAATAAACTTACACAACCCGTCGACTTGGATAACGGGCTCAAGCGCGCTGTCGGCCCAAAGCTTACTCATGCCGACCCCCACCAGCGCCTCCTCGCAAATTTTCTTCGCGGGGGATGGTTCGGCGGTCAGTTTCTTAACCCAGGCGCCAGTTGGGTTCTTGAGGACACCCTCATCCGCAGGCGCAGAAGAGATAGAGCGCATGGTCATACGGATGGGTATCACACCAGCCCTAATGTAAAAGAACCTCTCAGACCAGTCATGAAGGCTCTTGAATGAAACAGTGGAGCACTTCACCTTCTGACTGCGAGGAATAAAAGAGATCCAATTGTCTTGGATCTTGGGCTTGTAAAAATACTGAAAGCGCCGAGGAGTCGGCTCCTCGCGTTGGGATTTGCACATGAACTCAAAGTGAGTCACGCGCACGAGTCCAAACGGATGGACTTGGGATATATGAATCCCATAGAACTTCAGCAGTGCACCCACAAACCTTGTTATCGGGAGACGAAGGTTGCAGTGGGTGAAAAAGTGGCTATATAGGGATATATAGCCGGCAGGCGGGTCCGCCGCCGTTTGCCCGGACCTAGGCAACATGCAGCCAAACAGGGTGGGAAAGCCCTGAGAGGCGATGAGGTTGTCGAGATCGGCCTGCTTCAATTTGCAGAGGATTTCATTCCACCTTTTGGTGGCCTTGGTCCTCCCTACTTCCTCCGATGTGGTCTCAACAACCCTCTTCCCTTTCCCCTTTTGCTTCAATGTCGACATCACCACAGACTTCACACGGCGTCTTCGAGAGGCAACAGAGGTGATTGAGGGGCTAGACGAGTCTGAACTATCAGACATACAACTGCAGCAGCAGATAATTGAAAAATCGAAAAGATGAATACACTCAATTCAGAATATGAAAGGCAGAAAATCGAAAATTTGCAACAATGAAGATGAAGATAAAAATTTCCTAAGGGCCTGCTTTTATAGGCCCAGGAGAGAGAAAAATGGTAACTGATGGGATTTCACACGCCCCCACTCGCAGGTGTAAGCCAACGAGGGCGCGGCACGTGTCCCAAACACTGTTGAGGGGACATAAAAACGTAACGGACCTGCCACGGAGCAGAGACGCGCCCCCACTCGCAGGTGCTAACCAATGCGAGCGCGACACGTGTTCAAGACAGCTGTGTGAGGGGACGTGAAAGGCAACTGTAGCACCTCGAGCACACGAAACGTCTGACATGTTTACGGCGCACGTCACCAACAACTAACCACGTGTTTGGACCCTTCGTTTTCAACCCTTCGTTTTCAACCAAATGGATAGAACTTCGCGCAACGATGGAAACAACAAAGAAAACGACAAAACACCTTTTAAAAGACCAAATCAGTAAGTCTAATATCTATCTTACCGCGCTCGCGCGAGATAAGACACACATTAGACTGGGGGGGCTTGAAGAGGTATGTACCCGCCTCAACACCGAGCAAGGCGGGTCAACCCACAAGATAAAGACATTATGAAGGCACAAAGCCAAAACCTATGCGCATGGCGCATACAAAACATGCTCAGGCATCATATGCCCAGGCACACATATGCTCGCGCATCGCATATGCGCGCGGCTCATCAGCGCGCGGCGCATATCACATGCCCGTGCATATCACATCTGCCCAGGCACACATATGCTCGCGCATCACATATGCGCGCAACGCATCAGCGCGCGGCGCATATCACATGCTCGTGCATATCACATCTGCGCATGAAATATCTGCGCGTGAGAATATAGAGAAGACCTCGCGCATCCTCAGGGTGGGCGCATATCATACGTGCACATAATCAACCTTGTCCTTATCCAAATCAGGATTAGGGCAACCTTGATTGTGCACATCAGACAACCTTCCAGAAGGCATCTTTTTAAGGAGAAAGAATATGTTGATGTTGACAGCTGCCAAATGAAAGGTCGACAACTCAGCATGACACATGTGTTACCACGTGATTACAACCAACGAGAAAGCGCCAGGTGTCCCAGAGGACACGTGGCGCAGTGCGATTGGAGGAGGCCAACGAGGTTGAGCCCAATCAGTGGAAACCCTAGCATTATAAATACAGCATCAACTCCACTTTGATGACACATTCATACTCAATCATTGACAGTTACAAGCAGTGATATCACATTCAATCATATTGAATTATATTCACTCACAGTCAGTTACATACAAACATACAGTCTCACAATCAGAGGGTATTCAGCTATTCAGCAATACTCTTGAGATTCTTTCACACTCATTATCATCTTCTCCACAATATACTGATTCTCACGCCGGAGGGTTACCCCAAAGAGGACCCCTCTGTCCCTTTCTGAGGGGTAAGTAACGGCGCTGTTCATTTTGTAGGTGGAAGAACACAAATCCAGAAGAACCATCGGTGAAATAGTATAATCACACCCGAGGAAAGTAGATCTGCTACCAGTGAGTAGATCCACGTTTCTTCACCATGAAAAGCATAATCAATAGCCCATTTTTAACAAATTTAACACAAGTGGGGAGTTGTTTATATCTATCTTTAAAGTATCATGTTATTTTAATTTATATTGGGTTTAGAGTATATCTCATAGCCTTAACAAGCCCTTTATTTTGTAACTTGATATGGTTAGCTATTTTATTTCATAGTTTAATAGCTAAAAGACAAATTAATATCAAGTTTATAATTTAAAGTAATTATTTTTTGGAATTAATATCTTAGATTGTAAAAGTTGTTATTTTAGAATTTATTATTATTGTGTAAAAAATTAAATACAATTAAATTTCAAGTAAACACTCTTACAAAATTCAAGTTCATATGTTCTAACACACGGTTTTTAGATTTGTACTGAGTTCTACCGTGCACGTAAACATCATATTTTTTTTAGCATCCATGTCTAGCTAGAAGCTATATAAACATGGTTGTTTAGTATTTAGTGTGTATAATTCGTGCTCAAACTCTTAATATGTACCCCAACGTCATTTTGAGTCTTGTATTAATTTTGTTGTAGCATTTACTAATTGCTATTGTAACATTCATAGAAAATGCTTTTTGGTGATATGTTTGTTCTTGTTACTATAAGATATAATTACCAAATTACTTGAAAATTCTATAATGAGGTTGTCATATTTGTTAATGCCTTTATCTATCACATTCATATCATATCAGAAAATTATTACAAATCAAGGACTTCCAGTGACATGCAACACGTTAAGGCACTAACGGTTGGGCTTTCTTCAGTGAAGCTCAATAAAGAAACTGGGTATGAATGGAATATTAATCAACATATTCAATTTTTTCCTCCATAAAAAATCCGTCAATAAAACTTCTACCCACTCCATGTTTACTCATGAGTTATACAACCGGTTCTAATCCTTCTAGAAAAATATTGCCATAATTTTTTTTTCATATATTCGTCACTAAAATTGTTCCAACTAAAAAAAATATGTGTAATAATTTCCTTTTTGTTTTTCAAGTTTGTGCTACTCATAAATATATCCAAAGTTAAATAAATAAATTAATAAGAACACAAATCAAACCAAGCAATTCTACAACTCAGACTTTTCTATAAATTATTTAAAGTTTATATAGTAACTAATATATATGTATCTAAACTAACAAATAATTTAATATCTCTACATGTCATAGTAGTTGATTTGCTAGGTAGCATCATAGTATGGTATTTTTGAAATTGATTATAACCTCACAAGAAAAGTTTTTTGATTAAAAGCTTTCTGAACAAGCCAGTAGGTTTCTTAATTTATTAGCCCAATGAGAGAGTCGTAACGCATAATTATATTTCTCTTTTTAGAAAATATTGCCAAATATATCCCTATCAAACTGATGGATATAATAAAATCAATAACAAAACGACATTATGTCGATGTTGTCGCGAATTATTGAAGAATCACACATTCATAATTTCACACGACGATTAAAGAAAATAAAAAAAATAAAAAAATCTTATGTTTCAGTTTTATATTTTGAAACTTGCTTAATTAAATATTTATGTTATTCTAGAGAGATAAATTCCCGTAACTTGCACACATGTTAAAATTTTTTTTTATCAACTACACAAATGATCGTTTGATTAGCAAGAAATCAAGTAATTTATAAGATTCTTATACGTGTATATTAAATCGAAATTTAGACATTTACCTGTTTTAATGGAACTTTCTTTATGTACAAGAGAGGTCGAATGGGTGAATTATTTATATTAATAAAAACTATAATTATTTGGATTATTTTTAATTCTAGTACATGACATGTAAAAGACAATTTTAATTTTGAAATCAAGTGTTTATAATTACATGATCGGTAAAAGAAGATGTGTAAGTTTACGAAACGTTATAAACTTAATATTAAATTGCGAGTTTGGATTTAATCTCAACGAGTCGAATCTACACACACAATTAACAAAACCAGGTC
The DNA here is from genome assembly GCF_021521415.1 of Bidens hawaiensis. Taxonomy (NCBI): domain Eukaryota; kingdom Viridiplantae; phylum Streptophyta; class Magnoliopsida; order Asterales; family Asteraceae; genus Bidens; species Bidens hawaiensis. The sequence continues at coordinate 324,187 of NW_027493423.1, read as the reverse complement.
GTGTTAATTAGGTCAAATGAGCATGTTTTCGGTTTGCAGGGCAGACCCATGGTAGTGTGGACCGGACAACCAGCCATGGCCAATATATATATATATATATAAACTTTTTTTAACTTTTTCTATTTTAATAAAATATGTATGCATCTTAATCATCTTAAATATATGATCAACAACTTTTTTATATCCATAATCTATTTATTCTATTGGACCAGCTAAATTTTAATACTATATTTTGTTATGTTCATTGTTATATTATTAATCGTCGATTAAATCCTCTGGGCTGGCCTTAGAGGCTTGACATCTTGAATCGTATACTCTTTTTTTAAATGTGTTTTACAACATTACTCAAATTTATTAAGTATTTTATGTCGCAGTTTGAAAAGATAAAAGTGAGTTTTGATCTTAAGATTATAATTTAAATGTATTTATATTATGCATTTGTACTTTGGCTCTAAACTTTGTAAATTTAAAGCATAGTATGTAAGAAAAAACAATAACTTTTATTTCAAAAACCCGTGATGTATTTGAGGTCATAACTGTATAATTGTCTAACAAGACTTTCATCATTGTATAATCTGAGAACGTTAGCACGTGAACACCACTTATTTAACATCACCATTGAGAAGCCATACTCATATAGTAATTAATTGCTACTATAGTATTTCACTCTCTCTCAAACTCATAACATGATAAGTATACCAACATCCTAAGTCTTTCAATAATTTTGTTGTATATATATATTCTTCGTAAAAGTGTATATATGTGATGTGTGTATCAAGGTTTCTTGTCAAAGGGTATCAATGTACCTAGTAAAGGCGAAAAGGTGAAAGACCTAACATGAATATGGTTGTTAGGATCCAACAATTAACGTTGTGTTTCCCGAGTTGAGTTAAGGAGAGAAGGAAATGATCATTTTCTTTATTTCTTTTCATTTTCATTTCTTTTCTAATTTTTCTTTCTTTCATTTCCGTCCAATTATTTCCAATTTGAAAAGAAAACAAACCTACATATTTTACTCTTCATTTAATTTCCTTATTTATCCTTTCTTTTCTTTTCTTTAATAAAACTCAGGAAACACTTATTTCATCGTTTCTTTTCATTTCCTTCATTTAATGAAACTCGGAAACACGCCTCACTTCTTTCTCATCATTTCCTTTCCTGATATTCTCTTTAATAAGACTCGGGAAAACCGCGTAAGTGGCCAACGTGAGCATTTGTGGTGGATGACTGGATGTGTGATGTGTCCCTATGGTCGAAGGATGGAAACTTATCTTTTATATTCTTTTTTACTTTTACATTTGTCTGTTTTTAATAGAATTAAGTCATATTTAGTTTATAAAAGTTAGTATATATTCATCTTGCATGCACATTTTAACTTTTACCCGTCACTAACTAACTTCCTTTGCAATTTGAGTGTTACTTTTCCCAAATCCTCTCGACCCACAATTTTGCCACACTCCCATCTAAACGGATCAAAACTCTCTACCTCACATGTTAAATAAATCTTTCTATAATATAAAACTAAGAATAAAAAACTTCATGTACATTGAAACGCATTCTATAAGTAGAGAAATGTAAGAACCATATAAAACAATATTACGTAGTTACAAAGTTCAATTAGTGAGAAAAAGAGTGTGTGTGTATAAATTAATAAGTATAACTGTCCTAAATATATATTTTCCAAATTAAGGATCCTTAGAGAAGAATACAAACTTTATTTTTCTATAAAGACAATATGCATGCATGGGGGTATATCCTAACTAAACAAAGCAAAGAAGAAGGATTAAGCCCAAAATGGTACAAAGAAGAGAATTCGTGTGGAGACCGCACCCGCTACGACCACCACGACGCTCGTCGTGGTCATGCACCACTGGGATGTATTGAGGTCCTCCACCCCCACCACCTCTAGGGCGAGCGCCTCCTCCTCCACCTCCACAGTTACCTCCTCCTACGGCTCCTCCTCCACGAGAACCACCACCACCACCGCCCCCTCCTCCTCTTCCTCCAAACTTAACAACGGCGACAATGCTTGGATCAGATTTGAGATTAAAAGCACCATTTGGGGGTGCATGAATATCGTTAATTACCGAGATCAAAAAAACAATCAACATAATCGTTACAATCCTTGAATTATTCATCTATGAAATAGGATCAAAATCAAAGATTGAAGTGGATGTTTTCTGTGCATGTGCCGCATTAGGAATGAATAGAAACTAATGTTTTTCTTTGGGGTGATTTACCAATTTTGACATAGAGACTAATTAGTTTTTCAAAATATACATACCTTTTTTTCAGCCTACTTCCCCATTGAATTCTCCTTTTAAACTAATCATATCGCAACACCTAAGCTCCGTCCGTTAAGAAAGCTAAGGCTGAGTCGATGTTTTGTTTTGTTTTTTGCTTTGAAAAGTGAAAACAATGACAAGTACATATAGACCCACACTTAGACCATTAAAAAAGCGACACGTGCTCAACAATTAGCTAATTTTAGTTAGGGCCAGCTTCGAGAAGGCGGAAATTTTTTTAGGTCTTAAGTAAAATAAACATTTTGTTGGGTTTAAACAATTTAATTCTAAATGGACTTACTTGATTATGATTTGAGTTGTGTAAAAAACTTTTTTATAAAAATAAGCTTAAAAATGTCTCATATGAGACTAGAAATCACAACCATTTGGTTAGATGTCATACCTATTTGCCACTAGACCAAGATAATGGTTATGTAATTGTGTTGAAACAGTGATTATACATTTTTTTTCATAAAAGTACATATAATTTTTTTACAAAAAAATAATAAAATTCGGGCCTAGCGGGGTGGCGGCCGTCGACCCCTGCCATACCCTATAGCCGACCTCATTTTAGCCTACGGTTCAAATATTAAGACTACATTGTCACATCAGCGAGTAGGCTAGAATCAGTCGGCCAAAAAAGAAAAGCTAGGCTTAGCCGGCGCCACCCTGATTTAGCAAGCTTGTTTATGGCTCGTTGCTGGGAGTAACGCTCCGCTTAGCCTTCTTTTATTTTAATTTTATAAAATCCGCGTCTTTACCTATATTACTATATATGAATAATAGTTTTAGTCCCGTTTCACACACGGGATAATTCAAATTATAAAATTACAAGTAAAACAAATAATTACATAGCGTATATGAAAAAATGTATTACATCTGTGCTTGTATCTATATTATGTGTACGTAAATTGATTTTATTTATATCACATACAAAATGATTTTTTTTATATGAATTTAATAAAAAAATACACATGCAAATACGTACCCGAGAATGCTTCATTTTATTGAAAATTTCATTCTCAGTGTTATATATGTATAATTGAAAGAATTTTGTTTATGAACTAGTTATGATTTTGGATATTTTTTTGGATGATTTGGAAATATCGAATGTCCAAAATATTTTAAAACTAGTCCTTTAATTTTTTTTATAATTATTATTTTTTCTAGATATTTGGTTCACTATTCGATCGGATATCCGAACTTCGAATACCCGATATTTCGGATTCATATTTGGATAGTGAAATCTACTATCTGAAAGGTCCAGTATTCAGAACTTCGAATATCCAAAAGTCCGAATGTCCACATTTGAACACCTTAATCTCTAGTTATAGTGAAACACACCCGCCCTAAGGTCCACTAGTGGTAAAACCGGGACGTCTTAAGGATCGAACTAGAGATCACAAAGATCCCGGTTTTCCATCATTGAGCCCCCATCCCCCCCCCCCCCCTTTTAAAGTACTGATTGTGAGGATTGAACATGAGCCTCTACAAATACACCATAATTATTTAATTTTTAAAAATATAAAATGAAACACGCAAAAAATTATAAATTGTAATTGTCTTATTCAAGGGATGCAAACAAGCTAGGTTGTTCACAAGTTACTCAAGCTCGGATTAATATAAAGCTTGAAATGAGCTCAAGCCTTATACGAGAAGCTCGTTGGCCTTGATGAGCCTTATGTAGTTTCTTAATTTTACCTCTTTTGACCTTCTATGTAATTTTACACCTCATAATCGAGCTCGATTCGTGCTTTGGCTCGTTTAACTTACTACACGAGCTCAAGCAAGCTTAATTAGGCTTGTTTAAAGTTTTTCTAAAACTTTATAATAGTTAAAAAATATATAAGTTAATTAATACATAATAAACGAGTTAATTACGAGCTTGAAAAAACTACTGATGGGCCGAGTTCGAGCTTTAGAAAAGAGCTCAAAACTAATTGAGCTTAGGCACAGCTAGGCTCGTTTACATCTTATTGATTCCTCAAATAATTTATTATGATGTCGTTTTTTATATAATACGTAATATTTTTACCGAGTTATATTTGGTAAAGATTGCTAAAAATAAATATTGATTTTATTATGCAATATTACTCAAATATAGAAATATTACGACCTTGCTACTGGGCTAATAAATTAATAAACCTATGGGCCGGGCCGGGCCTAACTAAAAAATCTTTTATTTAAGAAGATAGGCAATCGATCATAATTTACAATTACAAGTTAACAACAAAGATGAAGAAGATGGTGATAATATTTATATTTATGATGCTTTGCATGATTAACATTCTTCAAGCGTCCTCTAGCGTTGTCATTAATCTCGATTCTAAACCGATCGCCATTGTTGATAAGTGGGGAGCAGGTGGTGGTGGTCGTGCTGGCAGTGGTGGTGGTGGTAGTGTAGGCGGTGGTGGAGCCCATGTTGTCCCGGTGTATGGCCATGGTGGTGGTCGTCGGAGCGATGGCAGCCTTCACATGGCTTCTCTTCCTTGGAATGTTTTGGGCTTAATCCTTATTAGGTGCTTCACTTAGGATCTCCATGTATGCTTATGATGTTTCATAGGTTTTAGTACTGTTCGGTTGGTGTTTTGTTTCCTAGGTTTAGGTAGTTGAGTGACATTGATTTTGTTCCAATGGTGTTTTAGGGTTGGTGTTTTGAGGTGTGTACGTGCGTTCTTGTAATTATGGTTTACATCTATTAATATGATTTATTTTGTTCTTGATGAACACGTTACGGTGGTAAGATGCTTTGTCTCTAATTTGAAGGTGTATGCTTCAAAGTTCAAATCCAGAAAACAAATATGATTAATTACTTTGCCGTTTAACAAGAATATATATGATTGATTTTAAAGAAAATTGGAGATTTATTGTAAAGGTCTAGTTATTCAGATGCATATTATATTCTAGTCAGGTATTTCTTGTTCCAAATTGTTTATTGTTTTAACTTTCAAGATTATTTGATTTGAGTTCTTATTTATTTACATAACTTTGGATATATTTATGAATAGTATCACTCACATTTTTTTAAGTTAGAACAAATCTAATGACGAAAATATGAAACAAAACTTATGGCAATATTTTTCTAAAAGGGTTAAAGGTTAAAACCCGTTGTTGAAGACTCCTGACGAAACATGGAGTGGTAGAAGTTTCATTGACAAATTATTGATGAATAAAAAATTCTGAATTTGTCGGTGAATTTTCCGTTCATGCCCGGTTTTGACATGGAGCTTCACCAAACAAATATTGACAGTTGGTACCTTTATCGGCAGTATTTTCGCCCCCAATGGCAGTCGTTAGTTTATTAATGGTATGAATGTGATCCAGATATGTAAATAATATATATGCCAACTTAATTTAAAATTTTCAACTTATTTGTTAATTCTTAGGTTGTTCTCTACAGTGAGGGGCAACGAAGCCCCAATCTATAACGCCCTGTTATGATTTAAAGATCATTTACCGCCCCAATATATATACACATATATGTATGAGAGAGAGAGAGGAGGACCCCACCATTAGCGCCTCTCGGCGGTTTTTCGCACCATCGGCACCCTTTCGCCGCCCCCAAACATGCCCATAGCGAAGGGTCTTATATAGTGACAAGTATAAACAGAATCGTACAAATGTATAATTGAAGAGCCTAGCAATGAAAAAGGGTCAGGACCCACAATACAAGCAACCAGGCCCAAACATGAAAGCCCACCAGGGCAGTCTCTTGACATAGCCCACTTAGAAAAGGCCCATAGAAGAATTCCATTAAAGGATAATTAGAGGAACGAGACCCTCTAGCCAGGTGTCGTCTAATCATGTCATTGAAGTGATAACAACCAAAGGAACTTAAAAGCATAGGATTTTATGTAATTATACAAGAGTTCTGCTAGGGGTACAACACTGTACTAAACCTATGACAAAATATTTCTCTTATCGGATATCACCCCAAATGGCGTCATATTGATCACAATATCCTTATAAACTTATGTTAGCAAACCCATATCTCCAAAATCAAATTTATATTTATTAAAACCTATCGTGATTTAATCTTATCCTAACTCGTAAATATTTATGGTATTATGGTTGTTAGTTTCATACCTTTTGATATGTTGATCCTAGAGGCTCAAAATCAGGTTTTGGGACCATATTGGTTTTCAAAAAGGAAGAAACGGGTCGGTTTAAAGCATGGTTTTAGCGATTTCAAGTGTAGGGTTACAAATTGATTTCAAGATACGGTTTGGTTTGGATCCAAATTATAGGAGTTAACCAAACCGGTAATCATGTTCAAATGGTTTTAAGTTCCCAACCCCATCTTTATGTACGCCTTTAATTGAGCCCCTTAACCTCTGCCACGAATGTTTTTTCACCTACCAATATTATATGACATGTGAATTAGGGCATGTCTTTTAGTTTTCGTGTGTATCTCTAAAGATTGTTGAATAATGAAAACCTCGTAAGGTGTAATATATTATTGATCAAATATATATAGGAGTACAATAAGATAAATTCAATGAAACACAATCAAATACAATCTTCTAAATAACACATAATCAAACTCTAACACTATATTCTGTAATAAAGATGACTTTCATCTAACCATATTAAATGATAAACGAATGAGATTCGAGGTATATTTTTCTAATTCTCTTGTTACTCATGGTTTTCAAGTATTGTTAGACTATAGAAATGATACCCGAGTAAAAAACACTCAACTATAAATTTTATGTATGTTATGACAATACGTGTGATAATTTCCAAAATGAAAGTACATAAATATACACTACAAAAATAGTTGTTTTTCATGATTTTCTCGTTGTTACATCATTATGATTGTCTTCGTTTTTACTTGTACCATACAAAACTTGCTTATTTTACTTTAGTGCTAAAACTAAAAACCAAAATAATTGATAAAAAAGATACGTTCATGCATAAGTGCATTAGACCACCCACGTCACCACCACCCGCACCTTACCCCCTTTATCTTTCATTTCTTCTTTTTCCTCTCACAAGTTTGTGAGACTTTTATCCGGAATCTCATACGTCTATTGTTTTTTCTCTCTCTTCCTTCACCTGGTGTTCATTCAGATCCAGGTGAGTGGAAAAAACACCGTTGAGTGTCCTCTCAAAATGAGTCGATTATTCGAGATAAATTACATCCATCGTGTCTCTTGTTTCCTCTCGTTTAGATCTGTTCGGTCTTTTGTTTGATCTAGATTTAGCGAGTGTATCTTGCTACATAAACGAAGATTCTAGTATTGTGGCATAGTATACACTTTTGATAATTCGACTTCATCGATAATAAAAATAGGTGACTTGATCCATAAAAACGTAAACGTTTACATGATTGTTTTTTTGACACATTAATTTGCCGGTGGAATCCTATTTGCTTCCTTCTTTCCTTTCAATTTATATTACATTTGCATCTTATAGAAAACATGATGAAAGTTCCAACATGTAACCATTTTCTCCGACCAAATGAAGCTTCCAAGACTTTAACTAATTAGATACTTATAAATAATAAGATATGAGATGTCACATAATTAACAACACTTTCAAACATCAAAATGACAAAAATGGAAGAACGTACACATTTGCGTGCTCCTAGACTCATAGTACTGGTGCAAACACCATATTCTCACTAGCAACCACCCACCAAGGGTTTCGGTTTCAGACACTCGTCAAGCATTAAATTCCCCGTGATCAAAACGGGTTGATGAAACATGAAATATGCCCGCAAAAGATAAAAACATGCAACGAATATTTGTTACATGTATGTGTCTATACAAAAGTTAATAAAACATAATATTGTTATTGGTAGGTAATTAAGTTTCGATTATTAATTTTATGAAATTATATTCTTTTATATTACATATATATAATATATATAATATTGTAATCACTACAAGAAATTCTGTCTGTCTGATATGATGATAACTTATCAAATAATATAAACAGGCCTATTTATGTTCAAACTGGTGATAATATAATAACCAACATAAAAAACTAATTAAATAGACAAATGATAAACTAATATAATAATAATACATGATAAACTCGTCTAACCAGTTGGACCTTATCTGGATCATTTTTGTTGGTGACTTGGTGTGTATGGATAACTTATATCCATTCTATTAATGAATATGGCTTAATTTGCTATTAAAAAGAGAGAATTCAATGTGGAAAACAAATCAGATAGAAGACAAGAACACGAGTGATTGATGACAACTTATTTAATATCAAACAATAATGCTAGAAAAGACATGAAAATCAGCATGGAACTGAAGTCTAATCTCATCTGAAATGACTTATCATTTTAAAAACTTATATACTTGATCATCTATAAAGTCAAGTGATGAATACATTTTGGAATTAATGTTTATGGATATGATTAGGGTAAACAGGTATTTATGTTTGGGTTTTCAAAACAAGCAACACTAATGCTATGCACGTCTCATACCAATAAAAACTTTAAAACTAATCTCATACCCAAATATCCTTCGGAATATCTTTGAAATTCAGTTTGGCTTCCCATTATTAACAAATAATCCACAAATGTAATTTTGTTTAGGTGTGTGAACTGTGAAGGCCTCAACTGGTCTTGGAGTTGGTCTGTTTGTTGGTAATTGTTTGTTATTAATATATGCAGTTCGGAAAAAAAAAATAATCCACAAGCCCGGAAATTTCCAAAAAGGGAAAGCGGCTTCATACATTGTTCTATATCATTTAAAAAGCAAGTTAAATTAAATAATATTAATTTCTTGCATAAATAAGTTGTTGGTTCCACTTTTCATAAATTCAGTATAGTTATTAGTTATTTATAAATCCCAACTGCCCTTGTTGGCTCGGGGTCCCTTTTCTATTAATTATGATCATATCCATTTCCTTACTATAAATACATATCCTATTTACTATAGTTACATCTCATCTCATACTATTTGGCTTTTCCTATATTATTTTGTGCTTTGGTTTACCTATAGCCACAAAAGATGACCATGGCTCGACTCGCTTTGTTCACATTGGCTCTTTCGATGTCGATCGAGTTCTCAACATGCTATCTCTTGAAAAGCGTGGTTACATGTCTTGACTGCCCTACCGGTTCTGACCTTGCAGGTTCGGTTTCTTAATATGAAAATGCCTTTAAGCATGCATGTATATTTTGCATGGAATTTTATATAATGTTTTCATAGTGCATGTCAATATGTATAATGTACAAGTCACTCAATTACACATCTCACCACTTCTTTTTGTTCTCCTCATAGGCATAAAGATAGCAATCAAGTGGAACCAAGTGAAAAACCTAGCCATGGCTACAACCAATAGCCATGGTGCCTTTGAGACACAACTAGATTAGTCTGCCCAATTTTGAACCAAAAATCAAACACAGAATTATACTGAAACATTCAATTACTTTTCAAATAGAACCGGAACAATAAGGATACCATAAATCAGAACATGATGAACAGATTCAAAAACACTACTTCAATAAGAAGAAAATTACAATTCAAAACACAACAGAAATTAAATTGAAATCTAAATCATCTATGATTCGAACAATATTACATAAAAGAAATTTGATTTTTGTAAAATTCAACCAACAACAACGGAGAACGAGTATTTTCAACAACGGAGAACATGATGACTCAGGTTGAAGATACAGAGGATGATTTGTTGTTGTTCGTACTCATCGCTAGCCTTTCATCTCTGACATGGTGTTGTTTGGTTATTGTATTTTGATTGAGAGTGGATAGATCTATATCAAATCAACTAAAGATATACTATTTTTTTTATTATTAGATAAAAGGCATATTGGATTACAACTGTAACACACACAAATATTAAAATATCCTTATTTATTATTATTATTATTATTTTTATTATAAACGAAAATCTTAACATAAATTTCTATATGTAACTTTTGCATCTATAATTAATTATATTTGATGTGTTAAATTTCAAAATCTAACAACCAGAAAATGATTTCACATGTATATATGATAAAATATTTTAATCTCTTCTTAATTCTATAACAATATATTTTTAATATGGAACCTAAAGTTCTTAATTATGAGAACCAGAAGTTCTTCCGTATTAAACACATACTCATTGTATCATTTTTTTCCTTGTAGACAACATGTCAAATTTGTCAAAACTTGAATTCGCCGCCCTTGACATATCAGGGAACAATTACCTCCCATGGACTCTAGATCCCAAAATTCATTTGACAGCAAATAATTTGGGAGAGACTATTGATGATGATAATCAGACTTCCCTTCAAGATAAAGCGAAGGCAATGATCTTCCTTCGTCATCATCTTCATGAAGAATTAAAAAGGGAATATCTGGCTGTTGAAGATCCTCTTGAATTATGGAAAAATATTCAAGAGCGTTTTGACCACCAGAAGTTGGTCTTGCTCCCTAAAGCTCATTATGAATGGCTTCATCTAAGACTTCAAGATTTTAAAACCGTAACTTAGTACAATTCTGCCTTGTTCCGCATTACATCTGAACTTAAGTTATGTGGTGAAAACATAGCCGAGGAAGACATGCTTGAGAAAACATTCTCTACGTTCCATGCATCAAATATGCTCCTGTCGCAGCAATATCGGGAACGTAAATTTACTAAGTATTCTGAATTGATTTCATGTCTTCTGGTCGCTGAGCAAAATAACAAGCTCTTACTCCAAAATCATCAATCGCGACCTGCCGGTTTAAGCCCATTCCATGAAGCGAATGCGGCAAACTATCAAAGCGGACGTGGAAGAGGCAGAGGCCGTGGTCCCAGCAGAGGCCGTTGGCGTGGACGAAGCAATACATGGCGACGAGAGTCTCATGGTTCTAAAAATGGTGGCGGCGAATCAAGTAGGCAAAATATGGGGCGGCCTTCTAAAGGAAACACTAGTGGACACCAAAACAATGGATGTCATAGATGTGGGATGTCAAATCACTGGTCACGCACATGTCGCACCCCAAAACATCTTGTTGAAGCGTATCAACGCATAATGAAAGAAAAGGGAAAAAAGGTTGAAACAAATCTTATCGAGGATGCACCAAATTCAACATCTCCTGCTACCATATCAGACACTCATCTAGATGCATGTGATTTTATTGAAAATGTCCGTGATGTTTAAATGTTGTGTTATGTCTCTATACTTTAAAACTTTAACTTATAACTTGATTTAGTTTAAAATCTTGTAATGCATATTTAAACTTATGTAATATTTAAAATTTCTACTTTGTAATATGTTTTAATTTCTTTTCTTTTTATTTCCCAAAGAAATATGTCTGCTAGCTCCAGAAGAGCTATGATTGGTGATTAATGTCTGATAGATAGCGGTAGTACTAACACTATTCTTAAACATACAAAATTTTTCTCAGAGTTGTCTCCAGTAGAGACACCTGTTAGTACTATATCTGGTGTTAGCAACCTTATTGAAGGCTCCGGTAGAGCCCACATAACATTGTCTCAGGTACCTAACTCATCATAAATAATGCATTATACTCTAGTAAATCCAGAAGAAATTTACTAAGTTTCAAAGATATTCGGAAAAATGGATACCATCTAAAAATAATATCTGAAAATAATATTGAGTATCTTCAAGTTATATCAAACAAATATGGTAAAGAAACCATTGTCGAACAATTACAAGCTTTATCCTCTGGTTTATATTGTACTAATATCAATCCTATAGAATCATATATGGTTAATAACCGAAAGTTATTAGATAAAGATATATTTAATATATGGCATGACCGATTAGGTCACCTGGTAGCATAATGATGAGAGGAATAATAAAAAATGCAAGCGGTCATCCTCTTCAAAACATAAAAGTTTTGATACCACAAGATTTATTATGTGCAGCATGCTCTCTGGGCAAACTTATTACTCGACCCTCACAAACTAAATTGATACAAGAAAACCCCTTATTTTTGGAAAGAATCCAAGGGGATATTTGCGGGCCTATTCACCCTGCAAGTGGACCATTCCGTTATTTCTTGGTCTTAATTGACGAATCTTCAAGGTGGTCACATGTGAGTCTTTTAGCTACCTGAAATGTAGCATTTGCCCGACTTTTAGCTCAAATCATACAATTGAGAGCTCATTTCCCGAAGAATCAAATTAAAAACATCCGAATGGATAATGCATGAGAATTTACATCACAATCATTTAACGATTATTGTTTGTCGATCGGGATAAATGTTGAACATCCAGTGCCTCATGTTCACACACAAAATGGTTTAGCTGAATCTTTTATTAAACGATTACAATTAATCGCTAGACCACTCCTGATGAGAAGCAAACTACCTTCTTCTGCATGGGGACATGCTATTTTGCATGCCGCTGCACTGATTAGATTAAGACCAACTGCTGATCATGAATATTCCCCATTACAACTGGTTTCCGGAAAAGAACCAAGTCTGTCCCACCTAAGAATTTTTTGTTGTGCGGTATATGTACCAATACCACCACCACAACATCCTAAAATGGGGCCACAAAGACGACTGGGTATTTACATTGGTTTTAACTCTCCGTCTATAATTAAATATTTAGAACCACTGACATGAGATATGTTTACAGCACGGTATGCTGATTGTCATTTTAATGAAACAATGTTCCCAGTCTTAGGAGGAGATAAGAATAAAGAAAGACTGGTAACACAAGAAATAACCTGGAATGCATCTTCATTATTAAATCTTGACCCCCGAAGTGGTCAATGTGAATATGAAGTCCAAAAGATTATACATTTGCAACGAATAGCAAATGAATTAACAGACGCCATCACAGATTCAAATAGAGTGACAAAGTCACATATACCAGCTTCAAATGCACCTGCTCGAATTAAAATAATCCCAGAAGCGATTACTATACAAAGAAAACGTGGGAGACCAATCGGTTCCAAAGATAAGAACCCACGAAAACATAAAGAGCAAAATAATGCAGTTGGTGAAAGCTCAGAAAAAGCCATAAATGAAACCCCGGAAGAGGTAAATGTCCCAGAAGAGACTAATATAATTCCAGAGAAAACTGAAATTCCAGAAGAAACACCGGTACCGAATGAACATGAGATCTCTATTAATTATGTACAAGATAGTACAATGTGGAACCGAAATACAACATGTGTTGATGATATATTCGCATATGCTATAGCAACGGATGTAATCAATGAAAATGATTATGTACCTAAAAATCTTGAAGAGTGCATGCACATAAATGATTGGCCAAAATGGCAAGAAGCCATAGACGCAGAATTAAATTCGCTCGAAAAGCGACATGTTTTCGGACCTGTAGTCCGAACACCCATAGACGTCAAACCAGTAGGTTATAAATGGGTGTTTGCAATAAAAAGAAATGAAAATAATGAGATTGTACGATACAAGGCACGATTAGTAGCACAAGGGTTTTCCCAAATCCCATGAGTTGATTTTGAGGAAACGTATTCCCCAATAGTGGATGCGATAACCCTTAGGTTTCTTATCGGCCTCACAATCTCTAAAGGACTTCATATGAGACTTATGGATGTTGTCACCGCATACTTATACGGGACACTTGAAAATGACATCTATATGAAAATCCCTAAAGGATTAAAATTTCCTGAAGCGTTAAAATCAACACCTCGATATATGTGTGCTATAAAACTCCAAAGATCTTTATATGGTCTTAAACATTCTGGTCGTATGTGGTACAATCGACTCAGTCAATATCTCAAAAAAGAAGGATACAAGTCTGATATAATCAGTCCTTGTGTCTTTATAAAAAGATCATGCTCAAAGTTTACCATAATAGCAGTTTGTGTTGACGATATCAACATTATAGGATCTCCAGAAGAGATAGAGAAAGATGCTGAATTATTAAAGAAAGAATTTGAAATGAAAGATCTTGGTTCGACAAAATTATGCCTCGGCCTTCAGTTCGAGCATCTGTTCAATGGCACATTTTTCCATAGGTCAAACTACATCCAGAAGATGTTGGTTCGTTTTAATATGACTAAAGGACATCCGTTTAGCGTTCCTATGGTTCATCGACCGCTAGATCCACATAAAGATCCATACCGCCCTCAGGAAGAGGGAGAAGAAGTACTTGATCCAGAAGTGTCGTACTTAAGCGCAATCGGTGCCCTTATGTATCTTGCAAATAACACGCGACCTGATATAGCATTCGCGGTACATGTACTAGCAAGATACAGCTCGAACCCAACGCGTAGACGTTGGACTGGAATAAAACATATTTTCCGATATCTTCGCGGGACACAAGACTTAGGTCTTTTCTATCAAAAGAATGACAAGTCCCAGCTTGTTGGGTATGCTGATGCTGGTTATTTATCAGATCCGCATAAAACAAAATCTCAAACAGGTTACGTATTTACTTATGGTGGCACTGCAATTTCATGGAAGTCAACTAAGCAAACACTTACAGCAACATCTTCAAATCATGCGGAACTGATAGCACTATATGATGCCGGCCGAGAATGCGTGTGGTTAAGGTCAATGATTAATCACATAGAAGAAGCATGTGGATTAGAACAAATCCCCGGCAATTATCTATGAAGACAATACTACTTGTATAGCTCAAATCAGAGAAGGCTACATCAAAGGTGATAGAACAAAGCACATATCACCAAAGTTCTTCTCAACATATGACCTGCAGAAAGAAGGGGAAATTGAAGTTCGTCAGATCAAGTCAAGTGACAATCTAGCTGATTTATTCACAAAATCTTTACCTAGAAGCAGTTTCGAGAAGTTATCAAAAATGATCGGGCTTCGAAGATTGAAAGACGTTAGTTAAATTGAGGGGGAGCATTATACACGCTGTACTCTTTTCCTTCACTAAGTTTTGTCCCATTGGGTTTTCTTAGTAAGGTTTTTAACGAGGCAACATAGTTGGTCCAGTAGTATCAATTTATTTTATAGGTCCTGAAGTACCTAATTAGCATCATCTTGAAGCATGTTGTTAATAGTGTATAATAAATAGTAATATATATATATAAGGGGGAGTGTTATAAAATCATATATATATATATATATATATATTATCCTAATAATTGTATTTGACAGTTATTTCCATGTATATATATATTAATGTAAATTCTATTGTAGATATACTTTTACTGTACTCATTATTATTAATATACAAATTGTTTCTTTCTAGTATACGTGTTTATCTTTCTCTCTATCGTTTACTTTTTAATGTCGAGACACTATGGTTAGCAACTTTAAATCATATATATACTATTATGCTGACATGATCTAAACGATTTTTTTTAATTATTTTCAAACAAGGAAATTACATCTAACTATCTATATAATTACCTACTATAAAATTTTACGTGTCGCTCTCACATCGCTTCCCACCCTCTTTAAAATCACCATATTGCTTGATTTATGAATGAAAACCTCTCATTGATTTAACCCACTTTCAACCCGTATAACCCTTTACACGGGTCATAACGTCTCAAATACCCTCAATTTCCCTTTTACTCATCCAATCCCTACAATTCCATCGTCCATCTCTCGAATATCACCGTTTCAAATACACCCTAATACTGTAGAACCCTAACTCTCGCTTTGGGTTTGTACTGATCCGTTTAGAAGATGTTCAGAAATCAGAACAGGGTGATGATGAACTGTTGTGGCATACGGGTTTGAAGCTTCATGCTTCCGGTGCTCTCCATCGCCGTCGTTCAAGCCAATTCTAACCTTAATGACCAAATCCAGGTGTTCACGTCGCCCTCAACCCTAGCTTGATTACTTCTCTATTTGATTCTTCATCATCGAAGAAGTCTGCAACCAAGGTGCCGTTGATTCCTGTTTCCAATTCGTTAGGTTTTGTGTTCGTATGCATGTATCTGATTCTAATTATGTTTTGCTTTGTTTTAGTTTGATTTCAGCTCTCGCAATTGTCAACAAATCTGCAAAAAAGGTAATTTCTATGTCAAATTTTATTTAGGTTTTTATACGTGTATATGAATTGATTGATTGATATATTTTGCTATGTTTGAAAAGTATTACGCAATATATTTTTCCATTTATGTTTGAAAACTTGCCAAGTCTTGTAATACGCTGGAACCCTTTATGATTGAGTTATATGATTTTATTTCTAGATTATTATTATTATTGTTGTTGTTGTTGTTGTTATTAATATTATTATTATTATTATTATTATGTAAGAACTTGCAGTACTTTTGAAACAATTCTTCAACCCTAATTTGTGATATTGTATTGAGTTCAAGAGATGTTATTTGAGACTTGGAATTTGTTAATTCAAACGTTATACTCTGAGTTCAAGTTCTTTAAATTGTCATGATTTAGGATAATGTAAGTTTTATTATTTTGATTGAAATCAAATGTATTTCACCATCTGGGGATCTTGATTATAGCAAGATGTTTTATATCAGCCTATGTTGTAATGTCCGTAACACTTCTTGATTATAACGGTTCTAGGTTTATCAATATGTAAATTAATGATTTAATTAGGATTACATAATTGATATTATTGCAATAACAATAAAAAGAAAATAAGTGTTTCTATTGTTCCTTTATAATAAGCATTTTCAATGTTCTTATAAGTAGTCTAAGACTGCATTTATCATTCTATGTTTCACAGGTATCCTGCAAGACAATTTGTGTTACATTACAGGCATATTTAGGTCGACGAAATACCGTACATTTTTTTACAATGATCCATTCTTTGTCGGCCTTTACTGGTTCTATAGTGGAGCACACCCATATCATCGAGAAAAGCCAATTACCTGCAGCTGCATCCAAACCTTTATTTAGATTCAAGCTGCAATGACAATAGCCACATGATGATTTTGAGGCACTAGGTGCACTCACTTTTTATGGCGTTCGAACTACTTGACCTATTATACCCATTCTTTTTAGTTAAATAAACTGTCTTAGCATGTTTAATTTGTTAAAGAGTCAACTCGAATTAACCCGTTTGGGTCAACATTCCACCTAACTTAAGTATGGAGAATGTTTTTCCAAAAGGTTTTTTTTCCTTTCTATTTTTTTTTAAACGGTCACAACTTTTGTAGTTTATACAAATTTTGGTTGGTTATTTTGTCTTGTAAGATTTCGAATTGGCGATTCTAAGCACCGTAATGTCACTGTTATTTTGTCAAATACTGAAAATGTGTTTTCTTGTGGTGTTTCCGAATCTATGTATTTGTATTTGCAAGTTTATCATGCTAGAGCTGTAAACTCATGCACAATTGCACCAATTATTATTATGGGGAAGCCTATTCGGCAATCAACGGATGCTTAGTTAGCATGTGATCGCACCAGTGAGCTATGGCAGCTATGGATGTGGATACATGCTGCTGCATTTACTAAGGTTACAATTCTTTGAAAAGTGCTCATCGGAGTTTGGGTATGAAAAAATGAGTTCTTCATTAATTCTAGGAAATTACAAAAAAAAAATTATGAGATGTGTACCAACAATAAATTTTGAAATTTAGTTAAGTGTTCAGTTAATTTCCTAAACGGATGAACACGAAAATGAAAATTTTTTATATTATGTGTGCGTGAACCATTTGTTTAACTAATAAATGCTTAACGAACGAACACAAACAAGGTTTCGTTCAATTCGGTAAGGTCGTGTTCATTTATGTTTATGAATGACCGATAATGTGTTCGTTCATTTACGTTCGTAAATAGAATTTTTGATACGACATTCTAATTCGTTTAAAGAAACTCCACCTGCAGGTTCATTTATGTTCGTTAATAGAATTTTTGATACGACATTCTAATTCGTTTAAAGAAACTCCACCTGCAGGTAAATGTTAAACTTTTAATATAAAAGGTTTGACCTTTTGACTATTTTACCTTTTAGTGGTTAAAATTCCTTCTATTTTGTTAATTATCATTTTGAAGGTTAAAAGATTAGTTTTTTTTCTTTTCTTTTTTTGGCTAGAAAGTTAACGAACTAACATAGACAAGTTCATTTACTTAACGGCTGAACACGAAAACGGAATTGTGTTCAGTTATGTGTTTGTGAACGTTTCTTTGCTTATAAAAGCTTAATGAATAAACTAGAACAAGGCTTCGTTCAGTTCGGTAAGGTAAAAAATTGTTGATCATAAAGAATTAAAATGAATATAGTTTTTGTTTAATTTTCATCAACTATTTTAACTAAAAGTATAATAATCTTGGCATTATGGAGATATTTGGGAGGTCAAGAATGCAGACAAGGGATTGAGCTGCTATCCAAGGAAGCGTGGCACAAGATCTTCACTATGGAATATATTTGAGATTTATATATTTCTTTAGTTTTTTTTAGTTGTTGAGCAATCGCTTTTATCTTTTGTAATTAACAAGGGCAGTACCGTTCGGCTATAAATGATAGTTTAATTATATATTTGGAAAATTGGATTTTAATAATCCAAACTTAATGCAGTTGGCCAATAATAATCTCAACTTTGAAAATAGCTGTCACTGGTCCCAACTTTCACACTATTTGTTTTTATTGGACATCCGTTAAAAAAAACTTAACGACGTTGACTTTTTTCCAAATTTCAAACTGATATTTTAGGGCTTTTGATCGGAATGAGGATACGGATCGATTTATATAAAACTTACCTCCAAATGGTGGTCTAAACGACCAAAAGTTGCTTCAATTCCGGTGTTTAAACTTTTAATTAACAAAAATCAAGTTGTTTGAAGAGTCGTTTCGAGTTAAGTTTTACATCAATCGATTCGTATTCTCATTCTGATCCAAAGCCCTAAAACACGAATTTAAAATTTGGAAAACACTTAACGTCGTTAAATTTTTTTAACGGAGATCCAATGAAAACAAATAATGTGAAAGTTGGGACCAGTGACAGCTATTTTCAAAGTTGGGATTATTATCGGCCAACTGCATTAAGTTGGAATTATTAAAATCCAATTTTCCTTTAATTTTGTTTATGTTTTTGATAATTGCATGTAGTTTAATTATGTATCGATCGGTTCTTTTAAAATACAAATTATCGTTGAAGTAAAAAAATAAAAATTCATCATTAACATTAAGTAGACGATTCATTCAAAAATGAACATAAACGAACATAAATGGATCAAAATATGTCCAAGTATATAGATTCTAAATAAATATATCAAACTTCATTATCATAAATTTAATTAAAACAATTAATTACAAAAATATTACAAAATGATTAAAAACAAAAGCCTAAATAAACTCGCGTAATACGCGGGCTAAAAGCTAAATATATATATTTATATATAAAAAACAAGACTAGCAAGAGACAAACCGGAATTATAGGTACAATAGAAGGTTTAAGAACCACTCTACGTACCCAACTAAAGTTGGTCTTCTTGATTCTATTGGCAAACCACAAGAACGGGTAACTAACAACAAATCAAAACACGTACACTTTTGAATGTTGTTTACTTTAAAAACAATATTAATTTTAAAATGCCATCGCACCCACCAAGTAGTAATGACAGAGGTGTACGAAACAACCGGTTTCACCCAAACCAAGCTAAACCGCCGGTTTTGGTACTGGTTTCCCTTTTGAACTACCAAATTGGTTTTAAAACCAGGCCGGCCTGAGGTAAAACCGGTTCTAAACCTAACTGAGCTGGACCAGGTCGACCTCTCTTGCTCCTAAACCAGTTTCTAAACCGAATCGGTTTGGGTCAAAGCGGTTTTGACCAAGCTTTGACCAAAACGGTTTTGTACACCTCTAGTCATGACAATAGCTCAACCAAGCACTTTTTAGCATGCTTCATGACGTGAGGTCGAAGACTCACTCAAAAATAAACCGAATACAACTAGTTAGATAGCGGTAAGCGGGTATCGAACACAGGGAGTTTGTGGAAATTATGTTACCAAGTAGTTTTGTTATTTATCTAAATTAAACTAAGCATAATAATTACTCTATATTAAACTAAGTGCGAAAGTAAATTCAATGAATTGGTTGTTTGGTTTTGATTAACAAAAAGAACTAAAGCAACAAACGATTTTATAAACAATATAAGAAACAATGCTCTCTCCCGATTTCAGGTTCCCAATGTTGATAAAGTTAATGTTTACTTGTGGGATGAACTACACAAATATCGTTCATGAAAATGCGTTTGGATGTGATAAAAGAGGACTAAGTACTTGGATTATAAAAACGCAAGGTTGTCTCTCAATAATCAGTTTAGTATTGTTAACCCTAATTCTCTTCTACTAAATCTCGATTGCCTATGGCACCAGGAACGGATAGTCAAGAACATGAATTTATACCATACAAACAGTTACAAACAAACTCACAATCATCATAGCAACATAATCATAAGATCAAAATACTATCCCACAAATAACATAAACGATTAACAAATATCTAATTGAAAACCTTACAATTCGGGAGAGAACACAAAGGGTACTAGCCACACATAGTTTGATTCATCATCACCTCAATTAGGGTAATCATACAAGTCACAAACCCAATCGAATGATAAAAATCACCAAAGTATTGTTCTTGCACTCAAAAATCCGTCCCTAGGTTGTTTAGAATGAAAAGATATGTGAAAAGACACAAAAAAACAGAATATAAACAAGTATTTTCGGTATTAACAGCTCCGCACCGTGGGCCATGGTGGCCTCCACGGTGCCTAGAACTCCACGGTACGGTGTAAACTGTCAATTTTGATCAGTTGGACCGTGGCCCACGGTCCTGACCGTGGGCCACGGTGGAGCTCTTTTTCATTTTCTTGTTTTCTTCATATCTTTCTTGTTTCAACTCCGTTTTCTTCGCCGTTTTCGCCCACGTTCTCATGATTTCATCCTCTATCTCCTCATACCTGAAAATAACCACACAACAGTAGTTATCTAGTTCCCATGAAATTAACACATAATGCATATATTTTTATATCATTTAAGCTCACTTACGGGTCATACTCCGATGCACCCGTCACATCCCCACACTTAGCCGTTGCTTGCCCCCAAGCAACACCTTAACAACAATTTTTTTTAATTTTCGACTTATAACCACCAATCTTACCAACAATTCTGGTTTAGTCAAGGTCCCAAGTCATACCCTATTCCCTCACTTCTATCAGTTTGTACTAGTATACTTGATTTTCCATTTAAACCATATATTTCTAACCAAACCTAACATGCTTTCGGTTTTTACCTATACATAACACACATTTACACATTAACCTTTTCTTGGTGACCATCCGTACATTTCACATTTAATCAATTCTCCTCGCATACGCTTGTACAACCATCAAGTCTCCACCTATATAAATGCTTTGACATGAATGCAAATCAAGAGGGCTTAAAACGGGTTATAATGGGGCCAAGTGTAAGGGTATGGAAGGGAATATTGAAAGTAGCTCAGACGATCCGATCCGACTTATTACAAACAAACTAAGTAAACAATGAAATAAACAACTATATACATCACTAACATCATCCCTTTTTTTTCTCTCTCTCTTTTCCTATTTTCTTTCTTTCTTTCTTTTTTTTCTTTTTCTTTTTTTTTTCTTTTTTTTTCACTCAATACATAATACTTTAAACATTGAACCTCTAACACTTTTTTTTCTTTTTTTTTGTAAGCATAACAAACATAATGCTTAATACATCTTATTGAAAAATACTAAACAATTACATAGAAACCTATTAAGTCGGATCGTTTCGCAAAATAACACCGGGGTTGATTAAATAAAAGAATAGGCCCAATAAGGTTTTCTAAAGGAACCAACCCCCCGCCCCTCACATAACCATCCTCATATGTATAATGTATGAGGCCCCAACCCCCCAGTACCCACACTCTCGCTCATCCAGACGAGGCTTAACCTAAGTGCCTCTATCACTTTTGCACTCATGCCACGCTAAGATCTCGAAATGCACTAGTTGTACATGTTCTATCGGAGAATATCAACTTTTCCACCAACCAATACTTTCTTAATTCTCAAGTGTAAACGAATATCTTATGCAAGTTATTACACCGAAAGCATGCTAACCTTGGTTAGAAAACTACATAATCTCCTTTTAAAAACAACTAGGCACGTGTTATTTAGGGAATTGTGACCATGAAAAGGGACCAAAACTTTACCCCGCCATCTTACCACTTTCCGATTCTTTTAAACACATTTATTTTTTATTTTTTTCTTTATTTTTTTTTAAAACGAAGTTTTTCAAAACAAACAGAATTTTCCTCATCCCCACACTTGGGATACATTGTCCCCATTGTATGGTGCAATTTATAATCTAAACTCGAGAAATACCACCGGCAAACCATGAACGGCTAACAACCTAATTGACTCGACAAATAACACCATTTCCAACACAAAAATTTCACACCACCAAGTACACGAAAACAAATAAGACACATGATAGATAAACACGTGCACCTGATCATGTGTTTGTAATGATGTGGCTGTTGTGCTTTAACCGGAATAAACGCATTTCATAGACTTTGATATCTCACAGGGAATATTGCAAACATCCCCACACTTGAATTATTGCATCCATGATGATTGAATTGCAGAACCTGTCAAAACACAAACACACCAAAAACAAAAAAACAAACAAAATACACTACTCTACATCCTCAGGCTGCCTCCCGAGAGCGCTAAGTTTAAAGGTCTTCAGCCAGACCGTACCTGATATACGCTATGGTGGTCTCATTGCACACTTACCCAATGTATTTCCAATGAATGCCCGGAAAATTACATGCCATCTCCATAAGTTTGTTGATATAACTGGCATGTTTAGAAAGCACTTGCGGTTTTCGTTGATCCACTTCACGAGATATACACCGATGTCTTGTAGCTTCGCCCTTTACATCTTCTTCCCCGAACCTTCTTCCCCACACTTGTTAATTGGAATGATGGATATGGGAAGAGGTTCGGTATACACAGTCATCTCATCAGACTGCTCTGCCTCATCATTTTCACACACCATCTGATCCACCCGTGACTCTTCATCAGATAAAGGATTTGTTGGTGTTGTATTATCCTCCACAACCTTCTCTTCCACGTGAGAATAATCTCTAATATCATCAGGTAATGGTGAGAGACGCTCCTCTATTTCTATCTTCATTTTTAACTTCTGACACTTGGAAACTAGACAGCTGATTCGATCTTCATCGAAAAGGTTGGGTGCTGATAAATACTGATCGAGTTTGGATAAAATCACTTCCAACATAGCAAGCCTTTTCTCTTCCTTGTTCTGATAAGTATAGACACCTTCGGGCACAGAATATTCCTCGGGATGATACTGTTGGTATCCCCGATACGGTCTTGAGATGTACGCATCCCTCATTTTTTTATTCCAATACTTTGAATTTTCCAAATACACCGAGCACACATCATAATCAAAAGTATGATCACGACCGCAACAGAAACATCGCCCATCCATTTTTGGCTCATAATAAACATCCTCGTCCCGATCCCATCTGTTAGAGTAATAACCATCCTCCACCGTTGTATCAGAATTATAGAAATATGGAGGAGGGGAAGGATTCTCATAGCAAGGCATTAGCGGATCTTCAAATTTTGCTTTTTCCCGTCTAAATCGGGCCTTGTGGCAACCAATACAAGGGTGAAGTGGCTCCCTGCACAAGATGCATGGAATAAAGCCGCAAAATATAGTAAGATCTATCATCTAAGCGGTTGTGTGAGCTGGTGAATCCATGTTGTTGTTTGATGCAGTTGAAGAACCAAGAAGCTTGTTAGAGCCTCTAGTATGCATACACCTATAGGTACCTGCACACTAACACAACCAGCGTAAACTCGAAAATAACAAACAAAAACTACTAAAGCTAACACACTTTGCGCACTACTCCCCGGCAACGGCGCCAAAATTTAACGTGAGGTCGAAGACTCACTCAAAAATAAACCGAATACAACTAGTTAGATAGCGGTAAGCGGGTATCGAACACAGGGAGTTTGTGGAAATTATGTTACCAAGTAGTTTTGTTATTTATCTAAATTAAACTAAGCATAATAATTACTCTATATTAAACTAAGTGCGAAAGTAAATTCAATGAATTGGTTGTTTGGTTTTGATTAACAAAAAGAACTAAAGCAACAAACGATTTTTAAACAATATAAGAAACAATGCTCTCTCCCGATTTCAGGTTCCCAATGTTGATAAAGTTAATGTTTACTTGTGGGATGAACTACACAAATATCGTTCATGAAAATGCGTTTGGATGTGATAAAAGAGGACTAAGTACTTGGATTATAAAAACGCAAGGTTGTCTCTCAATAATCAGTTTAGTATTGTTAACCCTAATTCTCTTCTACTAAATCTCGATTGCCTATGGCACCAGGAACGGATAGTCAAGAACATGAATTTATACCATACAAACAGTTACAAACAAACTCACAATCATCATAGCAACATAATCATAAGATCAAAATACTATCCCACAAATAACATAAACGATTAACAAATATCTAATTGAAAACCTTACAATTCGGGAGAGAACACAAAGGGTACTAGCCACACATAGTTTAATTCATCATCACCTCAATTAGGGTAATCATACAAGTCACAAACCCAATCGAATGATAAAAATCACCGAAGTATTGTTCTTGCACTCAAAAATCCGTCCCTAGGTTGTTTAGAATGAAAAGATATGTGAAAAGACACAAAAAAACAGAATATAAACAAGTATTTTCGGTATTAACAGCTCCGCACCGTGGGCCATGGTGGCCTCCACGGTGCCTAGAACTCCACGGTACGGTGTAAACTGTCAATTTTGATCAGTTGGACCGTGGCCCACGGTCCTGACCGTGGGCCACGGTGGAGCTCTTTTTCATTTTCTTGTTTTCTTCATATCTTTCTTGTTTCAACTCCGTTTTCTTCGCCGTTTTCGCCCACGTTCTCATGATTTAATCCTCTATCTCCTCATACCTGAAAATAACCACACAACAGTAGTTATCTAGTTCCCATGAAATTAACACATAATGCATATATTTTTATCATTTAAGCTCACTTACGGGTCATACTCCGATGCACCCGTCACTTCACTTTTTAAGAGGTCAATCCAACGAACATAAAACCATAAAGATATCAATACCTTTAGAGTTTAGAGAGCAAGTTATAACGAGTAGGAATCCGATCTTTTAACACCCGTCATGATGGAACACTCACTTTCCTAGTTATGAATTTATTCCATCTACTAGATGGGTCACTAGCTAGCTGGTAGAATAGAGCGATCGGTGATCTTACAAACCAAACTGCCTGTTAAATCTTCATCACCTTCTAGAGACCAAATCCATTAATCAAGGTTTGAGGGCAATGTTACCTCATGAAGCATTCCAGCAACTCCATAAATTTGGAACTGTTCCACTTCCTCACAAACAGGTCAGCGCCAATCCCATATAACACCCATCCGCCACTGGTTACTAACACGAGAGTCTTTCTCACGATCAAGTACCAAATATCCTTAGGAAGCGATCCCTTAACCGAAAATTCCCCATCGAACGATCATTAAAAATGCCAATTATAATCAGTATAGAGAATATGAGACAAATAGTTTCAACTTTAACGTGTCTACTTAGTCACTAGATTCTTAACATAATTTGGACAAAAATTAATGACAACTCGGTGTTGATGACGTATGAGCGAGTCGATGATCAATGTCTGCTATTCAATTTTTATAAAAAGAAAAACGTTTTGCTCGTTGAATATGATTGTGGCAAGTTGCAACAAAATTTTGCAACTATTGATAAGATTTTGTGACCACAAGTACTTGATGTTTTTGGGTGTCATAGAGGTTGCTTTCCTGATGCCACACCAAATTTGATGCTGCCAAAAAATTAAATAAAAACTTATTGCAGCCGTCGAATCAGAAACAAGTCAACAATCAAATAGATCCGGAAATCATAAATGAAACCTATGCTTCATTCCCCTTTCATATTTTCTGTTTAAATAAAAAATAAAAGAGAAATAAGACCAGGGCGTTGTGACGCTTCAAACATCGAATCATTACATAGTAAGAAAATTTAACTATAAAGTTATTTAAAATGTGATCTATATGGTTAGCAAACCTTACGTGTTAAAGCATAACAAAATTTAGCGTTTCCGGAAACTTATATAATAAAACAAAACTTCTAAGTAAACCCATGTGTTACAGCGAGGTTGCGAACGGCGTTGATAATATTCATAATTTTGTATAAAAAGTGTAAGCAGACATTAACATTGTTAAACAGGAACAAGTTTAAAGAAAAAGAAAATAAAACAATTCAACGCATATCGGAGCACGTTAAAGCATGTTAAAAATTGACGTGGAATATGTATATGGTTTTATTGTTTACATAAGTTCCTAAATGATGTGTACATTATCACACAATTTTATTTTAAACGAAAGTTACATCAAAACGTAAATAAAAATAAAAACACACTACAATGGTGTATTTAGAGTTTTATATATGAAACGTTATTTTTCAAAAGTTATAAAAAAAACAAGATAAAAGACGTTTATGAATAGGACACTTGTCAACTTATGATTGGCCAGAAACTTTTTAAAAGGCTAAGGTTTAAACGGTAAGTTTAGTTTTTGGGAGGACTTTTTATACCATTTAAAATATTGCATGGAATGGTTGTAACATTTAAGAACTTGTAGCAAATATAAATAGTAAAGGGGTGAGGGGAAACAAAGATTGACGTTTAACATGGCGACAATGTTGATGAAAAACAAAGACCACGATATAACCTATTTATTTAAATGAATAGAAAAATACGTATTCCTTTTTAATGTGTTATTCGTATATAATAATTGTGTAAACAAATCATTTATTAACCCGTTACATACAAAGATACGTGATTAATATATCTACTTTTATTCACGTAATATACTTTTTTACATCAATGACATAGTATTTTAGAATTGTGTTATATATCATGTATAGGTTCTGTATGTAATGAGCATGTTTAGGATTTTACGAGTAAAGTTATACATGAGTAAAGGTACGACATGACACCATTCTCTACCAAAGAGATCACACATAAAAACGAGTAAATGATTTTCTCTTACATAAAACGTTGATACTATAAAACTAGTAGTTAAACACCAGGGAAATAAAACGCTTGTTGTATCTATTTCAGTTATCCTTAGTGATATTTGTTGTATATATACTAATAAAAAATATGTATACTAAAACATCTTTTATTTTATCATATTAAAGTAAATGTTCAATAACCGTGCTAAAGGCGTAGAATGATACATACAAGTCCTTTTGCACTTTGGCAATTAACGGAAGTTATGAGCTATGAGAAGTACTCTCTTGATGTGTTCATTTTTTGAAATTCAATAACATTTTAATTTGAATATCATTTTTCAATATTTTAAACCCCTCTTCCAACCACACCGTCGTTACATCTTCCAACCCCTCTTGCTAAAAAAAACTGAATCATTATCGATGGAAAACAAGCGTTGGAAATATTCATTGGCCATAGTAACCGTAAGTTGTTGTGGTGGTATAACCCGTAGATGGTGGTTTTTGTAGTGACACACTCTAATTTCTTTTTAATTTGTATACCAATTTCATTTAAAATTCAAATTTTTTTTATAGATTTTAATTTGTTTAAGTTTCAAATCCTTCAAATTCTAAATATTTTAAACAAAATTTTAATGCTATAAAAGTTTTTCACAACCAAACACACGTTTAATTTGAGTGTTTCTCTCTTCTCATATTATCTCCAATCATAAATCAACATATAGTTTTTACAAAAGACTATATTATAAATTACTCCGTAGTTAATAACTAATATGTTGACATAATCGTCAAAACTAATTCATCAATAAAACCTATATAAATTTTAGAACAAAGTGGTTCAAGTCTTTTAAGATTCTTTTTTTATATGTACACTTTGTATTATAACCACTTTTTGTTGTGGTTGAAGTGGAACTAGTTATCGACAACAACTCCCCTCTTATTCTCTAATCTTCAACCTTAAAGCACTTCACTTACTCATTATCTTAATTAGTATATTACTCTTATGTCAACTAAAACAAACCCACGACACACATATATATAACACACCATCGTACGTTTATTTTCATCGTACCATTTGATACATACATTCAAGAACAACATTTCTCACCTTACATATATCCTTAGTTAAATATCTTCAATGGATTTGAGTCGTTCGGGAAAAGAAAGTGGTGATATCGCAATCCCCATAAGGGAGGTTAAATCCTCCAAGTCAGTGAAGGCTCCACCACCGGCAGCCACAAGTACTATAAGACTTGGTGGCCCAGTGCCACCAGCTGCGGGTGGAAAAGAGGCGTTGGCATTATTGATTTTATTCTAAGGATATGTGTGATTGCTACTACGCTTGCTGCGGCTGCGGTTATGGGTACCACTAGCCAAAATCTACCATTTTTCACTCAGTTTTTCCAGTTCCAAGCTAGTTACGATGATTTCCCCACATTCACGTAAGTGAACCTTTCTTTTTGTCGGATTGAGTCGGGTCAATAAAATAGTCTGTTTTTTTAGTGTAAATATATGTTTTCTTTCTTTTTCTTTTCTTTTCTTTTTTTTTTCATTCTGACCTTTTGAAAATGAAAATATTTTCCACTTTGGCTTTTTTTTAAAGGTGGTTAAAACAACTATGAAACTAGATTAAATAAAAAAAATATATTCTCAGTATATGTTTAAATAATCATTGCCTGTTCAATCGATCGATTTTGTGTAGGTTTTTCTTAGCAGGAAACGCGATAACATGTGCATATCTCGTGCTCTCTTTGCCTTTCTCGATAGTTTGCATAGTTCGTCCACATATAATAGGAGCTAGGATGTTGCTCCTTATTTTCGACACGGTATTTGTTATTATTATTTTTATAATTATGATTATCTTTTAATTGTGAACATATTACATATAATCTTGATATTTTGCCATATGCTTTTAATTGTAACATTTTGGTTTTGGTTTTGGTTTTGGTTTTTCAGCTAGCGTTGGCTTTGACCACGGCGGCTGCATCTGCGGCGGCTGCCATTGTTTACTTGGCACACAATGGAAACACCAAAACCAATTGGCCGGCGCTTTGCCAGCAGTTCAATGATTTCTGCCCACGTGTTAGCGGTGCAGTGGTGGGTTCCTTCTTTGCTGTGCTGATTTTGGTGGCTTTGGTGGTGCTATCTGCCGCCGCTCTCCGAAGGATCTAATCAAAATTGTGTGATTATTTTTTTACAGCTAAATTGTCTTGTTTTGTGTTTTGTTATTGAGTTTGAAAGTTGTAGTTGGTTGGGCGTTTGGGTGGATTTGATATGTAACATGGGTAATTATGTCACTACACATGGATTGGATTGTAATTTAGTGTTTATTCTGTCTACAATGAAAAGTTCAACTGATTTTATGTTTGTTTGGTCGTTTATAAAGTTGTAAACAATTTAAGCATCGAATAACTTTGAATTGACATTTTTTTTGTTGAAGTCTTTTTAGATTTTAATTATTATTTCATTATCAGTAGTATTTAACTATAAGTTAAATTATTTAACTGTAAGAGAATTGAACATAAAAGAATTGTGATTTGAGAATGAGTAGTTGTGACAAGTAATATATAGTTGTTGAAATGCACCGGCGAATCCACCAATTTAATAGACGAGAGGCCCCTCCTAGCACTTTAAAATATTTGGTTCATATCCATTTATATGTGTATTTTTATCATTTTAAAATAGGTACCTATAAGGTCAAATAGTTCTAAATAAAGAGTAGGGCACAAATAACTTAAAATATGCACTATGCCCTGCACAAACCAACATCCCACTATATATATTACCTTCTTAATCCTAATTTATTAATGTGTACATTCTAAATTGATTGTATATTAGCTAAATAGTTTATGAGGATAAATTAATCACACGAGTTGACCCTTATGTATTCTTAATCCTAATTCTTGGTCAATCGTTTAAGAGAAGAAATTAATTAAGAGAAAAACTAAAAATCATTACCAAGCTTTAACTGTTGGCATTTTTTAAAATCAAGAGTTTTCAAATCTATTGAACTTAAACAGATTAACAGGTCAACTCATATATTAAATGTGTCATGTTTGAGTCAATCCACTTACTAAGCGAGTTAACCAATTTAATAAACATGTCAACATCATAAACTAAAAAGGGTATGATCATATCTTTATCCACTTACCTTTTTTACATAACATGTAAACACGATAGAGACTTTAACATAAAGGTCACGCGTTTGAGTTTATCCTAAACACATTCAAGCCAGTTTTAAGTCTAACCCGTACACAAATTTAACTAAACATGTTGTTTCCGCATCAATCCACCGTTTCACACCCATTCATTATCATAATTTTTTGTTGAACGACCAATAAATCATTCGAATGTGCTATTGTAAAATTTCACCACATCATGATACACTCGTCTTTCGATTCGGGAAAAACCCTCACCTTAAGCCACCGCTTATGAACACTCGCCCAAAGGCACGACACTGCGGTTAGATAAAACTCGTTTAGTTTAATGATCCAATTAGTGAATGCCACATACTTGCATAGCTTCCCATCATCACGTGCGGCCGAAAATTTGGGGTCCAAACGAGACGAGCTGAGCCTGAGCTCGGCTCATTTAACTTACATGGTTCTCGACTCATTTCGAGCTTTATTTTCAAAGCTCAAGTTCGACTTGTGAGTAGATATAGCTCGGCTCGTTAGCTATTTATTCATTAAATTCTTGTGAATTTTTTTCAATTATAATTTTATGTATAAAATAATATATATTATTTAGTTATATTTTTATAATATTATATATATTAATAATTATTAAATATATATTATAAAATATATAATTAAGGCTCGTTTAGACTCATGAACCGGCTCAAACTCAATAAACGAAGCTTAGGCTATGGCTCGGACTCTTTTATAAAACAAACATACTCATTTGCACCATTGTAAAAAATAAATAATGACGGCATGAATCAAACATCACTAACACGTTAAATACCAGTTCCGTCCATTTATTATTATCTACGCATTTTTATAAAGAAAAACCCAAAACGCACACGTCTTTTAACATAATTGGTGTATACATACACCACAGGCCACACCTAACCCTATAATAATATCACATCACACTCACTGCACCATCTCTGTAATCCGTACCTTGCCAACATGGGCGCAATAAAGGCGGCGATCGGCGATGGGGTGTTGACTTTCATGTGGGTATTCTGCACATCCACTCTCGGCGCCGCCACTTCCGTCATAGCCACCGCCGTCGGCCTTCAAGGCATGGCCACGTTGCTCATCACAGTGGCTCTGATATTCATCCTGTTGTTTGTGTTTGGTATTATTGGTGATGCTCTTGGTGGGGCCAGCTTTAATCCCACTGGTACCGCCGCCTTTTATGCTGCCGGTCTTGGTAGGGATACACTTGTTTCCGCTGCCGTACGGTTTCCGGCTCAGGTAATTCATCAAATCATTATTATGGTTATGGTTATTATTAATTTGAAACTCCCAATGGATATAATGATTTGATCCATTCCATTAGTCCAGAGTTACTTGAGATCAGCTGGTTAAAAACTCGAATCCAGCTCCAGCTTAAAAAATAAGAAGCTTGTTTAATCAATGAGCCTGAGCTTCACTTGTGGAGTTTGAGCTGGCTCGTGAGCCTAACACGAGTTTGTTATTTGTCTAATTCTTATTTAATGTATTAAATATATGTTTTATTAATTATTTTTATATATAAAATTATGATTAAAATAAGTTAATAATATTTATTAAGTTATATACAAAAATTATTGTGGATATAACATGGAATCACTTGGGATTTTGAATTGTTTAGTGTTTAGTGTGACTTATAATTGATATGATGATTTGATCCATTCCACTAGTCAGAGTCACTCGTTAGCTACTCGAGGTCGGCTCATTAAAAGCTCGAATCGAGCCGAGTTTAAACGAATTTGAGCTTAAAAATAAGCTTGTGTTTGGGATTCCTTGTTTAGGCTCCTTTTTAACTTATTAACTTTTCAAAAAAGGTAATAAGTTCATAAGTTGTTTGGTAAGTTAGGATATTGTGAATTATTAACTTTTTGTAGTTAAATAAGGAATCAATCCCAAACACCCCCTTTTAACATAATCGTTATGTTCACGGCTTGTGAAACGGGCCAGATGCAACCGTTGCTATTTTACTGCTGTTAATCTTGGGTAATTTTGTTATACTTTGTGTAATGTAAACAACTTGTTTGTCAAGTTGTTATAGTAGATAAGATGAAATAATAAGTTAGCATCTCTAGGAGAATGAGGTTGCAAGTTGCAAGTTGCAAAGGCAGGTTTCTGCATATTACAAGTGGTTAGTTTTAGTATATAAAACTATAAATAGGTGGCTAGAGTGTCTTGTAAAAGTGTGGTGGTTTGAGTCCTCTTATACAGAAAGCAGTTTTTGGCTTTGTTTTTGATATCAATTGTCTAACAGCTTGTTTATTCAATGAGCCTGAGCTTCACTTGTCATGCTCGAGTCAGCTTGCGAACCTGTTATTTGCCGAAATTGTATTTAATATGTAAAATATATTTTGTATAATAATTGTCATTATAATAAAATTATGATAAAAATAAGTAAATAATATGTATTATACAAAATTTATAATTAAGTTATATACAAAGAGTTGATATGAATATTAGAAAATAGTTAATAAATAATAAACGAGCCGAACCAAGCTAAACTGAACTTGAAAAATTACTCATGAGCCAAGCTCGAGGTTTAGAATTAGAAATAGAGCTCGAAATGAGCCGAGCTCGAGTTCCAGCTTGAAAAACTACTCACGGGTCAAGCTCGAGCCTAGATGATCTCAGGCTCAGCTCGTCTCGTTTACGCTCCTTGGTTAAACTAACTCAAGAGTCAGGACTTTGACTTTCTAAAGGAAATTTTGAGGCTTTCGGTTACAAAGAATTTGTGTCTGTTAAAAGGAATTGGAATGTGAAGGAAACCTATTTGGAATCGAAATTTGTCATAGACCTCATATTCCAATTCACTCCCAACCAAATTAAAACGAGTAGCGAATAAAGTTCAGATTCCAGTTTCATTAAATTCCAGCAAATTTTAACGAATCAAACGGCCCTTGCATTCGAATGCTTGAATTGGATTTCACATTTGAGTAACTACAAGACAGTATAGAGTGAAACTGGTTTCACATACTAGAAACAATGATCTTATTACAGAGCTTAACTATTTATAGCAAAAGATGTCTTGTTTTAACTACATCTAAATAAATTGATATTCGTTAATCGTGTTAAACCTGCTCATGTTCATGTTCATGTTC
Source organism: Bidens hawaiensis (assembly GCF_021521415.1). Classification (NCBI taxonomy): domain Eukaryota; kingdom Viridiplantae; phylum Streptophyta; class Magnoliopsida; order Asterales; family Asteraceae; genus Bidens; species Bidens hawaiensis. The sequence goes on along the minus strand of NW_027493423.1, from coordinate 290,702 downwards.
ATGTCATGTACCGTATTTGGAAAGCGTACATATCCGATTAATATTTTATCGAGTCAGGTACTTTGTTAGGTAATTTATACCTAATTTTATTTAGGATCTTTGATATTCTTATTTCAATCAGTTTCTGCAAAGCACATAAAAACTTATTATTACAATTTCTAAATATCAAGTACATGTGTTCTTGACAGGCACTAGGTGCAGTTGGTGGTGCATTGGCAATCGTCGAATTGATGCCATTACAACACAAACACATGCTCGGTGGACCGTATCTAAAAGTTGACTTGCATACGGGTGCTATTGCTGAGGGCGTGTTGACTTTCGTGATGTCGTTTTTGGTCCTCTTAATCATCCTCAAGGGTCCTAAAAGTCCATTAATGAAAAATCTGATGCTCTCATTTTCAATTGTGACCATGGTTGTCCTGGGTTCGGGTTATACAGGCCCGTCAATGAATCCTGCCAATGTGAGTACTAAATGACTATTGTTCAAGTTTTCAAAACTTTACATTAATAGTTAGCGTGTCAAATATGATTATAAACGTTATATTGAAATTATATTGTTTTATGCAGGCGTTTGGGTGGGCGTATGTTAATAATCGACACAATACATGGGAGCAATTTCTTGTTTACTGGATATGTCCATTTATAGGTGCGATATTTGCTGGTTGGGTTTTCCGAGTGTTCTTTCCCCGACCTTTAAAGAAGAAGAAGAAGACGGCTTGAAAACCAGACCAGACCGACAATGATTCTACCTTCTTGGTAACCGATTATTGTTCAAGAATTTAAGATTTGTTTTTAGTGAGAATTATAAAGATAATGATCAGTTCATCTATTTGGACATACAAATGCTTTGTATTAGGATTTTAAGTGTTAACATCATATATTGTACTTTTCAAATATTTCATGTCTTGCTTTACTTTTCTTGGTGAAATGTTGATAATAGTACTAGTGATTAAATGTTTAAAACATCATTGTCTGAAATCTGAATAATAGTCTTAATCATAATCCTTGTGCTTTAAATGGACAGAATCGAATAAAATAGGAACTACGTGAGTCTGTCACGTATGTATTGAATTTTGTGAACGAAAGGTGATACGCGAGTGATTATTTGTGTGACGTGAAAAACTAACGTGCAAATATTCAGGAGGTTGGCTAAAGAAATACAACAGATACACTATATACACACCAGGGATGTTTCATACGGGCCGTATAACATGCAAAACATAGTAATATGGGTCGTATGACACGTAGAAAATGGTTGTATGAAGAGCTATATGAGATGGTGCTTACCAAATCATACACACGTATGATGTGTTTCATTGACACATAAATAACTGATTTGACCACTGACAAAGTCATAAGACCCGTGTGCCCATTTGTCTTCATATCACACGATCCCGTGAGACGACTGGTATAACGTGACATACACGCTCGTGTATAGATTCTGGGTTGTTGTAACTTTTATCAATTATCATCACCCTATAGGTGAGCAGTTATGTAAATTTCTAACAAAACATGAAAACATGACACGAACCTAGCACAAAATTTTGGGTTTGGGTTTTGTATAAGCAGGTTCAGATCAATTTCAGGTTGAGCCCGCAAACCCGTTTAGCTAAACAGGCCGTGCTCCGGTCGAACCCAACAGGTTGATGGGTTGACCCGTTTAAACTACTTATTTATTATTTCGTTTATTTAAGATGCCTTTTATGTAATAAATTAATTTGGCTAGTTATCTTGTGCCAACATTTAACCAAGTAAAAAAAATTGACATAAAATTTTATAACTAAAATCTACTTGTTTATACAAATTTATATTTTTACTCTAAAGAATGTAAATTTAAAGTATTAATGTATGTGTAAACAATAGAACATAAAAAATGATTCAGGTCACATGGGTCATGTTTCGGTTCATGTGTTTGACACGATTTTCGGGTTCGTGACCTGTTTAACACCAAGCTGGGCCACTTTTTATAGTTTTAGTTGAAAAGGCGATAATGCCCTTGACAGTTAACATCACGTGACTTGGGCACGGTGGCAGTTATGCTTTCTTCAATATTCACTACCTCTGCACTTAAAAGTTAAAAACAATCAATCGGATCATAAAATTGTTTTTGTTAAATAAATCCATCAAATTCAATTTTACCCTGATCACAATTAGAATCTGTAAATTAATCCTCACTGGTGTAATCATAAATTTCATTAAATTTTTAACCCGGTTTCAAATCCAACGGTCGAGCTGGAGAAACCGCGGCAGTCGTTGAAGCCGCCCGCCGGAAAGATCCGGTACCGATCACTGTCAGCTACCGATCTCGTCGGATCACACACATTCTCATCTCATGACAGAATGCTGAGACGCGGGCGACAACAGCAGTATAATGAGTCGGTATCCGATACACTGCGTCGTTACCAAGGGGTTATTTTGGTCATTTCGGTGCCGCTTTTGATAATATGTTTGGTGCTGGTGTTAATGCCGGCTGCGAGGACTTCATCGAACGATGTGTTTGTTTCGAATAGGAAGTTTTTGCCAAATATTGGGAGTCCGGTCGCTTTGTTGAAAAGCTATGTGGTGGTTTTTGATGCGGGGAGTTCGGGGAGTCGAGTTCATGTGTTTTGTTTTGATCAGAATTTGGATTTGATGCGTATTGGTGATGAGATTGAGGTTTTTTATGAGGTATGTGATTATTTAGTTTTGTTTTTCGGTTGGTTTGTTGATTTTGTTTTGATACGAAAAATCTCATATTTTGTGTGCTAGTAATTAAGTTATTGTAACGAGGTTTTTGGTTGTCATATTTAACCCGTTTGATAAAACAGGTTGTGTTCTTGTTGACCTTTTTAACCCATTTATCACAACCCTCTGACCCGTTTAACCCATTTATCACAACCATCCAACCCGTGTAACATGTTTACAACTTGTTGACAAGTCATTTAGAAAAGTAGATTATACGGTTGTGTTTGAGGTACACGCTTAGTGTTTTCAGGTTTTGGGAGACGTCTTTGACACAGTTAAACATATGGGCCATGCTCGGGTTTACCTGTTTTAACCAGTTTAATTAAATAGGTTGTGACCCATTTAACCCATTTTTGCGACCTTCCAACCCAAATAACCCATTTATCACAGCAATCCAACCCGTTTAGCATGCTTACAGTTTGAGCCCATTTAGAAAAATGGGCTAAAGGGGTCACAGGTTACATGATTTTAAGTGTTTCCAGGCTATAGGAGACATCTTTGACCCAAATAAACATATGGGTCGTGTTCGGGTTCAATGACTCAGCCCGTCAACCCGACAAGATTGAACACTTACTCAAAAATGATTGAAGATGCAATTATCGGAAAACCAGCTTGTAGACACAATCCGAGACACCTATGGTCAACTTTATCTAATACTTGTTTTTTGTAGTTAAAACCAGGGTTGAGTGCAAATGCAAAAGACCCTAAAGTTGCTGCAGAAACTCTTCAACCTCTTTTAGAAAAGGCAGAAAAAGTTGTCCCACAAAACATGCGTAAAACCACACCGGTCAAAGTCGGCGTTAGTGATTTTAAAACTTAAATACACTCCTAAAGTTTTATCAAATACACATAATCTGATTTATGTTTCTGTATGCAGGCAACTGCAGGTTTAAGACAGTTAGGAGCCGATGCATCAGACGGAATTCTGCAAGCAGTAAATCTCACACATTAAACATTCTGCTTGATTGAAGAAACAATTTTAAATTTGCAATTTTTATTTATTTTTTACTTATAAAGGTGAGGAATTTAGTGAAGACTAAAAGCAGCCTCAAAAGGTGCTTATCAATGGGTAAGTCACTTAGTTTTTGTAGCTTTTGAAGTCCATAATATGAACATAGTACTAATTCACAGGTGACCATAAACTACCTGTTAAAAAGATTAGGCAAGAAGTACTCGGAAACTGTTGGCGTTGTTGATCTTGGTGGCGGGGTCGGTACAACTGGCCTATGCTGTGTCCGAGACGGAAGCCACAAAGGCTCCAAGAATATCAAATAGAGAAGATACACATATGAAAGAAATGACCCTTTTGGGAACAAAATATTATCTTTATGTTCACAGGTGAACTTCATTGTGTTCTTTTTAGATTAATTGCTGAATTTGTTTATTAAGTGTTATGGTATTTGTGCGTCTATCAGTTACTTGACTTACGGATTATTAGCACCTCGAGCGAAGATTTTGGGCATGTCTAAAGATTCTGAGAATCCATGTGTCTTGTCGGGTTACAATGGTATGTTTATATTGTCGTGCATTTAGGCGTAATGCTGTATTATTATTGAACTTGTATCCGTGCTTTCTCTTAGGCATTTACTCGTATGGAGGAATGGATTACAAAGTTTCATCTCCTCCTTCGGGTTCAAGCATGAACAAGTGTATGGAAGAAGCGCTAAAGGCTCTCAAAGTTAATGAATCAAGTTGCTCACACGGGAATTGCACTTTTGGTGGCGGTGAACATAAAGATCTGTTTGTGGCTTCATTTTTCTATGACAGAGCTGCTCAGGTATAAAATTTTTATTTTTATGTTTTAAATCCAGACAGTCATGTCGTCGGTCCTAATATAAGAAAGTTAGTGGTGCAACATGACTGACTGGATTTAAGTTAATAGTCACATATATATATAGACATTATTATAAAGAATGTTAGAAAATGAAGTCAAATGTTTAACTAATGACTCTTGATTTAGGCGGGTTTGATTGATGCAAGTAAACCCGTTGCCAAAGTTCACCCGACAGATTTTAAAGAGGCCGCCGATCGTGTTTGTGCAACCAAACTTGATGATGCAAAATCAAGATATCCTCGTGTGGGTGCGTCTAATCTACCATACTTATGCATGGATCTTGTCTACGAGTTCACATTACTCGTAAATGGCTTCGGTTTGGATGTGTGGCAAGAAATTACACTAGTGAAGAAAATTAAGTATCACCATTCACTTGTTGAAGCTGCTTGGCCTTTAGGCAGTGCAATAGAAGTTGTGTCAGCAGCTTCGTAAAACAATACTTTTGTGGTAACCATAACATTTTGACAGTAAAACATATATTTGTCTCTTTTATTTGTTTATTCAATTGTGTTATTTGAACTACTTTTACACTTGCATGAATTAAAATGGAAAACTTATAAGTCAATCGAACCAAGCCGAAGCAATTCGGTTGGTTTGATCTATATTCACTTGGTCCACACCGGTTAATTTGGGTTTTTGTGGTATGTTGGTTCAAACAATCTTGAAAATGAACGAATCAAACGCCTAGCTTAAACATAAATAATATTGAAACAATCTGAATAATATTAAACATGGTTTAAAGCCTTCTCTTGTTTCTACACGTACATGTTCAAGTCTATCAAGTATTTAATCGGCGATGTCATTACAGAACACTAAATAATTACGAGAACAAACAAACATATCCTATCACTTGTAGAGCACAATCTGCAGATGGTGAGATGAGGCCATGAGAGCATAGCATGTATACCTTACCTTTTGTTGAAAACATATCTTTGTCTTTATAAATTCTATATGTATCCATATATATTGGTTGGTTACTTGGTTTTAGATGTTTCATTTTGTTTTCTACGTATATTTTGGGCTGGCCAATTGAGTGTTATTGGGTTTGAGGCTGAAGGTTTGGATTTGGGCTTCTTTGTCTTTATAAAGAAGAGAAAGAGTTTACACTCTTAACATAAAAATATACTATAAAAACTCATGTATTATTTCGAGTATTAAAAATTGGTATCAGTTTTAGGGTATAGTCGGGTATGAGTATAGGATATGGTCGGTTTCGGGTATTTACAGATAAATCAGATACGGTTTTGGGTACGGGTATTGAGCTCAAAATGCATACCCTAGCCATACCCTACGGGTAGGTCAGTTCGGTTTCAGGTATAGAATACTCGGGTATAAAAAACCGGTTCTGGATATTTTTTTTGGGTCCGGTTTCGAATACAGGTTTTTTTGCATCTTCATTATTAAATCTTGACCCCCGAAGTGGTCAATGTGAATATGAAGTCCAAAAGATTATACATTTGCAACGAATAGCAAATGAATTAACAGACGCCATCACAGATTCAAATAGAGTGACAAAGTCACATATACCAGCTTCAAATGCACCTGCTCGAATTAAAATAATCCCAGAAGCGATTACTATACAAAGAAAACGTGGGAGACCAATCGGTTCCAAAGATAAGAACCCACGAAAACATAAAGAGCAAAATAATGCAGTTGGTGAAAGCTCAGAAAAAGCCATAAATGAAACCCCGGAAGAGGTAAATGTCCCAGAAGAGACTAATATAATTCCAGAGAAAACTGAAATTCCAGAAGAAACACCGGTACCGAATGAACATGAGATCTCTATTAATTATGTACAAGATAGTACAATGTGGAACCGAAATACAACATGTGTTGATGATATATTCGCATATGCTATAGCAACGGATGTAATCAATGAAAATGATTATGTACCTAAAAATCTTGAAGAGTGCATGCACATAAATGATTGGCCAAAATGGCAAGAAGCCATAGACGCAGAATTAAATTCGCTCGAAAAGCGACATGTTTTCGGACCTGTAGTCCGAACACCCATAGACGTCAAACCAGTAGGTTATAAATGGGTGTTTGCAATAAAAAGAAATGAAAATAATGAGATTGTACGATACAAGGCACGATTAGTAGCACAAGGGTTTTCCCAAATCCCATGAGTTGATTTTGAGGAAACGTATTCCCCAATAGTGGATGCGATAACCCTTAGGTTTCTTATCGGCCTCACAATCTCTAAAGGACTTCATATGAGACTTATGGATGTTGTCACCGCATACTTATACGGGACACTTGAAAATGACATCTATATGAAAATCCCTAAAGGATTAAAATTTCCTGAAGCGTTAAAATCAACACCTCGATATATGTGTGCTATAAAACTCCAAAGATCTTTATATGGTCTTAAACATTCTGGTCGTATGTGGTACAATCGACTCAGTCAATATCTCAAAAAAGAAGGATACAAGTCTGATATAATCAGTCCTTGTGTCTTTATAAAAAGATCATGCTCAAAGTTTACCATAATAGCAGTTTGTGTTGACGATATCAACATTATAGGATCTCCAGAAGAGATAGAGAAAGATGCTGAATTATTAAAGAAAGAATTTGAAATGAAAGATCTTGGTTCGACAAAATTATGCCTCGGCCTTCAGTTCGAGCATCTGTTCAATGGCACATTTTTCCATAGGTCAAACTACATCCAGAAGATGTTGGTTCGTTTTAATATGACTAAAGGACATCCGTTTAGCGTTCCTATGGTTCATCGACCGCTAGATCCACATAAAGATCCATACCGCCCTCAGGAAGAGGGAGAAGAAGTACTTGATCCAGAAGTGTCGTACTTAAGCGCAATCGGTGCCCTTATGTATCTTGCAAATAACACGCGACCTGATATAGCATTCGCGGTACATGTACTAGCAAGATACAGCTCGAACCCAACGCGTAGACGTTGGACTGGAATAAAACATATTTTCCGATATCTTCGCGGGACACAAGACTTAGGTCTTTTCTATCAAAAGAATGACAAGTCCCAGCTTGTTGGGTATGCTGATGCTGGTTATTTATCAGATCCGCATAAAACAAAATCTCAAACAGGTTACGTATTTACTTATGGTGGCACTGCAATTTCATGGAAGTCAACTAAGCAAACACTTACAGCAACATCTTCAAATCATGCGGAACTGATAGCACTATATGATGCCGGCCGAGAATGCGTGTGGTTAAGGTCAATGATTAATCACATAGAAGAAGCATGTGGATTAGAACAAATCCCCGGCAATTATCTATGAAGACAATACTACTTGTATAGCTCAAATCAGAGAAGGCTACATCAAAGGTGATAGAACAAAGCACATATCACCAAAGTTCTTCTCAACATATGACCTGCAGAAAGAAGGGGAAATTGAAGTTCGTCAGATCAAGTCAAGTGACAATCTAGCTGATTTATTCACAAAATCTTTACCTAGAAGCAGTTTCGAGAAGTTATCAAAAATGATCGGGCTTCGAAGATTGAAAGACGTTAGTTAAATTGAGGGGGAGCATTATACACGCTGTACTCTTTTCCTTCACTAAGTTTTGTCCCATTGGGTTTTCTTAGTAAGGTTTTTAACGAGGCAACATAGTTGGTCCAGTAGTATCAATTTATTTTATAGGTCCTGAAGTACCTAATTAGCATCATCTTGAAGCATGTTGTTAATAGTGTATAATAAATAGTAATATATATATATAAGGGGGAGTGTTATAAAATCATATATATATATATATATATATATATATATATATATATATTATCCTAATAATTGTATTTGACAGTTATTTCCATGTATATATATATTAATGTAAATTCTATTGTAGATATACTTTTACTGTACTCATTATTATTAATATACAAATTGTTTCTTTCTAGTATACGTGTTTATCTTTCTCTCTATCGTTTACTTTTTAATGTCGAGACACTATGGTTAGCAACTTTAAATCATATATATACTATTATGCTGACATGATCTAAACGATTTTTTTTAATTATTTTCAAACAAGGAAATTACATCTAACTATCTATATAATTACCTACTATAAAATTTTACGTGTCGCTCTCACATCGCTTCCCACCCTCTTTAAAATCACCATATTGCTTGATTTATGAATGAAAACCTCTCATTGATTTAACCCACTTTCAACCCGTATAACCCTTTACACGGGTCATAACGTCTCAAATACCCTCAATTTCCCTTTTACTCATCCAATCCCTACAATTCCATCGTCCATCTCTCGAATATCACCGTTTCAAATACACCCTAATACTGTAGAACCCTAACTCTCGCTTTGGGTTTGTACTGATCCGTTTAGAAGATGTTCAGAAATCAGAACAGGGTGATGATGAACTGTTGTGGCATACGGGTTTGAAGCTTCATGCTTCCGGTGCTCTCCATCGCCGTCGTTCAAGCCAATTCTAACCTTAATGACCAAATCCAGGTGTTCACGTCGCCCTCAACCCTAGCTTGATTACTTCTCTATTTGATTCTTCATCATCGAAGAAGTCTGCAACCAAGGTGCCGTTGATTCCTGTTTCCAATTCGTTAGGTTTTGTGTTCGTATGCATGTATCTGATTCTAATTATGTTTTGCTTTGTTTTAGTTTGATTTCAGCTCTCGCAATTGTCAACAAATCTGCAAAAAAGGTAATTTCTATGTCAAATTTTATTTAGGTTTTTATACGTGTATATGAATTGATTGATTGATATATTTTGCTATGTTTGAAAAGTATTACGCAATATATTTTTCCATTTATGTTTGAAAACTTGCCAAGTCTTGTAATACGCTGGAACCCTTTATGATTGAGTTATATGATTTTATTTCTAGATTATTATTATTATTGTTGTTGTTGTTGTTGTTATTAATATTATTATTATTATTATTATGTAAGAACTTGCAGTACTTTTGAAACAATTCTTCAACCCTAATTTGTGATATTGTATTGAGTTCAAGAGATGTTATTTGAGACTTGGAATTTGTTAATTCAAACGTTATACTCTGAGTTCAAGTTCTTTAAATTGTCATGATTTAGGATAATGTAAGTTTTATTATTTTGATTGAAATCAAATGTATTTCACCATCTGGGGATCTTGATTATAGCAAGATGTTTTATATCAGCCTATGTTGTAATGTCCGTAACACTTCTTGATTATAACGGTTCTAGGTTTATCAATATGTAAATTAATGATTTAATTAGGATTACATAATTGATATTATTGCAATAACAATAAAAAGAAAATAAGTGTTTCTATTGTTCCTTTATAATAAGCATTTTCAATGTTCTTATAAGTAGTCTAAGACTGCATTTATCATTCTATGTTTCACAGGTATCCTGCAAGACAATTTGTGTTACAATACAGGCATATTTAGGTCGACGAAATACCGTACATTTTTTTACAATGATCCATTCTTTGTCGGCCTTTACTGGTTCTATAGTGGAGCACACCCATATCATCGAGAAAAGCCAATTACCTGCAGCTGCATCCAAACCTTTATTTAGATTCAAGCTGCAATGACAATAGCCACATGATGATTTTGAGGCACTAGGTGCACTCACTTTTTATGGCGTTCGAACTACTTGACCTATTATACCCATTCTTTTTAGTTAAATAAACTGTCTTAGCATGTTTAATTTGTTAAAGAGTCAACTCGAATTAACCCGTTTGGGTCAACATTCCACCTAACTTAAGTATGGAGAATGTTTTTCCAAAAGGTTTTTTTTCCTTTCTATTTTTTTTTAAACGGTCACAACTTTTGTAGTTTATACAAATTTTGGTTGGTTATTTTGTCTTGTAAGATTTCGAATTGGCGATTCTAAGCACCGTAATGTCACTGTTATTTTGTCAAATACTGAAAATGTGTTTTCTTGTGGTGTTTCCGAATCTATGTATTTGTATTTGCAAGTTTATCATGCTAGAGCTGTAAACTCATGCACAATTGCACCAATTATTATTATGGGGAAGCCTATTCGGCAATCAACGGATGCTTAGTTAGCATGTGATCGCACCAGTGAGCTATGGCAGCTATGGATGTGGATACATGCTGCTGCATTTACTAAGGTTACAATTCTTTGAAAAGTGCTCATCGGAGTTTGGGTATGAAAAAATGAGTTCTTCATTAATTCTAGGAAATTACAAAAAAAAAATTATGAGATGTGTACCAACAATAAATTTTGAAATTTAGTTAAGTGTTCAGTTAATTTCCTAAACGGATGAACACGAAAATGAAAATTTTTTATATTATGTGTGCGTGAACCATTTGTTTAACTAATAAATGCTTAACGAACGAACACAAACAAGGTTTCGTTCAATTCGGTAAGGTCGTGTTCATTTATGTTTATGAATGACCGATAATGTGTTCGTTCATTTACGTTCGTAAATAGAATTTTTGATACGACATTCTAATTCGTTTAAAGAAACTCCACCTGCAGGTTCATTTATGTTCGTTAATAGAATTTTTGATACGACATTCTAATTCGTTTAAAGAAACTCCACCTGCAGGTAAATGTTAAACTTTTAATATAAAAGGTTTGACCTTTTGACTATTTTACCTTTTAGTGGTTAAAATTCCTTCTATTTTGTTAATTATCATTTTGAAGGTTAAAAGATTAGTTTTTTTTCTTTTCTTTTTTTGGCTAGAAAGTTAACGAACTAACATAGACAAGTTCATTTACTTAACGGCTGAACACGAAAACGGAATTGTGTTCAGTTATGTGTTTGTGAACGTTTCTTTGCTTATAAAAGCTTAATGAATAAACTAGAACAAGGCTTCGTTCAGTTCGGTAAGGTAAAAAATTGTTGATCATAAAGAATTAAAATGAATATAGTTTTTGTTTAATTTTCATCAACTATTTTAACTAAAAGTATAATAATCTTGGCATTATGGAGATATTTGGGAGGTCAAGAATGCAGACAAGGGATTGAGCTGCTATCCAAGGAAGCGTGGCACAAGATCTTCACTATGGAATATATTTGAGATTTATATATTTCTTTAGTTTTTTTTAGTTGTTGAGCAATCGCTTTTATCTTTTGTAATTAACAAGGGCAGTACCGTTAGGCTATAAATGATAGTTTAATTATATATTTGGAAAATTGGATTTTAATAATCCAAACTTAATGCAGTTGGCCAATAATAATCTCAACTTTGAAAATAGCTGTCACTGGTCCCAACTTTCACACTATTTGTTTTTATTGGACATCCGTTAAAAAAAACTTAACGACGTTGACTTTTTTCCAAATTTCAAACTGATATTTTAGGGGTTTTGATCGGAATGAGGATACGGATCGATTTATATAAAACTTACCTCCAAATGGTGGTCTAAACGACCAAAAGTTGCTTCAATTCCGGTGTTTAAACTTTTAATTAACAAAAATCAAGTTGTTTGAAGAGTCGTTTCGAGTTAAGTTTTACATCAATCGATTCGTATTCTCATTCTGATCCAAAGCCCTAAAACACGAATTTAAAATTTGGAAAACACTTAACGTCGTTAAATTTTTTTAACGGAGATCCAATGAAAACAAATAATGTGAAAGTTGGGACCAGTGACAGCTATTTTCAAAGTTGGGATTATTATCGGCCAACTGCATTAAGTTGGAATTATTAAAATCCAATTTTCCTTTAATTTTGTTTATGTTTTTGATAATTGCATGTAGTTTAATTATGTATCGATCGGTTCTTTTAAAATACAAATTATCGTTGAAGTAAAAAAATAAAAATTCATCATTAACATTAAGTAGACGATTCATTCAAAAATGAACATAAACGAACATAAATGGATCAAAATATGTCCAAGTATATAGATTCTAAATAAATATATCAAACTTCATTATCATAAATTTAATTAAAACAATTAATTACAAAAATATTACAAAATGATTAAAAACAAAAGCCTAAATAAACTCGCGTAATACGCGGGCTAAAAGCTAAATATATATATTTATATATAAAAAACAAGACTAGCAAGAGACTAACCGGAATTATAGGTACAATAGAAGGTTTAAGAACCACTCTACGTACCCAACTAAAGTTGGTCTTCTTGATTCTATTGGCAAACCACAAGAACGGGTAACTAACAACAAATCAAAACACGTACACTTTTGAATGTTGTTTACTTTAAAAACAATATTAATTTTAAAATGCCATGGCACCCACCAAGTAGTAATGACAGAGGTGTACGAAACAACCAGTTTCACCCAAACCAAGCTAAACCGCCGGTTTTGGTACTGGTTTCCCTTTTGAACTACCAAATTGGTTTTAAAACCAGGCCGGCCTGAGGTAAAACCGGTTCTAAACCTAACTGAGCTGGACCAGGTCGACCTCTCTTGCTCCTAAACCAGTTTCTAAACCGAATCGGTTTGGGTCAAAGCGGTTTTGACCAAGCTTTGACCAAAACGGTTTTGTACACCTCTAGTCATGACAATAGCTCAACCAAGCACTTTTTAGCATGCTTCATGACGTGAGGTCGAAGACTCACTCAAAAATAAACCGAATACAACTAGTTAGATAGCGGTAAGCGGGTATCGAACACAGGGAGTTTGTGGAAATTATGTTACCAAGTAGTTTTGTTATTTATCTAAATTAAACTAAGCATAATAATTACTCTATATTAAACTAAGTGCGAAAGTAAATTCAATGAATTGGTTGTTTGGTTTTGATTAACAAAAAGAACTAAAGCAACAAACGATTTTATAAACAATATAAGAAACAATGCTCTCTCCCGATTTCAGGTTCCCAATGTTGATAAAGTTAATGTTTACTTGTGGGATGAACTACACAAATATCGTTCATGAAAATGCGTTTGGATGTGATAAAAGAGGACTAAGTACTTGGATTATAAAAACGCAAGGTTGTCTCTCAATAATCAGTTTAGTATTGTTAACCCTAATTCTCTTCTACTAAATCTCGATTGCCTATGGCACCAGGAACGGATAGTCAAGAACATGAATTTATACCATACAAACAGTTACAAACAAACTCACAATCATCATAGCAACATAATCATAAGATCAAAATACTATCCCACAAATAACATAAACGATTAACAAATATCTAATTGAAAACCTTACAATTCGGGAGAGAACACAAAGGGTACTAGCCACACATAGTTTGATTCATCATCACCTCAATTAGGGTAATCATACAAGTCACAAACCCAATCGAATGATAAAAATCACCAAAGTATTGTTCTTGCACTCAAAAATCCGTCCCTAGGTTGTTTAGAATGAAAAGATATGTGAAAAGACACAAAAAAACAGAATATAAACAAGTATTTTCGGTATTAACAGCTCCGCACCGTGGGCCATGGTGGCCTCCACGGTGCCTAGAACTCCACGGTACGGTGTAAACTGTCAATTTTGATCAGTTGGACCGTGGCCCACGGTCCTGACCGTGGGCCACGGTGGAGCTCTTTTTCATTTTCTTGTTTTCTTCATATCTTTCTTGTTTCAACTCCGTTTTCTTCGCCGTTTTCGCCCACGTTCTCATGATTTCATCCTCTATCTCCTCATACCTGAAAATAACCACACAACAGTAGTTATCTAGTTCCCATGAAATTAACACATAATGCATATATTTTTATATCATTTAAGCTCACTTACGGGTCATACTCCGATGCACCCGTCACATCCCCACACTTAGCCGTTGCTTGCCCCCAAGCAACACCTTAACAACAATTTTTTTTAATTTTCGACTTATAACCACCAATCTTACCAACAATTCTGGTTTAGTCAAGGTCCCAAGTCATACCCTATTCCCTCACTTCTATCAGTTTGTACTAGTATACTTGATTTTCCATTTAAACCATATATTTCTAACCAAACCTAACATGCTTTCGGTTTTTACCTATACATAACACACATTTACACATTAACCTTTTCTTGGTGACCATCCGTACATTTCACATTTAATCAATTCTCCTCGCATACGCTTGTACAACCATCAAGTCTCCACCTATATAAATGCTTTGACATGAATGCAAATCAAGAGGGCTTAAAACGGGTTATAATGGGGCCAAGTGTAAGGGTATGGAAGGGAATATTGAAAGTAGCTCAGACGAACCGATCCGACTTATTACAAACAAACTAAGTAAACAATGAAATAAACAACTATATACATCACTAACATCATCCCTTTTTTTTCTCTCTCTCTTTTCCTATTTTCTTTCTTTCTTTCTTTTTTTTCTTTTTCTTTTTTTTTCTTTTTTTTTCACTCAATACATAATACTTTAAACATTGAACCTCTAACACTTTTTTTTCTTTTTTTTTGTAAGCATAACAAACATAATGCTTAATACATCTTATTGAAAAATACTAAACAATTACATAGAAACCTATTAAGTCGGATCGTTTCGCAAAATAACACCGGGGTTGATTAAATAAAAGAATAGGCCCAATAAGGTTTTCTAAAGGAACCAACCCCCCGCCCCTCACATAACCATCCTCATATGTATAATGTATGAGGCCCCAACCCCCCAGTACCCACACTCTCGCTCATCCAGACGAGGCTTAACCTAAGTGCCTCTATCACTTTTGCACTCATGCCACGCTAAGATCTCGAAATGCACTAGTTGTACATGTTCTATCGGAGAATATCAACTTTTCCACCAACCAATACTTTCTTAATTCTCAAGTGTAAACGAATATCTTATGCAAGTTATTACACCGAAAGCATGCTAACCTTGGTTAGAAAACTACATAATCTCCTTTTAAAAACAACTAGGCACGTGTTATTTAGGGAATTGTGACCATGAAAAGGGACCAAAACTTTACCCCGCCATCTTACCACTTTCCGATTCTTTTAAACACATTTATTTTTTATTTTTTTCTTTATTTTTTTTTAAAACGAAGTTTTTCAAAACAAACAGAATTTTCCTCATCCCCACACTTGGGATACATTGTCCCCATTGTATGGTGCAATTTATAATCTAAACTCGAGAAATACCACCGGCAAACCATGAACGGCTAACAACCTAATTGACTCGACAAATAACACCATTTCCAACACAAAAATTTCACACCACCAAGTACACGAAAACAAATAAGACACATGATAGATAAACACGTGCACCTGATCATGTGTTTGTAATGATGTGGCTGTTGTGCTTTAACCGGAATAAACGCATTTCATAGACTTTGATATCTCACAGGGAATATTGCAAACATCCCCACACTTGAATTATTGCATCCATGATGATTGAATTGCAGAACCTGTCAAAACACAAACACACCAAAAACAAAAAAACAAACAAAATACACTACTCTACATCCTCAGGCTGCCTCCCGAGAGCGCTAAGTTTAAAGGTCTTCAGCCAGACCGTACCTGATATACGCTATGGTGGTCTCATTGCACACTTACCCAATGTATTTCCAATGAATGCCCGGAAAATTACATGCCATCTCCATAAGTTTGTTGATATAACTGGCATGTTTAGAAAGCACTTGCGGTTTTCGTTGATCCACTTCACGAGATATACACCGATGTCTTGTAGCTTCGCCCTTTACA
The DNA here is from genome assembly GCF_021521415.1 of Bidens hawaiensis. Lineage (NCBI taxonomy): Eukaryota > Viridiplantae > Streptophyta > Magnoliopsida > Asterales > Asteraceae > Bidens > Bidens hawaiensis. Next base: position 274,646 of record NW_027493423.1, on the reverse strand, counting down.
TCTTCTTCCCCGAACCTTCTTCCCCACACTTGTTAATTGGAATGATGGATATGGGAAGAGGTTCGGTATACACAGTCATCTCATCAGACTGCTCTGCCTCATCATTTTCACACACCATCTGATCCACCCGTGACTCTTCATCAGATAAAGGATTTGTTGGTGTTGTATTATCCTCCACAACCTTCTCTTCCACGTGAGAATAATCTCTAATATCATCAGGTAATGGTGAGAGACGCTCCTCTATTTCTATCTTCATTTTTAACTTCTGACACTTGGAAACTAGACAGCTGATTCGATCTTCATCGAAAAGGTTGGGTGCTGATAAATACTGATCGAGTTTGGATAAAATCACTTCCAACATAGCAAGCCTTTTCTCTTCCTTGTTCTGATAAGTATAGACACCTTCGGGCACAGAATATTCCTCGGGATGATACTGTTGGTATCCCCGATACGGTCTTGAGATGTACGCATCCCTCATTTTTTTATTCCAATACTTTGAATTTTCCAAATACACCGAGCACACATCATAATCAAAAGTATGATCACGACCGCAACAGAAACATCGCCCATCCATTTTTGGCTCATAATAAACATCCTCGTCCCGATCCCATCTGTTAGAGTAATAACCATCCTCCACCGTTGTATCAGAATTATAGAAATATGGAGGAGGGGAAGGATTCTCATAGCAAGGCATTAGCGGATCTTCAAATTTTGCTTTTTCCCGTCTAAATCGGGCCTTGTGGCAACCAATACAAGGGTGAAGTGGCTCCCTGCACAAGATGCATGGAATAAAGCCGCAAAATATAGTAAGATCTATCATCTAAGCGGTTGTGTGAGCTGGTGAATCCATGTTGTTGTTTGATGCAGTTGAAGAACCAAGAAGCTTGTTAGAGCCTCTAGTATGCATACACCTATAGGTACCTGCACACTAACACAACCAGCGTAAACTCGAAAATAACAAACAAAAACTACTAAAGCTAACACACTTTGCGCACTACTCCCCGGCAACGGCGCCAAAATTTAACGTGAGGTCGAAGACTCACTCAAAAATAAACCGAATACAACTAGTTAGATAGCGGTAAGCGGGTATCGAACACAGGGAGTTTGTGGAAATTATGTTACCAAGTAGTTTTGTTATTTATCTAAATTAAACTAAGCATAATAATTACTCTATATTAAACTAAGTGCGAAAGTAAATTCAATGAATTGGTTGTTTGGTTTTGATTAACAAAAAGAACTAAAGCAACAAACGATTTTTAAACAATATAAGAAACAATGCTCTCTCCCGATTTCAGGTTCCCAATGTTGATAAAGTTAATGTTTACTTGTGGGATGAACTACACAAATATCGTTCATGAAAATGCGTTTGGATGTGATAAAAGAGGACTAAGTACTTGGATTATAAAAACGCAAGGTTGTCTCTCAATAATCAGTTTAGTATTGTTAACCCTAATTCTCTTCTACTAAATCTCGATTGCCTATGGCACCAGGAACGGATAGTCAAGAACATGAATTTATACCATACAAACAGTTACAAACAAACTCACAATCATCATAGCAACATAATCATAAGATCAAAATACTATCCCACAAATAACATAAACGATTAACAAATATCTAATTGAAAACCTTACAATTCGGGAGAGAACACAAAGGGTACTAGCCACACATAGTTTGATTCATCATCACCTCAATTAGGGTAATCATACAAGTCACAAACCCAATCGAATGATAAAAATCACCGAAGTATTGTTCTTGCACTCAAAAATCCGTCCCTAGGTTGTTTAGAATGAAAAGATATGTGAAAAGACACAAAAAAACAGAATATAAACAAGTATTTTCGGTATTAACAGCTCCGCACCGTGGGCCATGGTGGCCTCCACGGTGCCTAGAACTCCACGGTACGGTGTAAACTGTCAATTTTGATCAGTTGGACCGTGGCCCACGGTCCTGACCGTGGGCCACGGTGGAGCTCTTTTTCATTTTCTTGTTTTCTTCATATCTTTCTTGTTTCAACTCCGTTTTCTTCGCCGTTTTCGCCCACGTTCTCATGATTTAATCCTCTATCTCCTCATACCTGAAAATAACCACACAACAGTAGTTATCTAGTTCCCATGAAATTAACACATAATGCATATATTTTTATCATTTAAGCTCACTTACGGGTCATACTCCGATGCACCCGTCACTTCACTTTTTAAGAGGTCAATCCAACGAACATAAAACCATAAAGATATCAATACCTTTAGAGTTTAGAGAGCAAGTTATAACGAGTAGGAATCCGATCTTTTAACACCCGTCATGATGGAACACTCACTTTCCTAGTTATGAATTTATTCCATCTACTAGATGGGTCACTAGCTAGCTGGTAGAATAGAGCGATCGGTGATCTTACAAACCAAACTGCCTGTTAAATCTTCATCACCTTCTAGAGACCAAATCCATTAATCAAGGTTTGAGGGCAATGTTACCTCATGAAGCATTCCAGCAACTCCATAAATTTGGAACTGTTCCACTTCCTCACAAACAGGTCAGCGCCAATCCCATATAACACCCATCCGCCACTGGTTACTAACACGAGAGTCTTTCTCACGATCAAGTACCAAATATCCTTAGGAAGCGATCCCTTAACCGAAAATTCCCCATCGAACGATCATTAAAAATGCCAATTATAATCAGTATAGAGAATATGAGACAAATAGTTTCAACTTTAACGTGTCTACTTAGTCACTAGATTCTTAACATAATTTGGACAAAAATTAATGACAACTCGGTGTTGATGACGTATGAGCGAGTCGATGATCAATGTCTGCTATTCAATTTTTATAAAAAGAAAAACGTTTTGCTCGTTGAATATGATTGTGGCAAGTTGCAACAAAATTTTGCAACTATTGATAAGATTTTGTGACCACAAGTACTTGATGTTTTTGGGTGTCATAGAGGTTGCTTTCCTGATGCCACACCAAATTTGATGCTGCCAAAAAATTAAATAAAAACTTATTGCAGCCGTCGAATCAGAAACAAGTCAACAATCAAATAGATCCGGAAATCATAAATGAAACCTATGCTTCATTCCCCTTTCATATTTTCTGTTTAAATAAAAAATAAAAGAGAAATAAGACCAGGGCGTTGTGACGCTTCAAACATCGAATCATTACATAGTAAGAAAATTTAACTATAAAGTTATTTAAAATGTGATCTATATGGTTAGCAAACCTTACGTGTTAAAGCATAACAAAATTTAGCGTTTCCGGAAACTTATATAATAAAACAAAACTTCTAAGTAAACCCATGTGTTACAGCGAGGTTGCGAAGGGCGTTGATAATATTCATAATTTTGTATAAAAAGTGTAAGCAGACATTAACATTGTTAAACAGGAACAAGTTTAAAGAAAAAGAAAATAAAACAATTCAACGCATATCGGAGCACGTTAAAGCATGTTAAAAATTGACGTGGAATATGTATATGGTTTTATTGTTTACATAAGTTCCTAAATGATGTGTACATTATCACACAATTTTATTTTAAACGAAAGTTACATCAAAACGTAAATAAAAATAAAAACACACTACAATGGTGTATTTAGAGTTTTATATATGAAACGTTATTTTTCAAAAGTTATAAAAAAAACAAGATAAAAGACGTTTATGAATAGGACACTTGTCAACTTATGATTGGCCAGAAACTTTTTAAAAGGCTAAGGTTTAAACGGTAAGTTTAGTTTTTGGGAGGACTTTTTATACCATTTAAAATATTGCATGGAATGGTTGTAACATTTAAGAACTTGTAGCAAATATAAATAGTAAAGGGGTGAGGGGAAACAAAGATTGACGTTTAACATGGCGACAATGTTGATGAAAAACAAAGACCACGATATAACCTATTTATTTAAATGAATAGAAAAATACGTATTCCTTTTTAATGTGTTATTCGTATATAATAATTGTGTAAACAAATCATTTATTAACCCGTTACATACAAAGATACGTGATTAATATATCTACTTTTATTCACGTAATATACTTTTTTACATCAATGACATAGTATTTTAGAATTGTGTTATATATCATGTATAGGTTCTGTATGTAATGAGCATGTTTAGAATTTTACGAGTAAAGTTATACATGAGTAAAGGTACGACATGACACCATTCTCTACCAAAGAGATCACACATAAAAACGAGTAAATGATTTTCTCTTACATAAAACGTTGATACTATAAAACTAGTAGTTAAACACCAGGGAAATAAAACGCTTGTTGTATCTATTTCAGTTATCCTTAGTGATATTTGTTGTATATATACTAATAAAAAATATGTATACTAAAACATCTTTTATTTTATCATATTAAAGTAAATGTTCAATAACCGTGCTAAAGGCGTAGAATGATACATACAAGTCCTTTTGCACTTTGGCAATTAACGGAAGTTATGAGCTATGAGAAGTACTCTCTTGATGTGTTCATTTTTTGAAATTCAATAACATTTTAATTTGAATATCATTTTTCAATATTTTAAACCCCTCTTCCAACCACACCGTCGTTACATCTTCCAACCCCTCTTGCTAAAAAAAACTGAATCATTATCGATGGAAAACAAGCGTTGGAAATATTCATTGGCCATAGTAACCGTAAGTTGTTGTGGTGGTATAACCCGTAGATGGTGGTTTTTGTAGTGACACACTCTAATTTCTTTTTAATTTGTATACCAATTTCATTTAAAATTCAAATTTTTTTTATAGATTTTAATTTGTTTAAGTTTCAAATCCTTCAAATTCTAAATATTTTAAACAAAATTTTAATGCTATAAAAGTTTTTCACAACCAAACACACGTTTAATTTGAGTGTTTCTCTCTTCTCATATTATCTCCAATCATAAATCAACATATAGTTTTTACAAAAGACTATATTATAAATTACTCCGTAGTTAATAACTAATATGTTGACATAATCGTCAAAACTAATTCATCAATAAAACCTATATAAATTTTAGAACAAAGTGGTTCAAGTCTTTTAAGATTCTTTTTTTATATGTACACTTTGTATTATAACCACTTTTTGTTGTGGTTGAAGTGGAACTAGTTATCGACAACAACTCCCCTCTTATTCTCTAATCTTCAACCTTAAAGCACTTCACTTACTCATTATCTTAATTAGTATATTACTCTTATGTCAACTAAAACAAACCCACGACACACATATATATAACACACCATCGTACGTTTATTTTCATCGTACCATTTGATACATACATTCAAGAACAACATTTCTCACCTTACATATATCCTTAGTTAAATATCTTCAATGGATTTGAGTCGTTCGGGAAAAGAAAGTGGTGATATCGCAATCCCCATAAGGGAGGTTAAATCCTCCAAGTCAGTGAAGGCTCCACCACCGGCAGCCACAAGTACTATAAGACTTGGTGGCCCAGTGCCACCAGCTGCGGGTGGAAAAGAGGCGTTGGCATTATTGATTTTATTCTAAGGATATGTGTGATTGCTACTACGCTTGCTGCGGCTGCGGTTATGGGTACCACTAGCCAAAATCTACCATTTTTCACTCAGTTTTTCCAGTTCCAAGCTAGTTACGATGATTTCCCCACATTCACGTAAGTGAACCTTTCTTTTTGTCGGATTGAGTCGGGTCAATAAAATAGTCTGTTTTTTTAGTGTAAATATAGGTTTTCTTTCTTTTTCTTTTCTTTTCTTTTTTTTTTCATTCTGACCTTTTGAAAATGAAAATATTTTCCACTTTGGCTTTTTTTTAAAGGTGGTTAAAACAACTATGAAACTAGATTAAATAAAAAAAATATATTCTCAGTATATGTTTAAATAATCATTGCCTGTTCAATCGATCGATTTTGTGTAGGTTTTTCTTAGCAGGAAACGCGATAACATGTGCATATCTCGTGCTCTCTTTGCCTTTCTCGATAGTTTGCATAGTTCGTCCACATATAATAGGAGCTAGGATGTTGCTCCTTATTTTCGACACGGTATTTGTTATTATTATTTTTATAATTATGATTATCTTTTAATTGTGAACATATTACATATAATCTTGATATTTTGCCATATGCTTTTAATTGTAACATTTTGGTTTTGGTTTTGGTTTTGGTTTTTCAGCTAGCGTTGGCTTTGACCACGGCGGCTGCATCTGCGGCGGCTGCCATTGTTTACTTGGCACACAATGGAAACACCAAAACCAATTGGCCGGCGCTTTGCCAGCAGTTCAATGATTTCTGCCCACGTGTTAGCGGTGCAGTGGTGGGTTCCTTCTTTGCTGTGCTGATTTTGGTGGCTTTGGTGGTGCTATCTGCCGCCGCTCTCCGAAGGATCTAATCAAAATTGTGTGATTATTTTTTTACAGCTAAATTGTCTTGTTTTGTGTTTTGTTATTGAGTTTGAAAGTTGTAGTTGGTTGGGCGTTTGGGTGGATTTGATATGTAACATGGGTAATTATGTCACTACACATGGATTGGATTGTAATTTAGTGTTTATTCTGTCTACAATGAAAAGTTCAACTGATTTTATGTTTGTTTGGTCGTTTATAAAGTTGTAAACAATTTAAGCATCGAATAACTTTGAATTGACATTTTTTTTGTTGAAGTCTTTTTAGATTTTAATTATTATTTCATTATCAGTAGTATTTAACTATAAGTTAAATTATTTAACTGTAAGAGAATTGAACATAAAAGAATTGTGATTTGAGAATGAGTAGTTGTGACAAGTAATATATAGTTGTTGAAATGCACCGGCGAATCCACCAATTTAATAGACGAGAGGCCCCTCCTAGCACTTTAAAATATTTGGTTCATATCCATTTATATGTGTATTTTTATCATTTTAAAATAGGTACCTATAAGGTCAAATAGTTCTAAATAAAGAGTAGGGCACAAATAACTTAAAATATGCACTATGCCCTGCACAAACCAACATCCCACTATATATATTACCTTCTTAATCCTAATTTATTAATGTGTACATTCTAAATTGATTGTATATTAGCTAAATAGTTTATGAGGATAAATTAATCACACGAGTTGACCCTTATGTATTCTTAATCCTAATTCTTGGTCAATCGTTTAAGAGAAGAAATTAATTAAGAGAAAAACTAAAAATCATTACCAAGCTTTAACTGTTGGCATTTTTTAAAATCAAGAGTTTTCAAAATCTATTGAACTTAAACAGATTAACAGGTCAACTCATATATTAAATGTGTCATGTTTGAGTCAATCCACTTACTAAGCGAGTTAACCAATTTAATAAACATGTCAACATCATAAACTAAAAAGGGTATGATCATATCTTTATCCACTTACCTTTTTTACATAACATGTAAACACGATAGAGACTTTAACATAAAGGTCACGCGTTTGAGTTTATCCTAAACACATTCAAGCCAGTTTTAAGTCTAACCCGTACACAAATTTAACTAAACATGTTGTTTCCGCATCAATCCACCGTTTCACACCCATTCATTATCATAATTTTTTGTTGAACGACCAATAAATCATTCGAATGTGCTATTGTAAAATTTCACCACATCATGATACACTCGTCTTTCGATTCGGGAAAAACCCTCACCTTAAGCCACCGCTTATGAACACTCGCCCAAAGGCACGACACTGCGGTTAGATAAAACTCGTTTAGTTTAATGATCCAATTAGTGAATGCCACATACTTGCATAGCTTCCCATCATCACGTGCGGCCGAAAATTTGGGGTCCAAACGAGACGAGCTGAGCCTGAGCTCGGCTCATTTAACTTACATGGTTCTCGACTCATTTCGAGCTTTATTTTCAAAGCTCAAGTTCGACTTGTGAGTAGATATAGCTCGGCTCGTTAGCTATTTATTCATTAAATTCTTGTGAATTTTTTTCAATTATAATTTTATGTATAAAATAATATATATTATTTAGTTATATTTTTATAATATTATATATATTAATAATTATTAAATATATATTATAAAATATATAATTAAGGCTCGTTTAGACTCATGAACCGGCTCAAACTCAATAAACGAAGCTTAGGCTATGGCTCGGACTCTTTTATAAAACAAACATACTCATTTGCACCATTGTAAAAAATAAATAATGACGGCATGAATCAAACATCACTAACACGTTAAATACCAGTTCCGTCCATTTATTATTATCTACGCATTTTTATAAAGAAAAACCCAAAACGCACACGTCTTTTAACATAATTGGTGTATACATACACCACAGGCCACACCTAACCCTATAATAATATCACATCACACTCACTGCACCATCTCTGTAATCCGTACCTTGCCAACATGGGCGCAATAAAGGCGGCGATCGGCGATGGGGTGTTGACTTTCATGTGGGTATTCTGCACATCCACTCTCGGCGCCGCCACTTCCGTCATAGCCACCGCCGTCGGCCTTCAAGGCATGGCCACGTTGCTCATCACAGTGGCTCTGATATTCATCCTGTTGTTTGTGTTTGGTATTATTGGTGATGCTCTTGGTGGGGCCAGCTTTAATCCCACTGGTACCGCCGCCTTTTATGCTGCCGGTCTTGGTAGGGATACACTTGTTTCCGCTGCCGTACGGTTTCCGGCTCAGGTAATTCATCAAATCATTATTATGGTTATGGTTATTATTAATTTGAAACTCCCAATGGATATAATGATTTGATCCATTCCATTAGTCCAGAGTTACTTGAGATCAGCTGGTTAAAAACTCGAATCCAGCTCCAGCTTAAAAAATAAGAAGCTTGTTTAATCAATGAGCCTGAGCTTCACTTGTGGAGTTTGAGCTGGCTCGTGAGCCTAACACGAGTTTGTTATTTGTCTAATTCTTATTTAATGTATTAAATATATGTTTTATTAATTATTTTTATATATAAAATTATGATTAAAATAAGTTAATAATATTTATTAAGTTATATACAAAAATTATTGTGGATATAACATGGAATCACTTGGGATTTTGAATTGTTTAGTGTTTAGTGTGACTTATAATTGATATGATGATTTGATCCATTCCACTAGTCAGAGTCACTCGTTAGCTACTCGAGGTCGGCTCATTAAAAGCTCGAATCGAGCCGAGTTTAAACGAATTTGAGCTTAAAAATAAGCTTGTGTTTGGGATTCCTTGTTTAGGCTCCTTTTTAACTTATTAACTTTTCAAAAAAGGTAATAAGTTCATAAGTTGTTTGGTAAGTTAGGATATTGTGAATTATTAACTTTTTGTAGTTAAATAAGGAATCAATCCCAAACACCCCCTTTTAACATAATCGTTATGTTCACGGCTTGTGAAACGGGCCAGATGCAACCGTTGCTATTTTACTGCTGTTAATCTTGGGTAATTTTGTTATACTTTGTGTAATGTAAACAACTTGTTTGTCAAGTTGTTATAGTAGATAAGATGAAATAATAAGTTAGCATCTCTAGGAGAATGAGGTTGCAAGTTGCAAGTTGCAAAGGCAGGTTTCTGCATATTACAAGTGGTTAGTTTTAGTATATAAAACTATAAATAGGTGGCTAGAGTGTCTTGTAAAAGTGTGGTGGTTTGAGTCCTCTTATACAGAAAGCAGTTTTTGGCTTTGTTTTTGATATCAATTGTCTAACAGCTTGTTTATTCAATGAGCCTGAGCTTCACTTGTCATGCTCGAGTCAGCTTGCGAACCTGTTATTTGCCGAAATTGTATTTAATATGTAAAATATATTTTGTATAATAATTGTCATTATAATAAAATTATGATAAAAATAAGTAAATAATATGTATTATACAAAATTTATAATTAAGTTATATACAAAGAGTTGATATGAATATTAGAAAATAGTTAATAAATAATAAACGAGCCGAACCAAGCTAAACTGAACTTGAAAAATTACTCATGAGCCAAGCTCGAGGTTTAGAATTAGAAATAGAGCTCGAAATGAGCCGAGCTCGAGTTCCAGCTTGAAAAACTACTCACGGGTCAAGCTCGAGCCTAGATGATCTCAGGCTCAGCTCGTCTCGTTTACGCTCCTTGGTTAAACTAACTCAAGAGTCAGGACTTTGACTTTCTAAAGGAAATTTTGAGGCTTTCGGTTACAAAGAATTTGTGTCTGTTAAAAGGAATTGGAATGTGAAGGAAACCTATTTGGAATCGAAATTTGTCATAGACCTCATATTCCAATTCACTCCCAACCAAATTAAAACGAGTAGCGAATAAAGTTCAGATTCCAGTTTCATTAAATTCCAGCAAATTTTAACGAATCAAACGGCCCTTGCATTCGAATGCTTGAATTGGATTTCACATTTGAGTAACTACAAGACAGTATAGAGTGAAACTGGTTTCACATACTAGAAACAATGATCTTATTACAGAGCTTAACTATTTATAGCAAAAGATGTCTTGTTTTAACTACATCTAAATAAATTGATATTCGTTAATCGTGTTAAACCTGCTCATGTTCATGTTCATGTTCATGTCATGTACCGTATTTGGAAAGCGTACATATCCGATTAATATTTTATCGAGTCAGGTACTTTGTTAGGTAATTTATACCTAATTTTATTTAGGATCTTTGATATTCTTATTTCAATCAGTTTCTGCAAAGCACATAAAAACTTATTATTACAATTTCTAAATATCAAGTACATGTGTTCTTGACAGGCACTAGGTGCAGTTGGTGGTGCATTGGCAATCGTCGAATTGATGCCATTACAACACAAACACATGCTCGGTGGACCGTATCTAAAAGTTGACTTGCATACGGGTGCTATTGCTGAGGGCGTGTTGACTTTCGTGATGTCGTTTTTGGTCCTCTTAATCATCCTCAAGGGTCCTAAAAGTCCATTAATGAAAAATCTGATGCTCTCATTTTCAATTGTGACCATGGTTGTCCTGGGTTCGGGTTATACAGGCCCGTCAATGAATCCTGCCAATGTGAGTACTAAATGACTATTGTTCAAGTTTTCAAAACTTTACATTAATAGTTAGCGTGTCAAATATGATTATAAACGTTATATTGAAATTATATTGTTTTATGCAGGCGTTTGGGTGGGCGTATGTTAATAATCGACACAATACATGGGAGCAATTTCTTGTTTACTGGATATGTCCATTTATAGGTGCGATATTTGCTGGTTGGGTTTTCCGAGTGTTCTTTCCCCGACCTTTAAAGAAGAAGAAGAAGACGGCTTGAAAACCAGACCAGACCGACAATGATTCTACCTTCTTGGTAACCGATTATTGTTCAAGAATTTAAGATTTGTTTTTAGTGAGAATTATAAAGATAATGATCAGTTCATCTATTTGGACATACAAATGCTTTGTATTAGGATTTTAAGTGTTAACATCATATATTGTACTTTTCAAATATTTCATGTCTTGCTTTACTTTTCTTGGTGAAATGTTGATAATAGTACTAGTGATTAAATGTTTAAAACATCATTGTCTGAAATCTGAATAATAGTCTTAATCATAATCCTTGTGCTTTAAATGGACAGAATCGAATAAAATAGGAACTACGTGAGTCTGTCACGTATGTATTGAATTTTGTGAACGAAAGGTGATACGCGAGTGATTATTTGTGTGACGTGAAAAACTAACGTGCAAATATTCAGGAGGTTGGCTAAAGAAATACAACAGATACACTATATACACACCAGGGATGTTTCATACGGGCCGTATAACATGCAAAACATAGTAATATGGGTCGTATGACACGTAGAAAATGGTTGTATGAAGAGCTATATGAGATGGTGCTTACCAAATCATACACACGTATGATGTGTTTCATTGACACATAAATAACTGATTTGACCACTGACAAAGTCATAAGACCCGTGTGCCCATTTGTCTTCATATCACACGATCCCGTGAGACGACTGGTATAACGTGACATACACGCTCGTGTATAGATTCTGGGTTGTTGTAACTTTTATCAATTATCATCACCCTATAGGTGAGCAGTTATGTAAATTTCTAACAAAACATGAAAACATGACACGAACCTAGCACAAAATTTTGGGTTTGGGTTTTGTATAAGCAGGTTCAGATCAATTTCAGGTTGAGCCCGCAAACCCGTTTAGCTAAACAGGCCGTGCTCCGGTCGAACCCAACAGGTTGATGGGTTGACCCGTTTAAACTACTTATTTATTATTTCGTTTATTTAAGATGCCTTTTATGTAATAAATTAATTTGGCTAGTTATCTTGTGCCAACATTTAACCAAGTAAAAAAAATTGACATAAAATTTTATAACTAAAATCTACTTGTTTATACAAATTTATATTTTTACTCTAAAGAATGTAAATTTAAAGTATTAATGTATGTGTAAACAATAGAACATAAAAAATGATTCAGGTCACATGGGTCATGTTTCGGTTCATGTGTTTGACACGATTTTCGGGTTCGTGACCTGTTTAACACCAAGCTGGGCCACTTTTTATAGTTTTAGTTGAAAAGGCGATAATGCCCTTGACAGTTAACATCACGTGACTTGGGCACGGTGGCAGTTATGCTTTCTTCAATATTCACTACCTCTGCACTTAAAAGTTAAAAACAATCAATCGGATCATAAAATTGTTTTTGTTAAATAAATCCATCAAATTCAATTTTACCCTGATCACAATTAGAATCTGTAAATTAATCCTCACTGGTGTAATCATAAATTTCATTAAATTTTTAACCCGGTTTCAAATCCAACGGTCGAGCTGGAGAAACCGCGGCAGTCGTTGAAGCCGCCCGCCGGAAAGATCCGGTACCGATCACTGTCAGCTACCGATCTCGTCGGATCACACACATTCTCATCTCATGACAGAATGCTGAGACGCGGGCGACAACAGCAGTATAATGAGTCGGTATCCGATACACTGCGTCGTTACCAAGGGGTTATTTTGGTCATTTCGGTGCCGCTTTTGATAATATGTTTGGTGCTGGTGTTAATGCCGGCTGCGAGGACTTCATCGAACGATGTGTTTGTTTCGAATAGGAAGTTTTTGCCAAATATTGGGAGTCCGGTCGCTTTGTTGAAAAGCTATGTGGTGGTTTTTGATGCGGGGAGTTCGGGGAGTCGAGTTCATGTGTTTTGTTTTGATCAGAATTTGGATTTGATGCGTATTGGTGATGAGATTGAGGTTTTTTATGAGGTATGTGATTATTTAGTTTTGTTTTTCGGTTGGTTTGTTGATTTTGTTTTGATACGAAAAATCTCATATTTTGTGTGCTAGTAATTAAGTTATTGTAACGAGGTTTTTGGTTGTCATATTTAACCCGTTTGATAAAACAGGTTGTGTTCTTGTTGACCTTTTTAACCCATTTATCACAACCCTCTGACCCGTTTAACCCATTTATCACAACCATCCAACCCGTGTAACATGTTTACAACTTGTTGACAAGTCATTTAGAAAAGTAGATTATACGGTTGTGTTTGAGGTACACGCTTAGTGTTTTCAGGTTTTGGGAGACGTCTTTGACACAGTTAAACATATGGGCCATGCTCGGGTTTACCTGTTTTAACCAGTTTAATTAAATAGGTTGTGACCCATTTAACCCATTTTTGCGACCTTCCAACCCAAATAACCCATTTATCACAGCAATCCAACCCGTTTAGCATGCTTACAGTTTGAGCCCATTTAGAAAAATGGGCTAAAGGGGTCACAGGTTACATGATTTTAAGTGTTTCCAGGCTATAGGAGACATCTTTGACCCAAATAAACATATGGGTCGTGTTCGGGTTCAATGACTCAGCCCGTCAACCCGACAAGATTGAACACTTACTCAAAAATGATTGAAGATGCAATTATCGGAAAACCAGCTTGTAGACACAATCCGAGACACCTATGGTCAACTTTATCTAATACTTGTTTTTTGTAGTTAAAACCAGGGTTGAGTGCAAATGCAAAAGACCCTAAAGTTGCTGCAGAAACTCTTCAACCTCTTTTAGAAAAGGCAGAAAAAGTTGTCCCACAAAACATGCGTAAAACCACACCGGTCAAAGTCGGCGTTAGTGATTTTAAAACTTAAATACACTCCTAAAGTTTTATCAAATACACATAATCTGATTTATGTTTCTGTATGCAGGCAACTGCAGGTTTAAGACAGTTAGGAGCCGATGCATCAGACGGAATTCTGCAAGCAGTAAATCTCACACATTAAACATTCTGCTTGATTGAAGAAACAATTTTAAATTTGCAATTTTTATTTATTTTTTACTTATAAAGGTGAGGAATTTAGTGAAGACTAAAAGCAGCCTCAAAAGGTGCTTATCAATGGGTAAGTCACTTAGTTTTTGTAGCTTTTGAAGTCCATAATATGAACATAGTACTAATTCACAGGTGACCATAAACTACCTGTTAAAAAGATTAGGCAAGAAGTACTCGGAAACTGTTGGCGTTGTTGATCTTGGTGGCGGGGTCGGTACAACTGGCCTATGCTGTGTCCGAGACGGAAGCCACAAAGGCTCCAAGAATATCAAATAGAGAAGATACACATATGAAAGAAATGACCCTTTTGGGAACAAAATATTATCTTTATGTTCACAGGTGAACTTCATTGTGTTCTTTTTAGATTAATTGCTGAATTTGTTTATTAAGTGTTATGGTATTTGTGCGTCTATCAGTTACTTGACTTACGGATTATTAGCACCTCGAGCGAAGATTTTGGGCATGTCTAAAGATTCTGAGAATCCATGTGTCTTGTCGGGTTACAATGGTATGTTTATATTGTCGTGCATTTAGGCGTAATGCTGTATTATTATTGAACTTGTATCCGTGCTTTCTCTTAGGCATTTACTCGTATGGAGGAATGGATTACAAAGTTTCATCTCCTCCTTCGGGTTCAAGCATGAACAAGTGTATGGAAGAAGCGCTAAAGGCTCTCAAAGTTAATGAATCAAGTTGCTCACACGGGAATTGCACTTTTGGTGGCGGTGAACATAAAGATCTGTTTGTGGCTTCATTTTTCTATGACAGAGCTGCTCAGGTATAAAATTTTTATTTTTATGTTTTAAATCCAGACAGTCATGTCGTCGGTCCTAATATAAGAAAGTTAGTGGTGCAACATGACTGACTGGATTTAAGTTAATAGTCACATATATATATAGACATTATTATAAAGAATGTTAGAAAATGAAGTCAAATGTTTAACTAATGACTCTTGATTTAGGCGGGTTTGATTGATGCAAGTAAACCCGTTGCCAAAGTTCACCCGACAGATTTTAAAGAGGCCGCCGATCGTGTTTGTGCAACCAAACTTGATGATGCAAAATCAAGATATCCTCGTGTGGGTGCGTCTAATCTACCATACTTATGCATGGATCTTGTCTACGAGTTCACATTACTCGTAAATGGCTTCGGTTTGGATGTGTGGCAAGAAATTACACTAGTGAAGAAAATTAAGTATCACCATTCACTTGTTGAAGCTGCTTGGCCTTTAGGCAGTGCAATAGAAGTTGTGTCAGCAGCTTCGTAAAACAATACTTTTGTGGTAACCATAACATTTTGACAGTAAAACATATATTTGTCTCTTTTATTTGTTTATTCAATTGTGTTATTTGAACTACTTTTACACTTGCATGAATTAAAATGGAAAACTTATAAGTCAATCGAACCAAGCCGAAGCAATTCGGTTGGTTTGATCTATATTCACTTGGTCCACACCGGTTAATTTGGGTTTTTGTGGTATGTTGGTTCAAACAATCTTGAAAATGAACGAATCAAACGCCTAGCTTAAACATAAATAATATTGAAACAATCTGAATAATATTAAACATGGTTTAAAGCCTTCTCTTGTTTCTACACGTACATGTTCAAGTCTATCAAGTATTTAATCGGCGATGTCATTACAGAACACTAAATAATTACGAGAACAAACAAACATATCCTATCACTTGTAGAGCACAATCTGCAGATGGTGAGATGAGGCCATGAGAGCATAGCATGTATACCTTACCTTTTGTTGAAAACATATCTTTGTCTTTATAAATTCTATATGTATCCATATATATTGGTTGGTTACTTGGTTTTAGATGTTTCATTTTGTTTTCTACGTATATTTTGGGCTGGCCAATTGAGTGTTATTGGGTTTGAGGCTGAAGGTTTGGATTTGGGCTTCTTTGTCTTTATAAAGAAGAGAAAGAGTTTACACTCTTAACATAAAAATATACTATAAAAACTCATGTATTATTTTGAGTATTAAAAATTGGTATCAGTTTTAGGGTATAGTCGGGTATGAGTATAGGATATGGTCGGTTTCGGGTATTTACAGATAAATCAGATACGGTTTTGGGTACGGGTATTGAGCTCAAAATGCATACCCTAGCCATACCCTACGGGTAGGTCAGTTCGGTTTCAGGTATAGAATACTCGGGTATAAAAAACCGGTTCTGGATATTTTTTTTGGGTCCGGTTTCGAATACAGGTTTTTTTGCATCTTCATTATTAAATCTTGACCCCCGAAGTGGTCAATGTGAATATGAAGTCCAAAAGATTATACATTTGCAACGAATAGCAAATGAATTAACAGACGCCATCACAGATTCAAATAGAGTGACAAAGTCACATATACCAGCTTCAAATGCACCTGCTCGAATTAAAATAATCCCAGAAGCGATTACTATACAAAGAAAACGTAGGAGACCAATCGGTTCCAAAGATAAGAACCCACGAAAACATAAAGAGCAAAATAATGCAGTTGGTGAAAGCTCAGTAAAAGCCATAAATGAAACCCCGGAAGAGGTAAATGTCCCAGAAGAGACTAATATAATTCCAGAGAAAACTGAAATTCCAGAAGAAACACCGGTACCGAATGAACATGAGATCTCTATTAATTATGTACAAGATAGTACAATGTGGAACCGAAATACAACATGTGTTGATGATATATTCGCATATGCTATAGCAACGGATGTAATCAATGAAAATGATTATGTACCTAAAAATCTTGAAGAGTGCATGCACATAAATGATTGGCCAAAATGGCAAGAAGCCATAGACGCAGAATTAAATTCGCTCGAAAAGCGACATGTTTTCGGACCTGTAGTCCGAACACCCATAGACGTCAAACCAGTAGGTTATAAATGGGTGTTTGCAATAAAAAGAAATGAAAATAATGAGATTGTACGATACAAGGCACGATTAGTAGCACAAGGGTTTTCCCAAATCCCATGAGTTGATTTTGAGGAAACGTATTCCCCAATAGTGGATGCGATAACCCTTAGGTTTCTTATCGGCCTCACAATCTCTAAAGGACTTCATATGAGACTTATGGATGTTGTCACCGCATACTTATACGGGACACTTGAAAATGACATCTATATGAAAATCCCTAAAGGATTAAAATTTCCTGAAGCGTTAAAATCAACACCTCGATATATGTGTGCTATAAAACTCCAAAGATCTTTATATGGTCTTAAACATTCTGGTCGTATGTGGTACAATCGACTCAGTCAATATCTCAAAAAAGAAGGATACAAGTCTGATATAATCAGTCCTTGTGTCTTTATAAAAAGATCATGCTCAAAGTTTACCATAATAGCAGTTTGTGTTGACGATATCAACATTATAGGATCTCCAGAAGAGATAGAGAAAGATGCTGAATTATTAAAGAAAGAATTTGAAATGAAAGATCTTGGTTCGACAAAATTATGCCTCGGCCTTCAGTTCGAGCATCTGTTCAATGGCACATTTTTCCATAGGTCAAACTACATCCAGAAGATGTTGGTTCGTTTTAATATGACTAAAGGACATCCGTTTAGCGTTCCTATGGTTCATCGACCGCTAGATCCACATAAAGATCCATACCGCCCTCAGGAAGAGGGAGAAGAAGTACTTGATCCAGAAGTGTCGTACTTAAGCGCAATCGGTGCCCTTATGTATCTTGCAAATAACACGCGACCTGATATAGCATTCGCGGTACATGTACTAGCAAGATACAGCTCGAACCCAACGCGTAGACGTTGGACTGGAATAAAACATATTTTCCGATATCTTCGCGGGACACAAGACTTAGGTCTTTTCTATCAAAAGAATGACAAGTCCCAGCTTGTTGGGTATGCTGATGCTGGTTATTTATCAGATCCGCATAAAACAAAATCTCAAACAGGTTACGTATTTACTTATGGTGGCACTGCAATTTCATGGAAGTCAACTAAGCAAACACTTACAGCAACATCTTCAAATCATGCGGAACTGATAGCACTATATGATGCCGGCCGAGAATGCGTGTGGTTAAGGTCAATGATTAATCACATAGAAGAAGCATGTGGATTAGAACAAATCCCCGGCAATTATCTATGAAGACAATACTACTTGTATAGCTCAAATCAGAGAAGGCTACATCAAAGGTGATAGAACAAAGCACATATCACCAAAGTTCTTCTCAACATATGACCTGCAGAAAGAAGGGGAAATTGAAGTTCGTCAGATCAAGTCAAGTGACAATCTAGCTGATTTATTCACAAAATCTTTACCTAGAAGCAGTTTCGAGAAGTTATCAAAAATGATCGGGCTTCGAAGATTGAAAGACGTTAGTTAAATTGAGGGGGAGCATTATACACGCTGTACTCTTTTCCTTCACTAAGTTTTGTCCCATTGGGTTTTCTTAGTAAGGTTTTTAACGAGGCAACATAGTTGGTCCAGTAGTATCAATTTATTTTATAGGTCCTGAAGTACCTAATTAGCATCATCTTGAAGCATGTTGTTAATAGTGTATAATAAATAGTAATATATATATATAAGGGGGAGTGTTATAAAATCATATATATATATATATATATATATATATATATATATATATATATATATATATATTATCCTAATAATTGTATTTGACAGTTATTTCCATGTATATATATATTAATGTAAATTCTATTGTAGATATACTTTTACTGTACTCATTATTATTAATATACAAATTGTTTCTTTCTAGTATACGTGTTTATCTTTCTCTCTATCGTTTACTTTTTAATGTCGAGACACTATGGTTAGCAACTTTAAATCATATATATACTATTATGCTGACATGATCTAAACGATTTTTTTTAATTATTTTCAAACAAGGAAATTACATCTAACTATCTATATAATTACCTACTATAAAATTTTACGTGTCGCTCTCACATCGCTTCCCACCCTCTTTAAAATCACCATATTGCTTGATTTATGAATGAAAACCTCTCATTGATTTAACCCACTTTCAACCCGTATAACCCTTTACACGGGTCATAACGTCTCAAATACCCTCAATTTCCCTTTTACTCATCCAATCCCTACAATTCCATCGTCCATCTCTCGAATATCACCGTTTCAAATACACCCTAATACTGTAGAACCCTAACTCTCGCTTTGGGTTTGTACTGATCCGTTTAGAAGATGTTCAGAAATCAGAACAGGGTGATGATGAACTGTTGTGGCATACGGGTTTGAAGCTTCATGCTTCCGGTGCTCTCCATCGCCGTCGTTCAAGCCAATTCTAACCTTAATGACCAAATCCAGGTGTTCACGTCGCCCTCAACCCTAGCTTGATTACTTCTCTATTTGATTCTTCATCATCGAAGAAGTCTGCAACCAAGGTGCCGTTGATTCCTGTTTCCAATTCGTTAGGTTTTGTGTTCGTATGCATGTATCTGATTCTAATTATGTTTTGCTTTGTTTTAGTTTGATTTCAGCTCTCGCAATTGTCAACAAATCTGCAAAAAAGGTAATTTCTATGTCAAATTTTATTTAGGTTTTTATACGTGTATATGAATTGATTGATTGATATATTTTGCTATGTTTGAAAAGTATTACGCAATATATTTTTCCATTTATGTTTGAAAACTTGCCAAGTCTTGTAATACGCTGGAACCCTTTATGATTGAGTTATATGATTTTATTTCTAGATTATTATTATTATTGTTGTTGTTGTTGTTGTTATTAATATTATTATTATTATTATTATGTAAGAACTTGCAGTACTTTTGAAACAATTCTTCAACCCTAATTTGTGATATTGTATTGAGTTCAAGAGATGTTATTTGAGACTTGGAATTTGTTAATTCAAACGTTATACTCTGAGTTCAAGTTCTTTAAATTGTCATGATTTAGGATAATGTAAGTTTTATTATTTTGATTGAAATCAAATGTATTTCACCATCTGGGGATCTTGATTATAGCAAGATGTTTTATATCAGCCTATGTTGTAATGTCCGTAACACTTCTTGATTATAACGGTTCTAGGTTTATCAATATGTAAATTAATGATTTAATTAGGATTACATAATTGATATTATTGCAATAACAATAAAAAGAAAATAAGTGTTTCTATTGTTCCTTTATAATAAGCATTTTCAATGTTCTTATAAGTAGTCTAAGACTGCATTTATCATTCTATGTTTCACAGGTATCCTGCAAGACAATTTGTGTTACAATACAGGCATATTTAGGTCGACGAAATACCGTACATTTTTTTACAATGATCCATTCTTTGTCGGCCTTTACTGGTTCTATAGTGGAGCACACCCATATCATCGAGAAAAGCCAATTACCTGCAGCTGCATCCAAACCTTTATTTAGATTCAAGCTGCAATGACAATAGCCACATGATGATTTTGAGGCACTAGGTGCACTCACTTTTTATGGCGTTCGAACTACTTGACCTATTATACCCATTCTTTTTAGTTAAATAAACTGTCGTAGCATGTTTAATTTGTTAAAGAGTCAACTCGAATTAACCCGTTTGGGTCAACATTCCACCTAACTTAAGTATGGAGAATGTTTTTCCAAAAGGTTTTTTTTCCTTTCTATTTTTTTTTAAACGGTCACAACTTTTGTAGTTTATACAAATTTTGGTTGGTTATTTTGTCTTGTAAGATTTCGAATTGGCGATTCTAAGCACCGTAATGTCACTGTTATTTTGTCAAATACTGAAAATGTGTTTTCTTGTGGTGTTTCCGAATCTATGTATTTGTATTTGCAAGTTTATCATGCTAGAGCTGTAAACTCATGCACAATTGCACCAATTATTATTATGGGGAAGCCTATTCGGCAATCAACGGATGCTTAGTTAGCATGTGATCGCACCAGTGAGCTATGGCAGCTATGGATGTGGATACATGCTGCTGCATTTACTAAGGTTACAATTCTTTGAAAAGTGCTCATCGGAGTTTGGGTATGAAAAAATGAGTTCTTCATTAATTCTAGGAAATTACAAAAAAAAAATTATGAGATGTGTACCAACAATAAATTTTGAAATTTAGTTAAGTGTTCAGTTAATTTCCTAAACGGATGAACACGAAAATGAAAATTTTTTATATTATGTGTGCGTGAACCATTTGTTTAACTAATAAATGCTTAACGAACGAACACAAACAAGGTTTCGTTCAATTCGGTAAGGTCGTGTTCATTTATGTTTATGAATGACCGATAATGTGTTCGTTCATTTACGTTCGTAAATAGAATTTTTGATACGACATTCTAATTCGTTTAAAGAAACTCCACCTGCAGGTTCATTTATGTTCGTTAATAGAATTTTTGATACGACATTCTAATTCGTTTAAAGAAACTCCACCTGCAGGTAAATGTTAAACTTTTAATATAAAAGGTTTGACCTTTTGACTATTTTACCTTTTAGTGGTTAAAATTCCTTCTATTTTGTTAATTATCATTTTGAAGGTTAAAAGATTAGTTTTTTTTCTTTTCTTTTTTTGGCTAGAAAGTTAACGAACTAACATAGACAAGTTCATTTACTTAACGGCTGAACACGAAAACGGAATTGTGTTCAGTTATGTGTTTGTGAACGTTTCTTTGCTTATAAAAGCTTAATGAATAAACTAGAACAAGGCTTCGTTCAGTTCGGTAAGGTAAAAAATTGTTGATCATAAAGAATTAAAATGAATATAGTTTTTGTTTAATTTTCATCAACTATTTTAACTAAAAGTATAATAATCTTGGCATTATGGAGATATTTGGGAGGTCAAGAATGCAGACAAGGGATTGAGCTGCTATCCAAGGAAGCGTGGCACAAGATCTTCACTATGGAATATATTTGAGATTTATATATTTCTTTAGTTTTTTTTAGTTGTTGAGCAATCGCTTTTATCTTTTGTAATTAACAAGGGCAGTACCGTTAGGCTATAAATGATAGTTTAATTATATATTTGGAAAATTGGATTTTAATAATCCAAACTTAATGCAGTTGGCCAATAATAATCTCAACTTTGAAAATAGCTGTCACTGGTCCCAACTTTCACACTATTTGTTTTTATTGGACATCCGTTAAAAAAAACTTAACGACGTTGACTTTTTTCCAAATTTCAAACTGATATTTTAGGGCTTTTGATCGGAATGAGGATACGGATCGATTTATATAAAACTTACCTCCAAATGGTGGTCTAAACGACCAAAAGTTGCTTCAATTCCGGTGTTTAAACTTTTAATTAACAAAAATCAAGTTGTTTGAAGAGTCGTTTCGAGTTAAGTTTTACATCAATCGATTCGTATTCTCATTCTGATCCAAAGCCCTAAAACACGAATTTAAAATTTGGAAAACACTTAACGTCGTTAAATTTTTTTAACGGAGATCCAATGAAAACAAATAATGTGAAAGTTGGGACCAGTGACAGCTATTTTCAAAGTTGGGATTATTATCGGCCAACTGCATTAAGTTGGAATTATTAAAATCCAATTTTCCTTTAATTTTGTTTATGTTTTTGATAATTGCATGTAGTTTAATTATGTATCGATCGGTTCTTTTAAAATACAAATTATCGTTGAAGTAAAAAAATAAAAATTCATCATTAACATTAAGTAGACGATTCATTCAAAAATGAACATAAACGAACATAAATGGATCAAAATATGTCCAAGTATATAGATTCTAAATAAATATATCAAACTTCATTATCATAAATTTAATTAAAACAATTAATTACAAAAATATTACAAAATGATTAAAAACAAAAGCCTAAATAAACTCGCGTAATACGCGGGCTAAAAGCTAAATATATATATTTATATATAAAAAACAAGACTAGCAAGAGACTAACCGGAATTATAGGTACAATAGAAGGTTTAAGAACCACTCTACGTACCCAACTAAAGTTGGTCTTCTTGATTCTATTGGCAAACCACAAGAACGGGTAACTAACAACAAATCAAAACACGTACACTTTTGAATGTTGTTTACTTTAAAAACAATATTAATTTTAAAATGCCATGGCACCCACCAAGTAGTAATGACAGAGGTGTACGAAACAACCAGTTTCACCCAAACCAAGCTAAACCGCCGGTTTTGGTACTGGTTTCCCTTTTGAACTACCAAATTGGTTTTAAAACCAGGCCGGCCTGAGGTAAAACCGGTTCTAAACCTAACTGAGCTGGACCAGGTCGACCTCTCTTGCTCCTAAACCAGTTTCTAAACCGAATCGGTTTGGGTCAAAGCGGTTTTGACCAAGCTTTGACCAAAACGGTTTTGTACACCTCTAGTCATGACAATAGCTCAACCAAGCACTTTTTAGCATGCTTCATGACGTGAGGTCGAAGACTCACTCAAAAATAAACCGAATACAACTAGTTAGATAGCGGTAAGCGGGTATCGAACACAGGGAGTTTGTGGAAATTATGTTACCAAGTAGTTTTGTTATTTATCTAAATTAAACTAAGCATAATAATTACTCTATATTAAACTAAGTGCGAAAGTAAATTCAATGAATTGGTTGTTTGGTTTTGATTAACAAAAAGAACTAAAGCAACAAACGATTTTATAAACAATATAAGAAACAATGCTCTCTCCCGATTTCAGGTTCCCAATGTTGATAAAGTTAATGTTTACTTGTGGGATGAACTACACAAATATCGTTCATGAAAATGCGTTTGGATGTGATAAAAGAGGACTAAGTACTTGGATTATAAAAACGCAAGGTTGTCTCTCAATAATCAGTTTAGTATTGTTAACCCTAATTCTCTTCTACTAAATCTCGATTGCCTATGGCACCAGGAACGGATAGTCAAGAACATGAATTTATACCATACAAACAGTTACAAACAAACTCACAATCATCATAGCAACATAATCATAAGATCAAAATACTATCCCACAAATAACATAAACGATTAACAAATATCTAATTGAAAACCTTACAATTCGGGAGAGAACACAAAGGGTACTAGCCACACATAGTTTGATTCATCATCACCTCAATTAGGGTAATCATACAAGTCACAAACCCAATCGAATGATAAAAATCACCAAAGTATTGTTCTTGCACTCAAAAATCCGTCCCTAGGTTGTTTAGAATGAAAAGATATGTGAAAAGACACAAAAAAACAGAATATAAACAAGTATTTTCGGTATTAACAGCTCCGCACCGTGGGCCATGGTGGCCTCCACGGTGCCTAGAACTCCACGGTACGGTGTAAACTGTCAATTTTGATCAGTTGGACCGTGGCCCACGGTCCTGACCGTGGGCCACGGTGGAGCTCTTTTTCATTTTCTTGTTTTCTTCATATCTTTCTTGTTTCAACTCCGTTTTCTTCGCCGTTTTCGCCCACGTTCTCATGATTTCATCCTCTATCTCCTCATACCTGAAAATAACCACACAACAGTAGTTATCTAGTTCCCATGAAATTAACACATAATGCATATATTTTTATATCATTTAAGCTCACTTACGGGTCATACTCCGATGCACCCGTCACATCCCCACACTTAGCCGTTGCTTGCCCCCAAGCAACACCTTAACAACAATTTTTTTTAATTTTCGACTTATAACCACCAATCTTACCAACAATTCTGGTTTAGTCAAGGTCCCAAGTCATACCCTATTCCCTCACTTCTATCAGTTTGTACTAGTATACTTGATTTTCCATTTAAACCATATATTTCTAACCAAACCTAACATGCTTTCGGTTTTTACCTATACATAACACACATTTACACATTAACCTTTTCTTGGTGACCATCCGTACATTTCACATTTAATCAATTCTCCTCGCATACGCTTGTACAACCATCAAGTCTCCACCTATATAAATGCTTTGACATGAATGCAAATCAAGAGGGCTTAAAACGGGTTATAATGGGGCCAAGTGTAAGGGTATGGAAGGGAATATTGAAAGTAGCTCAGACGATCCGATCCGACTTATTACAAACAAACTAAGTAAACAATGAAATAAACAACTATATACATCACTAACATCATCCCTTTTTTTTCTCTCTCTCTTTTCCTATTTTCTTTCTTTCTTTCTTTTTTTTCTTTTTCTTTTTTTTTCTTTTTTTTTCACTCAATACATAATACTTTAAACATTGAACCTCTAACACTTTTTTTTCTTTTTTTTTGTAAGCATAACAAACATAATGCTTAATACATCTTATTGAAAAATACTAAACAATTACATAGAAACCTATTAAGTCGGATCGTTTCGCAAAATAACACCGGGGTTGATTAAATAAAAGAATAGGCCCAATAAGGTTTTCTAAAGGAACCAACCCCCCGCCCCTCACATAACCATCCTCATATGTATAATGTATGAGGCCCCAACCCCCCAGTACCCACACTCTCGCTCATCCAGACGAGGCTTAACCTAAGTGCCTCTATCACTTTTGCACTCATGCCACGCTAAGATCTCGAAATGCACTAGTTGTACATGTTCTATCGGAGAATATCAACTTTTCCACCAACCAATACTTTCTTAATTCTCAAGTGTAAACGAATATCTTATGCAAGTTATTACACCGAAAGCATGCTAACCTTGGTTAGAAAACTACATAATCTCCTTTTAAAAACAACTAGGCACGTGTTATTTAGGGAATTGTGACCATGAAAAGGGACCAAAACTTTACCCCGCCATCTTACACTTTCCGATTCTTTTAAACACATTTATTTTTTATTTTTTTCTTTATTTTTTTTTAAAACGAAGTTTTTCAAAACAAACAGAATTTTCCTCATCCCCACACTTGGGATACATGTCCCCATTGTATGGTGCAATTTATAATCTAAACTCGAGAAATACCACCGGCAAACCATGAACGGCTAACAACCTAATTGACTCGACAAATAACACCATTTCCAACACAAAAATTTCACACCACCAAGTACACGAAAACAAATAAGACACATGATAGATAAACACGTGCACCTGATCATGTGTTTGTAATGATGTGGCTGTTGTGCTTTAACCGGAATAAACGCATTTCATAGACTTTGATATCTCACAGGGAATATTGCAAACATCCCCACACTTGAATTATTGCATCCATGATGATTGAATTGCAGAACCTGTCAAAACACAAACACACCAAAAACAAAAAAACAAACAAAATACACTACTCTACATCCTCAGGCTGCCTCCCGAGAGCGCTAAGTTTAAAGGTCTTCAGCCAGACCGTACCTGATATACGCTATGGTGGTCTCATTGCA
Organism: Bidens hawaiensis; assembly: GCF_021521415.1. Classification (NCBI taxonomy): domain Eukaryota; kingdom Viridiplantae; phylum Streptophyta; class Magnoliopsida; order Asterales; family Asteraceae; genus Bidens; species Bidens hawaiensis. The sequence goes on along the minus strand of NW_027493423.1, from coordinate 248,290 downwards.
CACTTACCCAATGTATTTCCAATGAATGCCCGGAAAATTACATGCCATCTCCATAAGTTTGTTGATATAACTGGCATGTTTAGAAAGCACTTGCGGTTTTCGTTGATCCACTTCACGAGATATACACCGATGTCTTGTAGCTTCGCCCTTTACATCTTCTTCCCCGAACCTTCTTCCCCACACTTGTTAATTGGAATGATGGATATGGGAAGAGGTTCGGTATACACAGTCATCTCATCAGACTGCTCTGCCTCATCATTTTCACACACCATCTGATCCACCCGTGACTCTTCATCAGATAAAGGATTTGTTGGTGTTGTATTATCCTCCACAACCTTCTCTTCCACGTGAGAATAATCTCTAATATCATCAGGTAATGGTGAGAGACGCTCCTCTATTTCTATCTTCATTTTTAACTTCTGACACTTGGAAACTAGACAGCTGATTCGATCTTCATCGAAAAGGTTGGGTGCTGATAAATACTGATCGAGTTTGGATAAAATCACTTCCAACATAGCAAGCCTTTTCTCTTCCTTGTTCTGATAAGTATAGACACCTTCGGGCACAGAATATTCCTCGGGATGATACTGTTGGTATCCCCGATACGGTCTTGAGATGTACGCATCCCTCATTTTTTTATTCCAATACTTTGAATTTTCCAAATACACCGAGCACACATCATAATCAAAAGTATGATCACGACCGCAACAGAAACATCGCCCATCCATTTTTGGCTCATAATAAACATCCTCGTCCCGATCCCATCTGTTAGAGTAATAACCATCCTCCACCGTTGTATCAGAATTATAGAAATATGGAGGAGGGGAAGGATTCTCATAGCAAGGCATTAGCGGATCTTCAAATTTTGCTTTTTCCCGTCTAAATCGGGCCTTGTGGCAACCAATACAAGGGTGAAGTGGCTCCCTGCACAAGATGCATGGAATAAAGCCGCAAAATATAGTAAGATCTATCATCTAAGCGGTTGTGTGAGCTGGTGAATCCATGTTGTTGTTTGATGCAGTTGAAGAACCAAGAAGCTTGTTAGAGCCTCTAGTATGCATACACCTATAGGTACCTGCACACTAACACAACCAGCGTAAACTCGAAAATAACAAACAAAAACTACTAAAGCTAACACACTTTGCGCACTACTCCCCGGCAACGGCGCCAAAATTTAACGTGAGGTCGAAGACTCACTCAAAAATAAACCGAATACAACTAGTTAGATAGCGGTAAGCGGGTATCGAACACAGGGAGTTTGTGGAAATTATGTTACCAAGTAGTTTTGTTATTTATCTAAATTAAACTAAGCATAATAATTACTCTATATTAAACTAAGTGCGAAAGTAAATTCAATGAATTGGTTGTTTGGTTTTGATTAACAAAAAGAACTAAAGCAACAAACGATTTTTAAACAATATAAGAAACAATGCTCTCTCCCGATTTCAGGTTCCCAATGTTGATAAAGTTAATGTTTACTTGTGGGATGAACTACACAAATATCGTTCATGAAAATGCGTTTGGATGTGATAAAAGAGGACTAAGTACTTGGATTATAAAAACGCAAGGTTGTCTCTCAATAATCAGTTTAGTATTGTTAACCCTAATTCTCTTCTACTAAATCTCGATTGCCTATGGCACCAGGAACGGATAGTCAAGAACATGAATTTATACCATACAAACAGTTACAAACAAACTCACAATCATCATAGCAACATAATCATAAGATCAAAATACTATCCCACAAATAACATAAACGATTAACAAATATCTAATTGAAAACCTTACAATTCGGGAGAGAACACAAAGGGTACTAGCCACACATAGTTTGATTCATCATCACCTCAATTAGGGTAATCATACAAGTCACAAACCCAATCGAATGATAAAAATCACCGAAGTATTGTTCTTGCACTCAAAAATCCGTCCCTAGGTTGTTTAGAATGAAAAGATATGTGAAAAGACACAAAAAAACAGAATATAAACAAGTATTTTCGGTATTAACAGCTCCGCACCGTGGGCCATGGTGGCCTCCACGGTGCCTAGAACTCCACGGTACGGTGTAAACTGTCAATTTTGATCAGTTGGACCGTGGCCCACGGTCCTGACCGTGGGCCACGGTGGAGCTCTTTTTCATTTTCTTGTTTTCTTCATATCTTTCTTGTTTCAACTCCGTTTTCTTCGCCGTTTTCGCCCACGTTCTCATGATTTAATCCTCTATCTCCTCATACCTGAAAATAACCACACAACAGTAGTTATCTAGTTCCCATGAAATTAACACATAATGCATATATTTTTATCATTTAAGCTCACTTACGGGTCATACTCCGATGCACCCGTCACTTCACTTTTTAAGAGGTCAATCCAACGAACATAAAACCATAAAGATATCAATACCTTTAGAGTTTAGAGAGCAAGTTATAACGAGTAGGAATCCGATCTTTTAACACCCGTCATGATGGAACACTCACTTTCCTAGTTATGAATTTATTCCATCTACTAGATGGGTCACTAGCTAGCTGGTAGAATAGAGCGATCGGTGATCTTACAAACCAAACTGCCTGTTAAATCTTCATCACCTTCTAGAGACCAAATCCATTAATCAAGGTTTGAGGGCAATGTTACCTCATGAAGCATTCCAGCAACTCCATAAATTTGGAACTGTTCCACTTCCTCACAAACAGGTCAGCGCCAATCCCATATAACACCCATCCGCCACTGGTTACTAACACGAGAGTCTTTCTCACGATCAAGTACCAAATATCCTTAGGAAGCGATCCCTTAACCGAAAATTCCCCATCGAACGATCATTAAAAATGCCAATTATAATCAGTATAGAGAATATGAGACAAATAGTTTCAACTTTAACGTGTCTACTTAGTCACTAGATTCTTAACATAATTTGGACAAAAATTAATGACAACTCGGTGTTGATGACGTATGAGCGAGTCGATGATCAATGTCTGCTATTCAATTTTTATAAAAAGAAAAACGTTTTGCTCGTTGAATATGATTGTGGCAAGTTGCAACAAAATTTTGCAACTATTGATAAGATTTTGTGACCACAAGTACTTGATGTTTTTGGGTGTCATAGAGGTTGCTTTCCTGATGCCACACCAAATTTGATGCTGCCAAAAAATTAAATAAAAACTTATTGCAGCCGTCGAATCAGAAACAAGTCAACAATCAAATAGATCCGGAAATCATAAATGAAACCTATGCTTCATTCCCCTTTCATATTTTCTGTTTAAATAAAAAATAAAAGAGAAATAAGACCAGGGCGTTGTGACGCTTCAAACATCGAATCATTACATAGTAAGAAAATTTAACTATAAAGTTATTTAAAATGTGATCTATATGGTTAGCAAACCTTACGTGTTAAAGCATAACAAAATTTAGCGTTTCCGGAAACTTATATAATAAAACAAAACTTCTAAGTAAACCCATGTGTTACAGCGAGGTTGCGAAGGGCGTTGATAATATTCATAATTTTGTATAAAAAGTGTAAGCAGACATTAACATTGTTAAACAGGAACAAGTTTAAAGAAAAAGAAAATAAAACAATTCAACGCATATCGGAGCACGTTAAAGCATGTTAAAAATTGACGTGGAATATGTATATGGTTTTATTGTTTACATAAGTTCCTAAATGATGTGTACATTATCACACAATTTTATTTTAAACGAAAGTTACATCAAAACGTAAATAAAAATAAAAACACACTACAATGGTGTATTTAGAGTTTTATATATGAAACGTTATTTTTCAAAAGTTATAAAAAAAACAAGATAAAAGACGTTTATGAATAGGACACTTGTCAACTTATGATTGGCCAGAAACTTTTTAAAAGGCTAAGGTTTAAACGGTAAGTTTAGTTTTTGGGAGGACTTTTTATACCATTTAAAATATTGCATGGAATGGTTGTAACATTTAAGAACTTGTAGCAAATATAAATAGTAAAGGGGTGAGGGGAAGCAAAGATTGACGTTTAACATGGCGACAATGTTGATGAAAAACAAAGACCACGATATAACCTATTTATTTAAATGAATAGAAAAATACGTATTCCTTTTTAATGTGTTATTCGTATATAATAATTGTGTAAACAAATCATTTATTAACCCGTTACATACAAAGATACGTGATTAATATATCTACTTTTATTCACGTAATATACTTTTTTACATCAATGACATAGTATTTTAGAATTGTGTTATATATCATGTATAGGTTCTGTATGTAATGAGCATGTTTAGGATTTTACGAGTAAAGTTATACATGAGTAAAGGTACGACATGACACCATTCTCTACCAAAGAGATCACACATAAAAACGAGTAAATGATTTTCTCTTACATAAAACGTTGATACTATAAAACTAGTAGTTAAACACCAGGGAAATAAAACGCTTGTTGTATCTATTTCAGTTATCCTTAGTGATATTTGTTGTATATATACTAATAAAAAATATGTATACTAAAACATCTTTTATTTTATCATATTAAAGTAAATGTTCAATAACCGTGCTAAAGGCGTAGAATGATACATACAAGTCCTTTTGCACTTTGGCAATTAACGGAAGTTATGAGCTATGAGAAGTACTCTCTTGATGTGTTCATTTTTTGAAATTCAATAACATTTTAATTTGAATATCATTTTTCAATATTTTAAACCCCTCTTCCAACCACACCGTCGTTACATCTTCCAACCCCTCTTGCTAAAAAAAACTGAATCATTATCGATGGAAAACAAGCGTTGGAAATATTCATTGGCCATAGTAACCGTAAGTTGTTGTGGTGGTATAACCCGTAGATGGTGGTTTTTGTAGTGACACACTCTAATTTCTTTTTAATTTGTATACCAATTTCATTTAAAATTCAAATTTTTTTTATAGATTTTAATTTGTTTAAGTTTCAAATCCTTCAAATTCTAAATATTTTAAACAAAATTTTAATGCTATAAAAGTTTTTCACAACCAAACACACGTTTAATTTGAGTGTTTCTCTCTTCTCATATTATCTCCAATCATAAATCAACATATAGTTTTTACAAAAGACTATATTATAAATTACTCCGTAGTTAATAACTAATATGTTGACATAATCGTCAAAACTAATTCATCAATAAAACCTATATAAATTTTAGAACAAAGTGGTTCAAGTCTTTTAAGATTCTTTTTTTATATGTACACTTTGTATTATAACCACTTTTTGTTGTGGTTGAAGTGGAACTAGTTATCGACAACAACTCCCCTCTTATTCTCTAATCTTCAACCTTAAAGCACTTCACTTACTCATTATCTTAATTAGTATATTACTCTTATGTCAACTAAAACAAACCCACGACACACATATATATAACACACCATCGTACGTTTATTTTCATCGTACCATTTGATACATACATTCAAGAACAACATTTCTCACCTTACATATATCCTTAGTTAAATATCTTCAATGGATTTGAGTCGTTCGGGAAAAGAAAGTGGTGATATCGCAATCCCCATAAGGGAGGTTAAATCCTCCAAGTCAGTGAAGGCTCCACCACCGGCAGCCACAAGTACTATAAGACTTGGTGGCCCAGTGCCACCAGCTGCGGGTGGAAAAGAGGCGTTGGCATTATTGATTTTATTCTAAGGATATGTGTGATTGCTACTACGCTTGCTGCGGCTGCGGTTATGGGTACCACTAGCCAAAATCTACCATTTTTCACTCAGTTTTTCCAGTTCCAAGCTAGTTACGATGATTTCCCCACATTCACGTAAGTGAACCTTTCTTTTTGTCGGATTGAGTCGGGTCAATAAAATAGTCTGTTTTTTTAGTGTAAATATAGGTTTTCTTTCTTTTTCTTTTCTTTTCTTTTTTTTTTCATTCTGACCTTTTGAAAATGAAAATATTTTCCACTTTGGCTTTTTTTTAAAGGTGGTTAAAACAACTATGAAACTAGATTAAATAAAAAAAATATATTCTCAGTATATGTTTAAATAATCATTGCCTGTTCAATCGATCGATTTTGTGTAGGTTTTTCTTAGCAGGAAACGCGATAACATGTGCATATCTCGTGCTCTCTTTGCCTTTCTCGATAGTTTGCATAGTTCGTCCACATATAATAGGAGCTAGGATGTTGCTCCTTATTTTCGACACGGTATTTGTTATTATTATTTTTATAATTATGATTATCTTTTAATTGTGAACATATTACATATAATCTTGATATTTTGCCATATGCTTTTAATTGTAACATTTTGGTTTTGGTTTTGGTTTTGGTTTTTCAGCTAGCGTTGGCTTTGACCACGGCGGCTGCATCTGCGGCGGCTGCCATTGTTTACTTGGCACACAATGGAAACACCAAAACCAATTGGCCGGCGCTTTGCCAGCAGTTCAATGATTTCTGCCCACGTGTTAGCGGTGCAGTGGTGGGTTCCTTCTTTGCTGTGCTGATTTTGGTGGCTTTGGTGGTGCTATCTGCCGCCGCTCTCCGAAGGATCTAATCAAAATTGTGTGATTATTTTTTTACAGCTAAATTGTCTTGTTTTGTGTTTTGTTATTGAGTTTGAAAGTTGTAGTTGGTTGGGCGTTTGGGTGGATTTGATATGTAACATGGGTAATTATGTCACTACACATGGATTGGATTGTAATTTAGTGTTTATTCTGTCTACAATGAAAAGTTCAACTGATTTTATGTTTGTTTGGTCGTTTATAAAGTTGTAAACAATTTAAGCATCGAATAACTTTGAATTGACATTTTTTTTGTTGAAGTCTTTTTAGATTTTAATTATTATTTCATTATCAGTAGTATTTAACTATAAGTTAAATTATTTAACTGTAAGAGAATTGAACATAAAAGAATTGTGATTTGAGAATGAGTAGTTGTGACAAGTAATATATAGTTGTTGAAATGCACCGGCGAATCCACCAATTTAATAGACGAGAGGCCCCTCCTAGCACTTTAAAATATTTGGTTCATATCCATTTATATGTGTATTTTTATCATTTTAAAATAGGTACCTATAAGGTCAAATAGTTCTAAATAAAGAGTAGGGCACAAATAACTTAAAATATGCACTATGCCCTGCACAAACCAACATCCCACTATATATATTACCTTCTTAATCCTAATTTATTAATGTGTACATTCTAAATTGATTGTATATTAGCTAAATAGTTTATGAGGATAAATTAATCACACGAGTTGACCCTTATGTATTCTTAATCCTAATTCTTGGTCAATCGTTTAAGAGAAGAAATTAATTAAGAGAAAAACTAAAAATCATTACCAAGCTTTAACTGTTGGCATTTTTTAAAATCAAGAGTTTTCAAAATCTATTGAACTTAAACAGATTAACAGGTCAACTCATATATTAAATGTGTCATGTTTGAGTCAATCCACTTACTAAGCGAGTTAACCAATTTAATAAACATGTCAACATCATAAACTAAAAAGGGTATGATCATATCTTTATCCACTTACCTTTTTTACATAACATGTAAACACGATAGAGACTTTAACATAAAGGTCACGCGTTTGAGTTTATCCTAAACACATTCAAGCCAGTTTTAAGTCTAACCCGTACACAAATTTAACTAAACATGTTGTTTCCGCATCAATCCACCGTTTCACACCCATTCATTATCATAATATTTTGTTGAACGACCAATAAATCATTCGAATGTGCTATTGTAAAATTTCACCACATCATGATACACTCGTCTTTCGATTCGGGAAAAACCCTCACCTTAAGCCACCGCTTATGAACACTCGCCCAAAGGCACGACACTGCGGTTAGATAAAACTCGTTTAGTTTAATGATCCAATTAGTGAATGCCACATACTTGCATAGCTTCCCATCATCACGTGCGGCCGAAAATTTGGGGTCCAAACGAGACGAGCTGAGCCTGAGCTCGGCTCATTTAACTTACATGGTTCTCGACTCATTTCGAGCTTTATTTTCAAAGCTCAAGTTCGACTTGTGAGTAGATATAGCTCGGCTCGTTAGCTATTTATTCATTAAATTCTTGTGAATTTTTTTCAATTATAATTTTATGTATAAAATAATATATATTATTTAGTTATATTTTTATAATATTATATATATTAATAATTATTAAATATATATTATAAAATATATAATTAAGGCTCGTTTAGACTCATGAACCGGCTCAAACTCAATAAACGAAGCTTAGGCTATGGCTCGGACTCTTTTATAAAACAAACATACTCATTTGCACCATTGTAAAAAATAAATAATGACGGCATGAATCAAACATCACTAACACGTTAAATACCAGTTCCGTCCATTTATTATTATCTACGCATTTTTATAAAGAAAAACCCAAAACGCACACGTCTTTTAACATAATTGGTGTATACATACACCACAGGCCACACCTAACCCTATAATAATATCACATCACACTCACTGCACCATCTCTGTAATCCGTACCTTGCCAACATGGGCGCAATAAAGGCGGCGATCGGCGATGGGGTGTTGACTTTCATGTGGGTATTCTGCACATCCACTCTCGGCGCCGCCACTTCCGTCATAGCCACCGCCGTCGGCCTTCAAGGCATGGCCACGTTGCTCATCACAGTGGCTCTGATATTCATCCTGTTGTTTGTGTTTGGTATTATTGGTGATGCTCTTGGTGGGGCCAGCTTTAATCCCACTGGTACCGCCGCCTTTTATGCTGCCGGTCTTGGTAGGGATACACTTGTTTCCGCTGCCGTACGGTTTCCGGCTCAGGTAATTCATCAAATCATTATTATGGTTATGGTTATTATTAATTTGAAACTCCCAATGGATATAATGATTTGATCCATTCCATTAGTCCAGAGTTACTTGAGATCAGCTGGTTAAAAACTCGAATCCAGCTCCAGCTTAAAAAATAAGAAGCTTGTTTAATCAATGAGCCTGAGCTTCACTTGTGGAGTTTGAGCTGGCTCGTGAGCCTAACACGAGTTTGTTATTTGTCTAATTCTTATTTAATGTATTAAATATATGTTTTATTAATTATTTTTATATATAAAATTATGATTAAAATAAGTTAATAATATTTATTAAGTTATATACAAAAATTATTGTGGATATAACATGGAATCACTTGGGATTTTGAATTGTTTAGTGTTTAGTGTGACTTATAATTGATATGATGATTTGATCCATTCCACTAGTCAGAGTCACTCGTTAGCTACTCGAGGTCGGCTCATTAAAAGCTCGAATCGAGCCGAGTTTAAACGAATTTGAGCTTAAAAATAAGCTTGTGTTTGGGATTCCTTGTTTAGGCTCCTTTTTAACTTATTAACTTTTCAAAAAAGGTAATAAGTTCATAAGTTGTTTGGTAAGTTAGGATATTGTGAATTATTAACTTTTTGTAGTTAAATAAGGAATCAATCCCAAACACCCCCTTTTAACATAATCGTTATGTTCACGGCTTGTGAAACGGGCCAGATGCAACCGTTGCTATTTTACTGCTGTTAATCTTGGGTAATTTTGTTATACTTTGTGTAATGTAAACAACTTGTTTGTCAAGTTGTTATAGTAGATAAGATGAAATAATAAGTTAGCATCTCTAGGAGAATGAGGTTGCAAGTTGCAAGTTGCAAAGGCAGGTTTCTGCATATTACAAGTGGTTAGTTTTAGTATATAAAACTATAAATAGGTGGCTAGAGTGTCTTGTAAAAGTGTGGTGGTTTGAGTCCTCTTATACAGAAAGCAGTTTTTGGCTTTGTTTTTGATATCAATTGTCTAACAGCTTGTTTATTCAATGAGCCTGAGCTTCACTTGTCATGCTCGAGTCAGCTTGCGAACCTGTTATTTGCCGAAATTGTATTTAATATGTAAAATATATTTTGTATAATAATTGTCATTATAATAAAATTATGATAAAAATAAGTAAATAATATGTATTATACAAAATTTATAATTAAGTTATATACAAAGAGTTGATATGAATATTAGAAAATAGTTAATAAATAATAAACGAGCCGAACCAAGCTAAACTGAACTTGAAAAATTACTCATGAGCCAAGCTCGAGGTTTAGAATTAGAAATAGAGCTCGAAATGAGCCGAGCTCGAGTTCCAGCTTGAAAAACTACTCACGGGTCAAGCTCGAGCCTAGATGATCTCAGGCTCAGCTCGTCTCGTTTACGCTCCTTGGTTAAACTAACTCAAGAGTCAGGACTTTGACTTTCTAAAGGAAATTTTGAGGCTTTCGGTTACAAAGAATTTGTGTCTGTTAAAAGGAATTGGAATGTGAAGGAAACCTATTTGGAATCGAAATTTGTCATAGACCTCATATTCCAATTCACTCCCAACCAAATTAAAACGAGTAGCGAATAAAGTTCAGATTCCAGTTTCATTAAATTCCAGCAAATTTTAACGAATCAAACGGCCCTTGCATTCGAATGCTTGAATTGGATTTCACATTTGAGTAACTACAAGACAGTATAGAGTGAAACTGGTTTCACACACTAGAAACAATGATCTTATTACAGAGCTTAACTATTTATAGCAAAAGATGTCTTGTTTTAACTACATCTAAATAAATTGATATTCGTTAATCGTGTTAAACCTGCTCATGTTCATGTTCATGTTCATGTCATGTACCGTATTTGGAAAGCGTACATATCCGATTAATATTTTATCGAGTCAGGTACTTTGTTAGGTAATTTATACCTAATTTTATTTAGGATCTTTGATATTCTTATTTCAATCAGTTTCTGCAAAGCACATAAAAACTTATTATTACAATTTCTAAATATCAAGTACATGTGTTCTTGACAGGCACTAGGTGCAGTTGGTGGTGCATTGGCAATCGTCGAATTGATGCCATTACAACACAAACACATGCTCGGTGGACCGTATCTAAAAGTTGACTTGCATACGGGTGCTATTGCTGAGGGCGTGTTGACTTTCGTGATGTCGTTTTTGGTCCTCTTAATCATCCTCAAGGGTCCTAAAAGTCCATTAATGAAAAATCTGATGCTCTCATTTTCAATTGTGACCATGGTTGTCCTGGGTTCGGGTTATACAGGCCCGTCAATGAATCCTGCCAATGTGAGTACTAAATGACTATTGTTCAAGTTTTCAAAACTTTACATTAATAGTTAGCGTGTCAAATATGATTATAAACGTTATTTTGAAATTATATTGTTTTATGCAGGCGTTTGGGTGGGCGTATGTTAATAATCGACACAATACATGGGAGCAATTTCTTGTTTACTGGATATGTCCATTTATAGGTGCGATATTTGCTGGTTGGGTTTTCCGAGTGTTCTTTCCCCGACCTTTAAAGAAGAAGAAGAAGACGGCTTGAAAACCAGACCAGACCGACAATGATTCTACCTTCTTGGTAACCGATTATTGTTCAAGAATTTAAGATTTGTTTTTAGTGAGAATTATAAAGATAATGATCAGTTCATCTATTTGGACATACAAATGCTTTGTATTAGGATTTTAAGTGTTAACATCATATATTGTACTTTTCAAATATTTCATGTCTTGCTTTACTTTTCTTGGTGAAATGTTGATAATAGTACTAGTGATTAAATGTTTAAAACATCATTGTCTGAAATCTGAATAATAGTCTTAATCATAATCCTTGTGCTTTAAATGGACAGAATCGAATAAAATAGGAACTACGTGAGTCTGTCACGTATGTATTGAATTTTGTGAACGAAAGGTGATACGCGAGTGATTATTTGTGTGACGTGAAAAACTAACGTGCAAATATTCAGGAGGTTGGCTAAAGAAATACAACAGGTACACTATCTACACACCAGGGATGTTTCATACGGGCCGTATAACATGCAAAACATAGTAATATGGGTCGTATGACACGTAGAAAATGGTTGTATGAAGAGCTATATGAGATGGTGCTTACCAAATCATACACACGTATGATGTGTTTCATTGACACATAAATAACTGATTTGACCACTGACAAAGTCATAAGACCCGTGTGCCCATTTGTCTTCATATCACACGATCCCGTGAGACGACTGGTATAACGTGACATACACGCTCGTGTATAGATTCTGGGTTGTTGTAACTTTTATCAATTATCATCACCCTATAGGTGAGTAGTTATGTAAATTTCTAACAAAACATGAAAACATGACACGAACCTAGCACAAAATTTTGGGTTTGGGTTTTGTATAAGCAGGTTCAGATCAATTTCAGGTTGAGCCCGCAAACCCGTTTAGCTAAACAGGCCGTGCTCCGGTCGAACCCAACAGGTTGATGGGTTGACCCGTTTAAACTACTTATTTATTATTTCGTTTATTTAAGATGCCTTTTATGTAAAAAATTAATTTGGCTAGTTATCTTGTGCCAACATTTAACCAAGTAAAAAAAATTGACATAAAATTTTATAACTAAAATCTACTTGTTTATACAAATTTATATTTTTACTCTAAAGAATGTAAATTTAAAGTATTAATGTATGTGTAAACAATAGAACATAAAAAATGATTCAGGTCACATGGGTCATGTTTCGGTTGTGTTTGACACGATTTTCGGGTTCGTGACCTGTTTAACACCAAGCTGGGCCACTTTTTATAGTTTTAGTTGAAAAGACGATAATGCCCTTGACAGTTAACATCACGTGACTTGGGCACGGTGGCAGTTATGCTTTCTTCAATATTCACTACCTCTGCACTTAAAAGTTAAAAACAATCAATCGGATCATAAAATTGTTTTTGTTAAATAAATCCATCAAATTCAATTTTACCCTGATCACAATTAGAATCTGTAAATTAATCCTCACTGGTGTAATCATAAATTTCATTAAATTTTTAACCCGGTTTCAAATCCAACGGTCGAGCTGGAGAAACCGCGGCAGTCGTTGAAGCCGCCCGCCGGAAAGATCCGGTACCGATCACTGTCAGCTACCGATCTCGTCGGATCACACACATTCTCATCTCATGACAGAATGCTGAGACGCGGGCGACAACAGCAGTATAATGAGTCGGTATCCGATACACTGCGTCGTTACCAAGGGGTTATTTTGGTCATTTCGGTGCCGCTTTTGATAATATGTTTGGTGCTGGTGTTAATGCCGGCTGCGAGGACTTCATCGAACGATGTGTTTGTTTCGAATAGGAAGTTTTTGCCGAATATTGGGAGTCCGGTCGCTTTGTTGAAAAGCTATGTGGTGGTTTTTGATGCGGGGAGTTCGGGGAGTCGAGTTCATGTGTTTTGTTTTGATCAGAATTTGGATTTGATGCGTATTGGTGATGAGATTGAGGTTTTTTATGAGGTAGGTGATTATTTAGTTTTGTTTTTTGGTTGGTTTGTTAATTTTGTTTTGATACGAAAAATCTCATATTTTGTGTGCTAGTAATTAAGTTATTGTAACGAGGTTTTTGGTTGTCATATTTAACCCGTTTGATAAAACAGGTTGTGTTCTTGTTGACCTTTTTAACCCATTTATCACAACCCTCTGACCCGTTTAACCCATTTATCACAACCATCCAACCCGTGTAACATGTTTACAACTTGTTGACAAGTCATTTAGAAAAGTAGATTATATGGTTGTGTTTGAGGTACACGCTTAGTGTTTTCAGGTTTTGGGAGACGTCTTTGACACAGTTAAACATATGGGCCATGCTCGGGTTTACCTGTTTTAACCAGTTTAATTAAATAGGTTGTGACCCATTTAACCCATTTTTGCGACCTTCCAACCCAAATAACCCATTTATCACAGCAATCCAACCCGTTTAGCATGCTTACAGTTTGAGCCCATTTAGAAAAATGGGCTAAAGGGGTCACAGGTTACATGATTTTAAGTGTTTCCAGGCTATAGGAGACATCTTTGACCCAAATAAACATATGGGTCGTGTTCGGGTTCAATGACTCAGCCCGTCAACCCGACAAGATTGAACACTTACTCAAAAATGATTGAAGATGCAATTATCGGAAAACCAGCTTGTAGACACAATCCGAGACACCTATGGTCAACTTTATCTAATACTTGTTTTTTGTAGTTAAAACCAGGGTTGAGTGCAAATGCAAAAGACCCTAAAGTTGCTGCAGAAACTCTTCAACCTCTTTTAGAAAAGGCAGAAAAAGTTGTCCCACAAAACATGCGTAAAACCACACCGGTCAAAGTCGGCGTTAGTGATTTTAAAACTTAAATACACTCCTAAAGTTTTATCAAATACACATAATCTGATTTATGTTTCTGTATGCAGGCAACTGCAGGTTTAAGACAGTTAGGAGCCGATGCATCAGACGGAATTCTGCAAGCAGTAAATCTCACACATTAAACATTCTGCTTGATTGAAGAAACAATTTTAAATTTGCAATTTTTATTTATTTTTTACTTATAAAGGTGAGGAATTTAGTGAAGACTAAAAGCAGCCTCAAAAGGTGCTTATCAATGGGTAAGTCACTTAGTTTTTGTAGCTTTTGAAGTCCATAATATGAACATAGTACTAATTCACAGGTGACCATAAACTACCTGTTAAAAAGATTAGGCAAGAAGTACTCGGAAACTGTTGGCGTTGTTGATCTTGGTGGCGGGGTCGGTACAACTGGCCTATGCTGTGTCCGAGACGGAAGCCACAAAGGCTCCAAGAATATCAAATAGAGAAGATACACATATGAAAGAAATGACCCTTTTGGGAACAAAATATTATCTTTATGTTCACAGGTGAACTTCATTGTGTTCTTTTTAGATTAATTGCTGAATTTGTTTATTAAGTGTTATGGTATTTGTGCGTCTATCAGTTACTTGACTTACGGATTATTAGCACCTCGAGCGAAGATTTTGGGCATGTCTAAAGATTCTGAGAATCCATGTGTCTTGTCGGGTTACAATGGTATGTTTATATTGTCGTGCATTTAGGCGTAATGCTGTATTATTATTGAACTTGTATCCGTGCTTTCTCTTAGGCATTTACTCGTATGGAGGAATGGATTACAAAGTTTCATCTCCTCCTTCGGGTTCAAGCATGAACAAGTGTATGGAAGAAGCGCTAAAGGCTCTCAAAGTTAATGAATCAAGTTGCTCACACGGGAATTGCACTTTTGGTGGCGGTGAACATAAAGATCTGTTTGTGGCTTCATTTTTCTATGACAGAGCTGCTCAGGTATAAAATTTTTATTTTTATGTTTTAAATCCAGACAGTCATGTCGTCGGTCCTAATATAAGAAAGTTAGTGGTGCAACATGACTGACTGGATTTAAGTTAATAGTCACATATATATATAGACATTATTATAAAGAATGTTAGAAAATGAAGTCAAATGTTTAACTAATGACTCTTGATTTAGGCGGGTTTGATTGATGCAAGTAAACCCGTTGCCAAAGTTCACCCGACAGATTTTAAAGAGGCCGCCGATCGTGTTTGTGCAACCAAACTTGATGATGCAAAATCAAGATATCCTCGTGTGGGTGCGTCTAATCTACCATACTTATGCATGGATCTTGTCTACGAGTTCACATTACTCGTAAATGGCTTCGGTTTGGATGTGTGGCAAGAAATTACACTAGTGAAGAAAATTAAGTATCACCATTCACTTGTTGAAGCTGCTTGGCCTTTAGGCAGTGCAATAGAAGTTGTGTCAGCAGCTTCGTAAAACAATACTTTTGTGGTAACCATAACATTTTGACAGTAAAACATATATTTGTCTCTTTTATTTGTTTATTCAATTGTGTTATTTGAACTACTTTTACACTTGCATGAATTAAAATGGAAAACTTATAAGTCAATCGAACCAAGCCGAAGCAATTCGGTTGGTTTGATCTATATTCACTTGGTCCACACCGGTTAATTTGGGTTTTTGTGGTATGTTGGTTCAAACAATCTTGAAAATGAACGAATCAAACGCCTAGCTTAAACATAAATAATATTGAAACAATCTGAATAATATTAAACATGGTTTAAAGCCTTCTCTTGTTTCTACACGTACATGTTCAAGTCTATCAAGTATTTAATCGGCGATGTCATTACAGAACACTAAATAATTACGAGAACAAACAAACATATCCTATCACTTGTAGAGCACAATCTGCAGATGGTGAGATGAGGCCATGAGAGCATAGCATGTATACCTTACCTTTTGTTGAAAACATATCTTTGTCTTTATAAATTCTATATGTATCCATATATATTGGTTGGTTACTTGGTTTTAGATGTTTCATTTTGTTTTCTACGTATATTTTGGGCTGGCCAATTGAGTGTTATTGGGTTTGAGGCTGAAGGTTTGGATTTGGGCTTCTTTGTCTTTATAAAGAAGAGAAAGAGTTTACACTCTTAACATAAAAATATACTATAAAAACTCATGTATTATTTCGAGTATTAAAAATTGGTATCAGTTTTAGGGTATAGTCGGGTATGAGTATAGGATATGGTCGGTTTCGGGTATTTACAGATAAATCAGATACGGTTTTGGGTACGGGTATTGAGCTCAAAATGCATACCCTAGCCATACCCTACGGGTAGGTCAGTTCGGTTTCAGGTATAGAATACTCGGGTATAAAAAACCGGTTCTGGATATTTTTTTTGGGTCCGGTTTCGAATACAGGTTTTTTTGCATCTTCATTATTAAATCTTGACCCCCGAAGTGGTCAATGTGAATATGAAGTCCAAAAGATTATACATTTGCAACGAATAGCAAATGAATTAACAGACGCCATCACAGATTCAAATAGAGTGACAAAGTCACATATACCAGCTTCAAATGCACCTGCTCGAATTAAAATAATCCCAGAAGCGATTACTATACAAAGAAAACGTGGGAGACCAATCGGTTCCAAAGATAAGAACCCACGAAAACATAAAGAGCAAAATAATGCAGTTGGTGAAAGCTCAGAAAAAGCCATAAATGAAACCCCGGAAGAGGTAAATGTCCCAGAAGAGACTAATATAATTCCAGAGAAAACTGAAATTCCAGAAGAAACACCGGTACCGAATGAACATGAGATCTCTATTAATTATGTACAAGATAGTACAATGTGGAACCGAAATACAACATGTGTTGATGATATATTCGCATATGCTATAGCAACGGATGTAATCAATGAAAATGATTATGTACCTAAAAATCTTGAAGAGTGCATGCACATAAATGATTGGCCAAAATGGCAAGAAGCCATAGACGCAGAATTAAATTCGCTCGAAAAGCGACATGTTTTCGGACCTGTAGTCCGAACACCCATAGACGTCAAACCAGTAGGTTATAAATGGGTGTTTGCAATAAAAAGAAATGAAAATAATGAGATTGTACGATACAAGGCACGATTAGTAGCACAAGGGTTTTCCCAAATCCCATGAGTTGATTTTGAGGAAACGTATTCCCCAATAGTGGATGCGATAACCCTTAGGTTTCTTATCGGCCTCACAATCTCTAAAGGACTTCATATGAGACTTATGGATGTTGTCACCGCATATTTATACGGGACACTTGAAAATGACATCTATATGAAAATCCCTAAAGGATTAAAATTTCCTGAAGCGTTAAAATCAACACCTCGATATATGTGTGCTATAAAACTCCAAAGATCTTTATATGGTCTTAAACATTCTGGTCGTATGTGGTACAATCGACTCAGTCAATATCTCAAAAAAGAAGGATACAAGTCTGATATAATCAGTCCTTGTGTCTTTATAAAAAGATCATGCTCAAAGTTTACCATAATAGCAGTTTGTGTTGACGATATCAACATTATAGGATCTCCAGAAGAGATAGAGAAAGATGCTGAATTATTAAAGAAAGAATTTGAAATGAAAGATCTTGGTTCGACAAAATTATGCCTCGGCCTTCAGTTCGAGCATCTGTTCAATGGCACATTTTTCCATAGGTCAAACTACATCCAGAAGATGTTGGTTCGTTTTAATATGACTAAAGGACATCCGTTTAGCGTTCCTATGGTTCATCGACCGCTAGATCCACATAAAGATCCATACCGCCCTCAGGAAGAGGGAGAAGAAGTACTTGATCCAGAAGTGTCGTACTTAAGCGCAATCGGTGCCCTTATGTATCTTGCAAATAACACGCGACCTGATATAGCATTCGCGGTACATGTACTAGCAAGATACAGCTCGAACCCAACGCGTAGACGTTGGACTGGAATAAAACATATTTTCCGATATCTTCGCGGGACACAAGACTTAGGTCTTTTCTATCAAAAGAATGACAAGTCCCAGCTTGTTGGGTATGCTGATGCTGGTTATTTATCAGATCCGCATAAAACAAAATCTCAAACAGGTTACGTATTTACTTATGGTGGCACTGCAATTTCATGGAAGTCAACTAAGCAAACACTTACAGCAACATCTTCAAATCATGCGGAACTGATAGCACTATATGATGCCGGCCGAGAATGCGTGTGGTTAAGGTCAATGATTAATCACATAGAAGAAGCATGTGGATTAGAACAAATCCCCGGCAATTATCTATGAAGACAATACTACTTGTATAGCTCAAATCAGAGAAGGCTACATCAAAGGTGATAGAACAAAGCACATATCACCAAAGTTCTTCTCAACATATGACCTGCAGAAAGAAGGGGAAATTGAAGTTCGTCAGATCAAGTCAAGTGACAATCTAGCTGATTTATTCACAAAATCTTTACCTAGAAGCAGTTTCGAGAAGTTATCAAAAATGATCGGGCTTCGAAGATTGAAAGACGTTAGTTAAATTGAGGGGGAGCATTATACACGCTGTACTCTTTTCCTTCACTAAGTTTTGTCCCATTGGGTTTTCTTAGTAAGGTTTTTAACGAGGCAACATAGTTGGTCCAGTAGTATCAATTTATTTTATAGGTCCTGAAGTACCTAATTAGCATCATCTTGAAGCATGTTGTTAATAGTGTATAATAAATAGTAATATATATATATAAGGGGGAGTGTTATAAAATCATATATATATATATATATATATATATATATATATATTATCCTAATAATTGTATTTGACAGTTATTTCCATGTATATATATATTAATGTAAATTCTATTGTAGATATACTTTTACTGTACTCATTATTATTAATATACAAATTGTTTCTTTCTAGTATACGTGTTTATCTTTCTCTCTATCGTTTACTTTTTAATGTCGAGACACTATGGTTAGCAACTTTAAATCATATATATACTATTATGCTGACATGATCTAAACGATTTTTTTTAATTATTTTCAAACAAGGAAATTACATCTAACTATCTATATAATTACCTACTATAAAATTTTACGTGTCGCTCTCACATCGCTTCCCACCCTCTTTAAAATCACCATATTGCTTGATTTATGAATGAAAACCTCTCATTGATTTAACCCACTTTCAACCCGTATAACCCTTTACACGGGTCATAACGTCTCAAATACCCTCAATTTCCCTTTTACTCATCCAATCCCTACAATTCCATCGTCCATCTCTCGAATATCACCGTTTCAAATACACCCTAATACTGTAGAACCCTAACTCTCGCTTTGGGTTTGTACTGATCCGTTTAGAAGATGTTCAGAAATCAGAACAGGGTGATGATGAACTGTTGTGGCATACGGGTTTGAAGCTTCATGCTTCCGGTGCTCTCCATCGCCGTCGTTCAAGCCAATTCTAACCTTAATGACCAAATCCAGGTGTTCACGTCGCCCTCAACCCTAGCTTGATTACTTCTCTATTTGATTCTTCATCATCGAAGAAGTCTGCAACCAAGGTGCCGTTGATTCCTGTTTCCAATTCGTTAGGTTTTGTGTTCGTATGCATGTATCTGATTCTAATTATGTTTTGCTTTGTTTTAGTTTGATTTCAGCTCTCGCAATTGTCAACAAATCTGCAAAAAAGGTAATTTCTATGTCAAATTTTATTTAGGTTTTTATACGTGTATATGAATTGATTGATTGATATATTTTGCTATGTTTGAAAAGTATTACGCAATATATTTTTCCATTTATGTTTGAAAACTTGCCAAGTCTTGTAATACGCTGGAACCCTTTATGATTGAGTTATATGATTTTATTTCTAGATTATTATTATTATTGTTGTTGTTGTTGTTGTTATTAATATTATTATTATTATTATTATTATGTAAGAACTTGCAGTACTTTTGAAACAATTCTTCAACCCTAATTTGTGATATTGTATTGAGTTCAAGAGATGTTATTTGAGACTTGGAATTTGTTAATTCAAACGTTATACTCTGAGTTCAAGTTCTTTAAATTGTCATGATTTAGGATAATGTAAGTTTTATTATTTTGATTGAAATCAAATGTATTTCACCATCTGGGGATCTTGATTATAGCAAGATGTTTTATATCAGCCTATGTTGTAATGTCCGTAACACTTCTTGATTATAACGGTTCTAGGTTTATCAATATGTAAATTAATGATTTAATTAGGATTACATAATTGATATTATTGCAATAACAATAAAAAGAAAATAAGTGTTTCTATTGTTCCTTTATAATAAGCATTTTCAATGTTCTTATAAGTAGTCTAAGACTGCATTTATCATTCTATGTTTCACAGGTATCCTGCAAGACAATTTGTGTTACAATACAGGCATATTTAGGTCGACGAAATACCGTACATTTTTTTACAATGATCCATTCTTTGTCGGCCTTTACTGGTTCTATAGTGGAGCACACCCATATCATCGAGAAAAGCCAATTACCTGCAGCTGCATCCAAACCTTTATTTAGATTCAAGCTGCAATGACAATAGCCACATGATGATTTTGAGGCACTAGGTGCACTCACTTTTTATGGCGTTCGAACTACTTGACCTATTATACCCATTCTTTTTAGTTAAATAAACTGTCTTAGCATGTTTAATTTGTTAAAGAGTCAACTCGAATTAACCCGTTTGGGTCAACATTCCACCTAACTTAAGTATGGAGAATGTTTTTCCAAAAGGTTTTTTTTCCTTTCTATTTTTTTTTAAACGGTCACAACTTTTGTAGTTTATACAAATTTTGGTTGGTTATTTTGTCTTGTAAGATTTCGAATTGGCGATTCTAAGCACCGTAATGTCACTGTTATTTTGTCAAATACTGAAAATGTGTTTTCTTGTGGTGTTTCCGAATCTATGTATTTGTATTTGCAAGTTTATCATGCTAGAGCTGTAAACTCATGCACAATTGCACCAATTATTATTATGGGGAAGCCTATTCGGCAATCAACGGATGCTTAGTTAGCATGTGATCGCACCAGTGAGCTATGGCAGCTATGGATGTGGATACATGCTGCTGCATTTACTAAGGTTACAATTCTTTGAAAAGTGCTCATCGGAGTTTGGGTATGAAAAAATGAGTTCTTCATTAATTCTAGGAAATTACAAAAAAAAAAATTATGAGATGTGTACCAACAATAAATTTTGAAATTTAGTTAAGTGTTCAGTTAATTTCCTAAACGGATGAACACGAAAATGAAAATTTTTTATATTATGTGTGCGTGAACCATTTGTTTAACTAATAAATGCTTAACGAACGAACACAAACAAGGTTTCGTTCAATTCGGTAAGGTCGTGTTCATTTATGTTTATGAATGACCGATAATGTGTTCGTTCATTTACGTTCGTAAATAGAATTTTTGATACGACATTCTAATTCGTTTAAAGAAACTCCACCTGCAGGTTCATTTATGTTCGTTAATAGAATTTTTGATACGACATTCTAATTCGTTTAAAGAAACTCCACCTGCAGGTAAATGTTAAACTTTTAATATAAAAGGTTTGACCTTTTGACTATTTTACCTTTTAGTGGTTAAAATTCCTTCTATTTTGTTAATTATCATTTTGAAGGTTAAAAGATTAGTTTTTTTTCTTTTCTTTTTTTGGCTAGAAAGTTAACGAACTAACATAGACAAGTTCATTTACTTAACGGCTGAACACGAAAACGGAATTGTGTTCAGTTATGTGTTTGTGAACGTTTCTTTGCTTATAAAAGCTTAATGAATAAACTAGAACAAGGCTTCGTTCAGTTCGGTAAGGTAAAAAATTGTTGATCATAAAGAATTAAAATGAATATAGTTTTTGTTTAATTTTCATCAACTATTTTAACTAAAAGTATAATAATCTTGGCATTATGGAGATATTTGGGAGGTCAAGAATGCAGACAAGGGATTGAGCTGCTATCCAAGGAAGCGTGGCACAAGATCTTCACTATGGAATATATTTGAGATTTATATATTTCTTTAGTTTTTTTTAGTTGTTGAGCAATCGCTTTTATCTTTTGTAATTAACAAGGGCAGTACCGTTAGGCTATAAATGATAGTTTAATTATATATTTGGAAAATTGGATTTTAATAATCCAAACTTAATGCAGTTGGCCAATAATAATCTCAACTTTGAAAATAGCTGTCACTGGTCCCAACTTTCACACTATTTGTTTTTATTGGACATCCGTTAAAAAAAACTTAACGACGTTGACTTTTTTCCAAATTTCAAACTGATATTTTAGGGCTTTTGATCGGAATGAGGATACGGATCGATTTATATAAAACTTACCTCCAAATGGTGGTCTAAACGACCAAAAGTTGCTTCAATTCCGGTGTTTAAACTTTTAATTAACAAAAATCAAGTTGTTTGAAGAGTCGTTTCGAGTTAAGTTTTACATCAATCGATTCGTATTCTCATTCTGATCCAAAGCCCTAAAACACGAATTTAAAATTTGGAAAACACTTAACGTCGTTAAATTTTTTTAACGGAGATCCAATGAAAACAAATAATGTGAAAGTTGGGACCAGTGACAGCTATTTTCAAAGTTGGGATTATTATCGGCCAACTGCATTAAGTTGGAATTATTAAAATCCAATTTTCCTTTAATTTTGTTTATGTTTTTGATAATTGCATGTAGTTTAATTATGTATCGATCGGTTCTTTTAAAATACAAATTATCGTTGAAGTAAAAAAATAAAAATTCATCATTAACATTAAGTAGACGATTCATTCAAAAATGAACATAAACGAACATAAATGGATCAAAATATGTCCAAGTATATAGATTCTAAATAAATATATCAAACTTCATTATCATAAATTTAATTAAAACAATTAATTACAAAAATATTACAAAATGATTAAAAACAAAAGCCTAAATAAACTCGCGTAATACGCGGGCTAAAAGCTAAATATATATATTTATATATAAAAAACAAGACTAGCAAGAGACTAACCGGAATTATAGGTACAATAGAAGGTTTAAGAACCACTCTACGTACCCAACTAAAGTTGGTCTTCTTGATTCTATTGGCAAACCACAAGAACGGGTAACTAACAACAAATCAAAACACGTACACTTTTGAATGTTGTTTACTTTAAAAACAATATTAATTTTAAAATGCCATGGCACCCACCAAGTAGTAATGACAGAGGTGTACGAAACAACCAGTTTCACCCAAACCAAGCTAAACCGCCGGTTTTGGTACTGGTTTCCCTTTTGAACTACCAAATTGGTTTTAAAACCAGGCCGGCCTGAGGTAAAACCGGTTCTAAACCTAACTGAGCTGGACCAGGTCGACCTCTCTTGCTCCTAAACCAGTTTCTAAACCGAATCGGTTTGGGTCAAAGCGGTTTTGACCAAGCTTTGACCAAAACGGTTTTGTACACCTCTAGTCATGACAATAGCTCAACCAAGCACTTTTTAGCATGCTTCATGACGTGAGGTCGAAGACTCACTCAAAAATAAACCGAATACAACTAGTTAGATAGCGGTAAGCGGGTATCGAACACAGGGAGTTTGTGGAAATTATGTTACCAAGTAGTTTTGTTATTTATCTAAATTAAACTAAGCATAATAATTACTCTATATTAAACTAAGTGCGAAAGTAAATTCAATGAATTGGTTGTTTGGTTTTGATTAACAAAAAGAACTAAAGCAACAAACGATTTTATAAACAATATAAGAAACAATGCTCTCTCCCGATTTCAGGTTCCCAATGTTGATAAAGTTAATGTTTACTTGTGGGATGAACTACACAAATATCGTTCATGAAAATGCGTTTGGATGTGATAAAAGAGGACTAAGTACTTGGATTATAAAAACGCAAGGTTGTCTCTCAATAATCAGTTTAGTATTGTTAACCCTAATTCTCTTCTACTAAATCTCGATTGCCTATGGCACCAGGAACGGATAGTCAAGAACATGAATTTATACCATACAAACAGTTACAAACAAACTCACAATCATCATAGCAACATAATCATAAGATCAAAATACTATCCCACAAATAACATAAACGATTAACAAATATCTAATTGAAAACCTTACAATTCGGGAGAGAACACAAAGGGTACTAGCCACACATAGTTTGATTCATCATCACCTCAATTAGGGTAATCATACAAGTCACAAACCCAATCGAATGATAAAAATCACCAAAGTATTGTTCTTGCACTCAAAAATCCGTCCCTAGGTTGTTTAGAATGAAAAGATATGTGAAAAGACACAAAAAAACAGAATATAAACAAGTATTTTCGGTATTAACAGCTCCGCACCGTGGGCCATGGTGGCCTCCACGGTGCCTAGAACTCCACGGTACGGTGTAAACTGTCAATTTTGATCAGTTGGACCGTGGCCCACGGTCCTGACCGTGGGCCACGGTGGAGCTCTTTTTCATTTTCTTGTTTTCTTCATATCTTTCTTGTTTCAACTCCGTTTTCTTCGCCGTTTTCGCCCACGTTCTCATGATTTCATCCTCTATCTCCTCATACCTGAAAATAACCACACAACAGTAGTTATCTAGTTCCCATGAAATTAACACATAATGCATATATTTTTATATCATTTAAGCTCACTTACGGGTCATACTCCGATGCACCCGTCACATCCCCACACTTAGCCGTTGCTTGCCCCCAAGCAACACCTTAACAACAATTTTTTTTAATTTTCGACTTATAACCACCAATCTTACCAACAATTCTGGTTTAGTCAAGGTCCCAAGTCATACCCTATTCCCTCACTTCTATCAGTTTGTACTAGTATACTTGATTTTCCATTTAAACCATATATTTCTAACCAAACCTAACATGCTTTCGGTTTTTACCTATACATAACACACATTTACACATTAACCTTTTCTTGGTGACCATCCGTACATTTCACATTTAATCAATTCTCCTCGCATACGCTTGTACAACCATCAAGTCTCCACCTATATAAATGCTTTGACATGAATGCAAATCAAGAGGGCTTAAAACGGGTTATAATGGGGCCAAGTGTAAGGGTATGGAAGGGAATATTGAAAGTAGCTCAGACGATCCGATCCGACTTATTACAAACAAACTAAGTAAACAATGAAATAAACAACTATATACATCACTAACATCATCCCTTTTTTTTCTCTCTCTCTTTTCCTATTTTCTTTCTTTCTTTCTTTTTTTTCTTTTTCTTTTTTTTTCTTTTTTTTTCACTCAATACATAATACTTTAAACATTGAACCTCTAACACTTTTTTTTCTTTTTTTTTGTAAGCATAACAAACATAATGCTTAATACATCTTATTGAAAAATACTAAACAATTACATAGAAACCTATTAAGTCGGATCGTTTCGCAAAATAACACCGGGGTTGATTAAATAAAAGAATAGGCCCAATAAGGTTTTCTAAAGGAACCAACCCCCCGCCCCTCACATAACCATCCTCATATGTATAATGTATGAGGCCCCAACCCCCCAGTACCCACACTCTCGCTCATCCAGACGAGGCTTAACCTAAGTGCCTCTATCACTTTTGCACTCATGCCACGCTAAGATCTCGAAATGCACTAGTTGTACATGTTCTATCGGAGAATATCAACTTTTCCACCAACCAATACTTTCTTAATTCTCAAGTGTAAACGAATATCTTATGCAAGTTATTACACCGAAAGCATGCTAACCTTGGTTAGAAAACTACATAATCTCCTTTTAAAAACAACTAGGCACGTGTTATTTAGGGAATTGTGACCATGAAAAGGGACCAAAACTTTACCCCGCCATCTTACCACTTTCCGATTCTTTTAAACACATTTATTTTTTATTTTTTTCTTTATTTTTTTTTAAAACGAAGTTTTTCAAAACAAACAGAATTTTCCTCATCCCCACACTTGGGATACATTGTCCCCATTGTATGGTGCAATTTATAATCTAAACTCGAGAAATACCACCGGCAAACCATGAACGGCTAACAACCTAATTGACTCGACAAATAACACCATTTCCAACACAAAAATTTCACACCACCAAGTACACGAAAACAAATAAGACACATGATAGATAAACACGTGCACCTGATCATGTGTTTGTAATGATGTGGCTGTTGTGCTTTAACCGGAATAAACGCATTTCATAGACTTTGATATCTCACAGGGAATATTGCAAACATCCCCACACTTGAATTATTGCATCCATGATGATTGAATTGCAGAACCTGTCAAAACACAAACACACCAAAAACAAAAAAACAAACAAAATACACTACTCTACATCCTCAGGCTGCCTCCCGAGAGCGCTAAGTTTAAAGGTCTTCAGCCAGACCGTACCTGATATACGCTATGGTGGTCTCATTGCACACTTACCCAATGTATTTCCAATGAATGCCCGGAAAATTACATGCCATCTCCATAAGTTTGTTGATATAACTGGCATGTTTAGAAAGCACTTGCGGTTTTCGTTGATCCACTTCACGAGATATACACCGATGTCTTGTAGCTTCGCCCTTTACATCTTCTTCCCCGAACCTTCTTCCCCACACTTGTTAATTGGAATGATGGATATGGGAAGAGGTTCGGTATACACAGTCATCTCATCAGACTGCTCTGCCTCATCATTTTCACACACCATCTGATCCACCCGTGACTCTTCATCAGATAAAGGATTTGTTGGTGTTGTATTATCCTCCACAACCTTCTCTTCCACGTGAGAATAATCTCTAATATCATCAGGTAATGGTGAGAGACGCTCCTCTATTTCTATCTTCATTTTTAACTTCTGACACTTGGAAACTAGACAGCTGATTCGATCTTCATCGAAAAGGTTGGGTGCTGATAAATACTGATCGAGTTTGGATAAAATCACTTCCAACATAGCAAGCCTTTTCTCTTCCTTGTTCTGATAAGTATAGACACCTTCGGGCACAGAATATTCCTCGGGATGATACTGTTGGTATCCCCGATACGGTTTTGAGATGTACGCATCCCTCATTTTTTTATTCCAATACTTTGAATTTTCCAAATACACCGAGCACACATCATAATCAAAAGTATGATCACGACCGCAACAGAAACATCGCCCATCCATTTTTGGCTCATAATAAACATCCTCGTCCCGATCCCATCTGTTAGAGTAATAACCATCCTCCACCGTTGTATCAGAATTATAGAAATATGGAGGAGGGGAAGGATTCTCATAGCAAGGCATTAGCGGATCTTCAAATTTTGCTTTTTCCCGTCTAAATCGGGCCTTGTGGCAACCAATACAAGGGTGAAGTGGCTCCCTGCACAAGATGCATGGAATAAAGCCGCAAAATATAGTAAGATCTATCATCTAAGCGGTTGTGTGAGCTGGTGAATCCATGTTGTTTGATGCAGTTGAAGAACCAAGAAGCTTGTTAGAGCCTCTAGTATGCATACACCTATATGTACCTGCACACTAACACAACCAGCGTAAACTCGAAAATAACAAACAAAAACTACTAAAGCTAACACACTTTGCGCACTACTCCCCGGCAACGGCGCCAAAATTTAACGTGAGGTCGAAGACTCACTCAAAAATAAACCGAATACAACTAGTTAGATAGCGGTAAGCGGGTATCGAACACAGGGAGTTTGTGGAAATTATGTTACCAAGTAGTTTTGTTATTTATCTAAATTAAACTAAGCATAATAATTACTCTATATTAAACTAAGTGCGAAAGTAAATTCAATGAATTGGTTGTTTGGTTTTGATTAACAAAAAGAACTAAAGCAACAAACGATTTTATAAACAATATAAGAAACAATGCTCTCTCCCGATTTCAGGTTCCCAATGTTGATAAAGTTAATGTTTACTTGTGGGATGAACTACACAAATATCGTTCATGAAAATGCGTTTGGATGTGATAAAAGAGGACTAAGTACTTGGATTATAAAAACGCAAGGTTGTCTCTCAATAATCAGTTTAGTATTGTTAACCCTAATTCTCTTCTACTAAATCTCGATTGCCTATGGCACCAGGAACGGATAGTCAAGAACATGAATTTATACCATACAAACAGTTACAAACAAACTCACAATCATCATAGCAACATAATCATAAGATCAAAATACTATCCCACAAATAACATAAACGATTAACAAATATCTAATTGAAAACCTTACAATTCGGGAGAGAACACAAAGGGTACTAGCCACACATAGTTTGATTCATCATCACCTCAATTAGGGTAATCATACAAGTCACAAACCCAATCGAATGATAAAAATCACCAAAGTATTGTTCTTGCACTCAAAAATCCGTCCCTAGGTTGTTTAGAATGAAAAGATATGTGAAAAGACACAAAAAAACAGAATATAAACAAGTATTTTCGGTATTAACAGCTCCGCACCGTGGGCCATGGTGGCCTCCACGGTGCCTAGAACTCCACGGTACGGTGTAAACTGTCAATTTTGATCAGTTGGACCATGGCCCACGGTCCTGACCGTGGGCCACGGTGGAGCTCTTTTTCATTTTCTTGTTTTCTTCATATCTTTCTTGTTTCAACTCCGTTTTCTTCGCCGTTTTCGCCCACGTTCTCATGATTTAATCCTCTATCTCCTCATACCTGAAAATAACCACACAACAGTAGTTATCTAGTTCCCATGAAATTAACACATAATGCATATATTTTTATCATTTAAGCTCACTTACGGGTCATACTCCGATGCACCCGTCACTTCACTTTTTAAGAGGTCAATCCAACGAACATAAAACCATAAAGATATCAATACCTTTAGAGTTTAGAGAGCAAGTTATAACGAGTAGGAATCCGATCTTTTAACACCCGTCATGATGGAACACTCACTTTCCTAGTTATGAATTTATTCCATCTACTAGATGGGTCACTAGCTAGCTGGTAGAATAGAGCGATCGGTGATCTTACAAACCAAACTGCCTGTTAAATCTTCATCACCTTCTAGAGACCAAATCCATTAATCAAGGTTTGAGGGCAATGTTACCTCATGAAGCATTCCAGCAACTCCATAAATTTGGAACTGTTCCACTTCCTCACAAACAGGTCAGCGCCAATCCCATATAACACCCATCCGCCACTGGTTACTAACACGAGAGTCTTTCTCACGATCAAGTACCAAATATCCTTAGGAAGCGATCCCTTAACCGAAAATTCCCCATCGAACGATCATTAAAAATGCCAATTATAATCAGTATAGAGAATATGAGACAAATAGTTTCAACTTTAACGTGTCTACTTAGTCACTAGATTCTTAACATAATTTGGACAAAAATTAATGACAACTCGGTGTTGATGACGTATGAGCGAGTCGATGATCAATGTCTGCTATTCAATTTTTATAAAAAGAAAAACGTTTTGCTCGTTGAATATGATTGTGGCAAGTTGCAACAAAATTTTGCAACTATTGATAAGATTTTGTGACCACAAGTACTTGATGTTTTTGGGTGTCATAGAGGTTGCTTTCCTGATGCCACACCAAATTTGATGCTGCCAAAAAATTAAATAAAAACTTATTGCAGCCGTCGAATCAGAAACAAGTCAACAATCAAATAGATCCGGAAATCATAAATGAAACCTATGCTTCATTCCCCTTTCATATTTTCTGTTTAAATAAAAAATAAAAGAGAAATAAGACCAGGGCGTTGTGACGCTTCAAACATCGAATCATTACATAGTAAGAAAATTTAACTATAAAGTTATTTAAAATGTGATCTATATGGTTAGCAAACCTTACGTGTTAAAGCATAACAAAATTTAGCGTTTCCGGAAACTTATATAATAAAACAAAACTTCTAAGTAAACCCATGTGTTACAGCGAGGTTGCGAAGGGCGTTGATAATATTCATAATTTTGTATAAAAAGTGTAAGCAGACATTAACATTGTTAAACAGGAACAAGTTTAAAGAAAAAGAAAATAAAACAATTCAACGCATATCGGAGCACGTTAAAGCATGTTAAAAATTGACGTGGAATATGTATATGGTTTTATTGTTTACATAAGTTCCTAAATGATGTGTACATTATCACACAATTTTATTTTAAACGAAAGTTACATCAAAACGTAAATAAAAATAAAAACACACTACAATGGTGTATTTAGAGTTTTATATATGAAACGTTATTTTTCAAAAGTTATAAAAAAAACAAGATAAAAGACGTTTATGAATAGGACACTTGTCAACTTATGATTGGCCAGAAACTTTTTAAAAGGCTAAGGTTTAAACGGTAAGTTTAGTTTTTGGGAGGACTTTTTATACCATTTAAAATATTGCATGGAATGGTTGTAACATTTAAGAACTTGTAGCAAATATAAATAGTAAAGGGGTGAGGGGAAACAAAGATTGACGTTTAACATGGCGACAATGTTGATGAAAAACAAAGACCACGATATAACCTATTTATTTAAATGAATAGAAAAATACGTATTCCTTTTTAATGTGTTATTCGTATATAATAATTGTGTAAACAAATCATTTATTAACCCGTTACATACAAAGATACGTGATTAATATATCTACTTTTATTCACGTAATATACTTTTTTACATCAATGACATAGTATTTTAGAATTGTGTTATATATCATGTATAGGTTCTGTATGTAATGAGCATGTTTAGGATTTTACGAGTAAAGTTATACATGAGTAAAGGTACGACATGACACCATTCTCTACCAAAGAGATCACACATAAAAACGAGTAAATGATTTTCTCTTACATAAAACGTTGATACTATAAAACTAGTAGTTAAACACCAGGGAAATAAAACGCTTGTTGTATCTATTTCAGTTATCCTTAGTGATATTTGTTGTATATATACTAATAAAAAATATGTATACTAAAACATCTTTTATTTTATCATATTAAAGTAAATGTTCAATAACCGTGCTAAAGGCGTAGAATGATACATACAAGTCCTTTTGCACTTTGGCAATTAACGGAAGTTATGAGCTATGAGAAGTACTCTCTTGATGTGTTCATTTTTTGAAATTCAATAACATTTTAATTTGAATATCATTTTTCAATATTTTAAACCCCTCTTCCAACCACACCGTCGTTACATCTTCCAACCCCTCTTGCTAAAAAAAACTGAATCATTATCGATGGAAAACAAGCGTTGGAAATATTCATTGGCCATAGTAACCGTAAGTTGTTGTGGTGGTATAACCCGTAGATGGTGGTTTTTGTAGTGACACATTCTAATTTCTTTTTAATTTGTATACCAATTTCATTTAAAATTCAAATTTCTTTTATAGATTTTAATTTGTTTAAGTTTCAAATCCTTCAAATTCTAAATATTTTAAACAAAATTTTAATGCTATAAAAGTTTTTCACAACCAAACACACGTTTAATTTGAGTGTTTCTCTCTTCTCATATTATCTCCAATCATAAATCAACATATAGTTTTTACAAAAGACTATATTATAAATTACTCCGTAGTTAATAACTAATATGTTGACATAATCGTCAAAACTAATTCATCAATAAAACCTATATAAATTTTAGAACAAAGTGGTTCAAGTCTTTTAAGATTCTTTTTTTATATGTACACTTTGTATTATAACCACTTTTTGTTGTGGTTGAAGTGGAACTAGTTATCGACAACAACTCCCCTCTTATTCTCTAATCTTCAACCTTAAAGCACTTCACTTACTCATTATCTTAATTAGTATATTACTCTTATGTCAACTAAAACAAACCCACGACACACATATATATAACACACCATCGTACGTTTATTTTCATCGTACCATTTGATACATACATTCAAGAACAACATTTCTCACCTTACATATATCCTTAGTTAAATATCTTCAATGGATTTGAGTCGTTCGGGAAAAGAAAGTGGTGATATCGCAATCCCCATAAGGGAGGTTAAATCCTCCAAGTCAGTGAAGGCTCCACCACCGGCAGCCACAAGTACTATAAGACTTGGTGGCCCAGTGCCACCAGCTGCGGGTGGAAAAGAGGCGTTGGCATTATTGATTTTATTCTAAGGATATGTGTGATTGCTACTACGCTTGCTGCGGCTGCGGTTATGGGTACCACTAGCCAAAATCTACCATTTTTCACTCAGTTTTTCCAGTTCCAAGCTAGTTACGATGATTTCCCCACATTCACGTAAGTGAACCTTTCTTTTTGTCGGATTGAGTCGGGTCAATAAAATAGTCTGTTTTTTTAGTGTAAATATAGGTTTTCTTTCTTTTTCTTTTCTTTTCTTTTTTTTTTCATTCTGACCTTTTGAAAATGAAAATATTTTCCACTTTGGCTTTTTTTTAAAGGTGGTTAAAACAACTATGAAACTAGATTAAATAAAAAAAATATATTCTCAGTATATGTTTAAATAATCATTGCCTGTTCAATCGATCGATTTTGTGTAGGTTTTTCTTAGCAGGAAACGCGATAACATGTGCATATCTCGTGCTCTCTTTGCCTTTCTCGATAGTTTGCATAGTTCGTCCACATATAATAGGAGCTAGGATGTTGCTCCTTATTTTCGACACGGTATTTGTTATTATTATTTTTATAATTATGATTATCTTTTAATTGTGAACATATTACATATAATCTTGATATTTTGCCATATGCTTTTAATTGTAACATTTTGGTTTTGGTTTTGGTTTTGGTTTTTCAGCTAGCGTTGGCTTTGACCATGGCGGCTGCATCTGCGGCGGCTGCCATTGTTTACTTGGCACACAATGGAAACACCAAAACCAATTGGCCGGCGCTTTGCCAGCAGTTCAATGATTTCTGCCCACGTGTTAGCGGTGCAGTGGTGGGTTCCTTCTTTGCTGTGCTGATTTTGGTGGCTTTGGTGGTGCTATCTGCCGCCGCTCTCCGAAGGATCTAATCAAAATTGTGTGATTATTTTTTTACAGCTAAATTGTCTTGTTTTGTGTTTTGTTATTGAGTTTGAAAGTTGTAGTTGGTTGGGCGTTTGGGTGGATTTGATATGTAACATGGGTAATTATGTCACTACACATGGATTGGATTGTAATTTAGTGTTTATTCTGTCTACAATGAAAAGTTCAACTGATTTTATGTTTGTTTGGTCGTTTATAAAGTTGTAAACAATTTAAGCATCGAATAACTTTGAATTGACATTTTTTTTGTTGAAGTCTTTTTAGATTTTAATTATTATTTCATTATCAGTAGTATTTAACTATAAGTTAAATTATTTAACTGTAAGAGAATTGAACATAAAAGAATTGTGATTTGAGAATGAGTAGTTGTGACAAGTAATATATAGTTGTTGAAATGCACCGGCGAATCCACCAATTTAATAGACGAGAGGCCCCTCCTAGCACTTTAAAATATTTGGTTCATATCCATTTATATGTGTATTTTTATCATTTTAAAATAGGTACCTATAAGGTCAAATAGTTCTAAATAAAGAGTAGGGCACAAATAACTTAAAATATGCACTATGCCCTGCACAAACCAACATCCCACTATATATATTACCTTCTTAATCCTAATTTATTAATGTGTACATTCTAAATTGATTGTATATTAGCTAAATAGTTTATGAGGATAAATTAATCACACGAGTTGACCCTTATGTATTCTTAATCCTAATTCTTGGTCAATCGTTTAAGAGAAGAAATTAATTAAGAGAAAAACTAAAAATCATTACCAAGCTTTAACTGTTGGCATTTTTTAAAATCAAGAGTTTTCAAAATCTATTGAACTTAAACAGATTAACAGGTCAACTCATATATTAAATGTGTCATGTTTGAGTCAATCCACTTACTAAGCGAGTTAACCAATTTAATAAACATGTCAACATCATAAACTAAAAAGGGTATGATCATATCTTTATCCACTTACCTTTTTTACATAACATGTAAACACGATAGAGACTTTAACATAAAGGTCACGCGTTTGAGTTTATCCTAAACACATTCAAGCCAGTTTTAAGTCTAACCCGTACACAAATTTAACTAAACATGTTGTTTCCGCATCAATCCACCGTTTCACACCCATTCATTATCATAATTTTTTGTTGAACGACCAATAAATCATTCGAATGTGCTATTGTAAAATTTCACCACATCATGATACACTCGTCTTTCGATTCGGGAAAAACCCACACCTTAAGCCACCGCTTATGAACACTCGCCCAAAGGCACGACACTGCGGTTAGATAAAACTCGTTTAGTTTAATGATCCAATTAGTGAATGCCACATACTTGCATAGCTTCCCATCATCACGTGCGGCCGAAAATTTGGGGTCCAAACGAGACGAGCTGAGCCTGAGCTCGGCTCATTTAACTTACATGGTTCTCGACTCATTTCGAGCTTTATTTTCAAAGCTCAAGTTCGACTTGTGAGTAGATATAGCTCGGCTCGTTAGCTATTTATTCATTAAATTCTTGTGAATTTTTTTCAATTATAATTTTATGTATAAAATAATATATATTATTTAGTTATATTTTTATAATATTATATATATTAATAATTATTAAATATATATTATAAAATATATAATTAAGGCTCGTTTAAACTCATGAACCGGCTCAAACTCAATAAACGAAGCTTAGGCTATGGCTCGGACTCTTTTATAAAACAAACATACTCATTTGCACCATTGTAAAAAATAAATAATGACGGCATGAATCAAACATCACTAACACGTTAAATACCAGTTCCGTCCATTTATTATTATCTACGCATTTTTATAAAGAAAAACCCAAAACGCACACGTCTTTTAACATAATTGGTGTATACATACACCACAGGCCACACCTAACCCTATAATAATATCACATCACACTCACTGCACCATCTCTGTAATCCGTACCTTGCCAACATGGGCGCAATAAAGGCGGCGATCGGCGATGGGGTGTTGACTTTCATGTGGGTATTCTGCACATCCACTCTCGGCGCCGCCACTTCCGTCATAGCCACCGCCGTCGGCCTTCAAGGCATGGCCACGTTGCTCATCACAGTGGCTCTGATATTCATCCTGTTGTTTGTGTTTGGTATTATTGGTGATGCTCTTGGTGGGGCCAGCTTTAATCCCACTGGTACCGCCGCCTTTTATGCTGCCGGTCTTGGTAGGGATACACTTGTTTCCGCTGCCGTACGGTTTCCGGCTCAGGTAATTCATCAAATCATTATTATGGTTATGGTTATTATTAATTTGAAACTCCCAATGGATATAATGATTTGATCCATTCCATTAGTCCAGAGTTACTTGAGATCAGCTGGTTAAAAACTCGAATCCAGCTCCAGCTTAAAAAATAAGAAGCTTGTTTAATCAATGAGCCTGAGCTTCACTTGTGGAGTTTGAGCTGGCTCGTGAGCCTAACACGAGTTTGTTATTTGTCTAATTCTTATTTAATGTATTAAATATATGTTTTATTAATTATTTTTATATATAAAATTATGATTAAAATAAGTTAATAATATTTATTAAGTTATATACAAAAATTATTGTGGATATAACATGGAATCACTTGGGATTTTGAATTGTTTAGTGTTTAGTGTGACTTATAATTGATATGATGATTTGATCCATTCCACTAGTCAGAGTCACTCGTTAGCTACTCGAGGTCGGCTCATTAAAAGCTCGAATCGAGCCGAGTTTAAACGAATTTGAGCTTAAAAATAAGCTTGTGTTTGGGATTCCTTGTTTAGGCTCCTTTTTAACTTATTAACTTTTCAAAAAAGGTAATAAGTTCATAAGTTGTTTGGTAAGTTAGGATATTGTGAATTATTAACTTTTTGTAGTTAAATAAGGAATCAATCCCAAACACCCCCTTTTAACATAATCGTTATGTTCACGGCTTGTGAAACGGGCCAGATGCAACCGTTGCTATTTTACTGCTGTTAATCTTGGGTAATTTTGTTATACTTTGTGTAATGTAAACAACTTGTTTGTCAAGTTGTTATAGTAGATAAGATGAAATAATAAGTTAGCATCTCTAGGAGAATGAGGTTGCAAGTTGCAAGTTGCAAAGGCAGGTTTCTGCATATTACAAGTGGTTAGTTTTAGTATATAAAACTATAAATAGGTGGCTAGAGTGTCTTGTAAAAGTGTGGTGGTTTGAGTCCTCTTATACAGAAAGCAGTTTTTGGCTTTGTTTTTGATATCAATTGTCTAACAGCTTGTTTATTCAATGAGCCTGAGCTTCACTTGTCATGCTCGAGTCAGCTTGCGAACCTGTTATTTGCCGAAATTGTATTTAATATGTAAAATATATTTTGTATAATAATTGTCATTATAATAAAATTATGATAAAAATAAGTAAATAATATGTATTATACAAAATTTATAATTAAGTTATATACAAAGAGTTGATATGAATATTAGAAAATAGTTAATAAATAATAAACGAGCCGAACCAAGCTAAACTGAACTTGAAAAATTACTCATGAGCCAAGCTCGAGGTTTAGAATTAGAAATAGAGCTCGAAATGAGCCGAGCTCGAGTTCCAGCTTGAAAAACTACTCACGGGTCAAGCTCGAGCCTAGATGATCTCAGGCTCAGCTCGTCTCGTTTACGCTCCTTGGTTAAACTAACTCAAGAGTCAGGACTTTGACTTTCTAAAGGAAATTTTGAGGCTTTCGGTCACAAAGAATTTGTGTCTGTTAAAAGGAATTGGAATGTGAAGGAAACCTATTTGGAATCGAAATTTGTCATAGACCTCATATTCCAATTCACTCCCAACCAAATTAAAACGAGTAGCGAATAAAGTTCAGATTCCAGTTTCATTAAATTCCAGCAAATTTTAACGAATCAAACGGCCCTTGCATTCGAATGCTTGAATTGGATTTCACATTTGAGTAACTACAAGACAGTATAGAGTGAAACTGGTTTCACATACTAGAAACAATGATCTTATTACAGAGCTTAACTATTTATAGCAAAAGATGTCTTGTTTTAACTACATCTAAATAAATTGATATTCGTTAATCGTGTTAAACCTGCTCATGTTCATGTTCATGTTCATGTCATGTACCGTATTTGGAAAGCGTACATATCCGATTAATATTTTATCGAGTCAGGTACTTTGTTAGGTAATTTATACCTAATTTTATTTAGGATCTTTGATATTCTTATTTCAATCAGTTTCTGCAAAGCACATAAAAACTTATTATTACAATTTCTAAATATCAAGTACATGTGTTCTTGACAGGCACTAGGTGCAGTTGGTGGTGCATTGGCAATCGTCGAATTGATGCCATTACAACACAAACACATGCTCGGTGGACCGTATCTAAAAGTTGACTTGCATACGGGTGCTATTGCTGAGGGCGTGTTGACTTTCGTGATGTCGTTTTTGGTCCTCTTAATCATCCTCAAGGGTCCTAAAAGTCCATTAATGAAAAATCTGATGCTCTCATTTTCAACTGTGACCATGGTTGTCCTGGGTTCGGGTTATACAGGCCCGTCAATGAATCCTGCCAATGTGAGTACTAAATGACTATTGTTCAAGTTTTCAAAACTTTACATTAATAGTTAGCGTGTCAAATATGATTATAAACGTTATATTGAAATTATATTGTTTTATGCAGGCGTTTGGGTGGGCGTATGTTAATAATCGACACAATACATGGGAGCAATTTCTTGTTTACTGGATATGTCCATTTATAGGTGCGATATTTGCTGGTTGGGTTTTCCGAGTGTTCTTTCCCCGACCTTTAAAGAAGAAGAAGAAGACGGCTTGAAAACCAGACCAGACCGACAATGATTCTACCTTCTTGGTAACCGATTATTGTTCAAGAATTTAAGATTTGTTTTTAGTGAGAATTATAAAGATAATGATCAGTTCATCTATTTGGACATACAAATGCTTTGTATTAGGATTTTAAGTGTTAACATCATATATTGTACTTTTCAAATATTTCATGTCTTGCTTTACTTTTCTTGGTGAAATGTTGATAATAGTACTAGTGATTAAATGTTTAAAACATCATTGTCTGAAATCTGAATAATAGTCTTAATCATAATCCTTGTGCTTTAAATGGACAGAATCGAATAAAATAGGAACTACGTGAGTCTGTCACGTATGTATTGAATTTTGTGAACGAAAGGTGATACGCGAGTGATTATTTGTGTGACGTGAAAAACTAACGTGCAAATATTCAGGAGGTTGGCTAAAGAAATACAACAGATACACTATCTACACACCAGGGATGTTTCATACGGGCCGTATAACATGCAAAACATAGTAATATGGGTCGTATGACACGTAGAAAATGGTTGTATGAAGAGCTATATGAGATGGTGCTTACCAAATCATACACACGTATGATGTGTTTCATTGACACATAAATAACTGATTTGACCACTGACAAAGTCATAAGACCCGTGTGCCCATTTGTCTTCATATCACACGATCCCGTGAGACGACTGGTATAACGTGACATACACGCTCGTGTATAGATTCTGGGTTGTTGTAACTTTTATCAATTATCATCACCCTATAGGTGAGCAGTTATGTAAATTTCTAACAAAACATGAAAACATGACACGAACCTAGCACAAAATTTTGGGTTTGGGTTTTGTATAAGCAGGTTCAGATCAATTTCAGGTTGAGCCCGCAAACCCGTTTAGCTAAACAGGCCGTGCTCCGGTCGAACCCAACAGGTTGATGGGTTGACCCGTTTAAACTACTTATTTATTATTTCGTTTATTTAAGATGCCTTTTATGTAATAAATTAATTTGGCTAGTTATCTGGTGCCAACATTTAACCAAGTAAAAAAAATTGACATAAAATTTTATAACTAAAATCTACTTGTTTATACAAATTTATATTTTTACTCTAAAGAATGTAAATTTAAAGTATTAATGTATGTGTAAACAATAGAACATAAAAAATGATTCAGGTCACATGGGTCATGTTTCGGTTCATGTGTTTGACACGATTTTCGGGTTCGTGACCTGTTTAACACCAAGCTGGGCCACTTTTTATAGTTTTAGTTGAAAAGGCGATAATGCCCTTGACAGTTAACATCACGTGACTTGGGCACGGTGGCAGTTATGCTTTCTTCAATATTCACTACCTCTGCACTTAAAAGTTAAAAACAATCAATCGGATCATAAAATTGTTTTTGTTAAATAAATCCATCAAATTCAATTTTACCCTGATCACAATTAGAATCTGTAAATTAATCCTCACTGGTGTAATCATAAATTTCATTAAATTTTTAACCCGGTTTCAAATCCAACGGTCGAGCTGGAGAAACCGCGGCAGTCGTTGAAGCCGCCCGCCGGAAAGATCCGGTACCGATCACTGTCAGCTACCGATCTCGTCGGATCACACACATTCTCATCTCATGACAGAATGCTGAGACGCGGGCGACAACAGCAGTATAATGAGTCGGTATCCGATACACTGCGTCGTTACCAAGGGGTTATTTTGGTCATTTCGGTGCCGCTTTTGATAATATGTTTGGTGCTGGTGTTAATGCCGGCTGCGAGGACTTCATCGAACGATGTGTTTGTTTCGAATAGGAAGTTTTTGCCAAATATTGGGAGTCCGGTCGCTTTGTTGAAAAGCTATGTGGTGGTTTTTGATGCGGGGAGTTCGGGGAGTCGAGTTCATGTGTTTTGTTTTGATCAGAATTTGGATTTGATGCGTATTGGTGATGAGATTGAGGTTTTTTATGAGGTATGTGATTATTTAGTTTTGTTTTTCGGTTGGTTTGTTGATTTTGTTTTGATACGAAAAATCTCATATTTTGTGTGCTAGTAATTAAGTTATTGTAACGAGGTTTTTGGTTGTCATATTTAACCCGTTTGATAAAACAGGTTGTGTTCTTGTTGACCTTTTTAACCCATTTATCACAACCCTCTGACCCGTTTAACCCATTTATCACAACCATCCAACCCGTGTAACATGTTTACAACTTGTTGACAAGTCATTTAGAAAAGTAGATTATACGGTTGTGTTTGAGGTACACGCTTAGTGTTTTCAGGTTTTGGGAGACGTCTTTGACACAGTTAAACATATGGGCCATGCTCGGGTTTACCTGTTTTAACCAGTTTAATTAAATAGGTTGTGACCCATTTAACCCATTTTTGCGACCTTCCAACCCAAATAACCCATTTATCACAGCAATCCAACCCGTTTAGCATGCTTACAGTTTGAGCCCATTTAGAAAAATGGGCTAAAGGGGTCACAGGTTACATGATTTTAAGTGTTTCCAGGCTATAGGAGACATCTTTGACCCAAATAAACATATGGGTCGTGTTCGGGTTCAATGACTCAGCCCGTCAACCCGACAAGATTGAACACTTACTCAAAAATGATTGAAGATGCAATTATCGGAAAACCAGCTTGTAGACACAATCCGAGACACCTATGGTCAACTTTATCTAATACTTGTTTTTTGTAGTTAAAACCAGGGTTGAGTGCAAATGCAAAAGACCCTAAAGTTGCTGCAGAAACTCTTCAACCTCTTTTAGAAAAGGCAGAAAAAGTTGTCCCACAAAACATGCGTAAAACCACACCGGTCAAAGTCGGCGTTAGTGATTTTAAAACTTAAATACACTCCTAAAGTTTTATCAAATACACATAATCTGATTTATGTTTCTGTATGCAGGCAACTGCAGGTTTAAGACAGTTAGGAGCCGATGCATCAGACGGAATTCTGCAAGCAGTAAATCTCACACATTAAACATTCTGCTTGATTGAAGAAACAATTTTAAATTTGCAATTTTTATTTATTTTTTACTTATAAAGGTGAGGAATTTAGTGAAGACTAAAAGCAGCCTCAAAAGGTGCTTATCAATGGGTAAGTCACTTAGTTTTTGTAGCTTTTGAAGTCCATAATATGAACATAGTACTAATTCACAGGTGACCATAAACTACCTGTTAAAAAGATTAGGCAAGAAGTACTCGGAAACTGTTGGCGTTGTTGATCTTGGTGGCGGGGTCGGTACAACTGGCCTATGCTGTGTCCGAGACGGAAGCCACAAAGGCTCCAAGAATATCAAATAGAGAAGATACACATATGAAAGAAATGACCCTTTTGGGAACAAAATATTATCTTTATGTTCACAGGTGAACTTCATTGTGTTCTTTTTAGATTAATTGCTGAATTTGTTTATTAAGTGTTATGGTATTTGTGCGTCTATCAGTTACTTGACTTACGGATTATTAGCACCTCGAGCGAAGATTTTGGGCATGTCTAAAGATTCTGAGAATCCATGTGTCTTGTCGGGTTACAATGGTATGTTTATATTGTCGTGCATTTAGGCGTAATGCTGTATTATTATTGAACTTGTATCCGTGCTTTCTCTTAGGCATTTACTCGTATGGAGGAATGGATTACAAAGTTTCATCTCCTCCTTCGGGTTCAAGCATGAACAAGTGTATGGAAGAAGCGCTAAAGGCTCTCAAAGTTAATGAATCAAGTTGCTCACACGGGAATTGCACTTTTGGTGGCGGTGAACATAAAGATCTGTTTGTGGCTTCATTTTTCTATGACAGAGCTGCTCAGGTATAAAATTTTTATTTTTATGTTTTAAATCCAGACAGTCATGTCGTCGGTCCTAATATAAGAAAGTTAGTGGTGCAACATGACTGACTGGATTTAAGTTAATAGTCACATATATATATAGACATTATTATAAAGAATGTTAGAAAATGAAGTCAAATGTTTAACTAATGACTCTTGATTTAGGCGGGTTTGATTGATGCAAGTAAACCCGTTGCCAAAGTTCACCCGACAGATTTTAAAGAGGCCGCCGATCGTGTTTGTGCAACCAAACTTGATGATGCAAAATCAAGATATCCTCGTGTGGGTGCGTCTAATCTACCATACTTATGCATGGATCTTGTCTACGAGTTCACATTACTCGTAAATGGCTTCGGTTTGGATGTGTGGCAAGAAATTACACTAGTGAAGAAAATTAAGTATCACCATTCACTTGTTGAAGCTGCTTGGCCTTTAGGCAGTGCAATAGAAGTTGTGTCAGCAGCTTCGTAAAACAATACTTTTGTGGTAACCATAACATTTTGACAGTAAAACATATATTTGTCTCTTTTATTTGTTTATTCAATTGTGTTATTTGAACTACTTTTACACTTGCATGAATTAAAATGGAAAACTTATAAGTCAATCGAACCAAGCCGAAGCAATTCGGTTGGTTTGATCTATATTCACTTGGTCCACACCGGTTAATTTGGGTTTTTGTGGTATGTTGGTTCAAACAATCTTGAAAATGAACGAATCAAACGCCTAGCTTAAACATAAATAATATTGAAACAATCTGAATAATATTAAACATGGTTTAAAGCCTTCTCTTGTTTCTACACGTACATGTTCAAGTCTATCAAGTATTTAA
The DNA here is from genome assembly GCF_021521415.1 of Bidens hawaiensis. Taxonomy (NCBI): domain Eukaryota; kingdom Viridiplantae; phylum Streptophyta; class Magnoliopsida; order Asterales; family Asteraceae; genus Bidens; species Bidens hawaiensis. The sequence continues at coordinate 205,853 of NW_027493423.1, read as the reverse complement.
TCGGCGATGTCATTACAGAACACTAAATAATTACGAGAACAAACAAACATATCCTATCACTTGTAGAGCACAATCTGCAGATGGTGAGATGAGGCCATGAGAGCATAGCATGTATACCTTACCTTTTGTTGAAAACATATCTTTGTCTTTATAAATTCTATATGTATCCATATATATTGGTTGGTTACTTGGTTTTAGATGTTTCATTTTGTTTTCTACGTATATTTTGGGCTGGCCAATTGAGTGTTATTGGGTTTGAGGCTGAAGGTTTGGATTTGGGCTTCTTTGTCTTTATAAAGAAGAGAAAGAGTTTACACTCTTAACATAAAAATATACTATAAAAACTCATGTATTATTTCGAGTATTAAAAATTGGTATCAGTTTTAGGGTATAGTCGGGTATGAGTATAGGATATGGTCGGTTTCGGGTATTTACAGATAAATCAGATACGGTTTTGGGTACGGGTATTGAGCTCAAAATGCATACCCTAGCCATACCCTACGGGTAGGTCAGTTCGGTTTCAGGTATAGAATACTCGGGTATAAAAAACCGGTTCTGGATATTTTTTTTGGGTCCGGTTTCGAATACAGGTTTTTGGTGCACGTCTACCTGTCCGTTTTCATTTTTTAACTTATGAGAAATTGCTATGTTTTAGTTACAATATCTGTTTAGACCAAAGGAAAGTAAGAGGAAAACATATAAATTCATTTTTATCATATAATAATTTTAATGTGTGCTAAGTTATTATAAGTACATTTCTTGAACAATTGCAACGTCTAAGGAAACGGTCATATTAAGGCATTGATTAGTATTCTATTTTTTTATCTTTTCATTTGAACGGTCATTTGAATCACTAACGAACAACTGACCTACCTGATAATCCTCATTCTATCATTAGGACTTCAATGTTCATGTCAGCATATCTTTATTACAAGTACTAATAATACCTTGAATTACTAACGTGCACATACGTTGTTGTAAATAGATATTATTCATTGGAATGTTTACAATAGCTTACGTGCAACACTAAAATAATACCGACATATTAAGCAAAGAGTTAATTAATAGTATTTGAATTAAGCAAGTGGTACTTACTGAATTAAAAGATACGGAATATTGAATATTTGAATGACAACTATATTTGTTTATTGTTATTTTTCAAGATGATCCAATTTGCAATACCCAACGAAAAATCCAAGTTTTATACAAAATGATCATAAGACTTGAGTGTTGGTGAGGGCATGGGCAGCCCTCACCCTCCACATGCGCCAAGTTGATTGGATTGCAGGCAATATGGGGCTTTGGCGGTGGTGGTTGGGCGTTAATTGCTTGGCAAGAGAGGGACTCCTCCACCCCATCTGCCACCACAACACTATCTAATGAATTTGTATAAGTTTGTTTTGAAGTATAATGTTTGTTAAAAATAAATAATAATGTTCACCCAAAAATATTGAAGTTATAAAAGGATTGCGTTATGTTATCCTCGCAATTCATATAAAAATTATATTCGTTTACATTATCTTTTAAAAACTTTCCTCACTGACTTTGTGTAAAATTGAATATACTTGGACTGGTTTTTCATTTTACCAAAGGTCTTCGACCTGGTTCTACGAAAATATTCGATAAATGTGTTACTTCTCAAATGTAAGACTTCAATAGGTTAACATAAAGCTATGGGTTTAGGAATAATTTTAGAGAGTGTGTAAGTTTGTCGTTATAAAATAAACTGTTTATTTTGGTTTTTCTTAATTTGAGTTTCAACACAAACTAGGTTATGACTTCAGTCCGTAAATTTACGTGTGGGGTTTTCCCTGGAAATAGGGACCGTAACTTTTGACCCTTGTATAAAAGTCCAAGTTTCCCAACCGAATCACCAACGGGATTGTGATTAGACGAATGATCATATCAACATATCTTTTTGAAAATTTGGATACATATAATTACGATATTCAAATAAAACGACAACGATTAGAATAGTATCGATAATTTGTGTTACTAAATAATTCATTGGAATGTCTACAATACAATAGCTTACGTATAAACATTAAAATAATAAAGACAAAATCGTATGCCGATACATTACCCAAGCAGTTGACTTATCTTAATTATCAGTAAAATTGAATCAAGCAAGTGGTATAGATACTAATTTAAAAACATATATGCGAGATAGGATGACTCAACAATAGATTGAGGAAACAATTTGAAATAGGTTAATTGTTATTACCATGACCCAGTTTGCAACATCAAACGGAAAATAGAGGTTTTGTACAAAATGTTCTTAAATTGTTTTAATAGTTAGTTAATGAGGTGAAGTTTTTGTGAAATATAAAAATTAGTCAAAGACTAAATGGTGAAAGCTATAAGACCAAGAGTAGAGTAGTGGACTAACGATAGAAGAGACAAGGGCGACGTCAAACACCATAACACCATGGTGAAATGGGGCCCGCCAACAGCAATAGAGCCAAGACATTTTGCGGGTGTGAGGACATGACAACGGGTTATTCTTTTCCACCAATCATCACACTCTTTCACATTTATAAAAAATAATTAAGAACAAAATTGTATTCCTAGTTAAACCATTACGCGTGATTGAGAAAAAAAGTTAGAGAAAGTGAAAGCCTTATATGACAGTAATGTGACGGGACGTTTGTTTTTCACTTTTTAGTTAGTTCACTATACTTGGTCGACAATAATTTTTTTTTAAATCAAAATTTAACTTTCAAACTTTCTCTTGATATTCAATTTGTTTTTCTCTTGAGCTTGAGTTACAATGTCACTCGTTTATTTAGTGATTGTGGTTATGGGAGCTACTTGCTTAAATAGTGCAAATTTAACACACATATATATAACTATATATTGGGTACTTTACTAAACGTATCTGAAGAAACACTAAGTTACCTCGGGCAGATTACTGATAATCTAGGGGTTAAATAGATGTTTCCCACGAGGGGTTAGATCCGGCAAAAATGGTTCTTCAGATGACCTGCAAAACAGACATTGTGAGCTCGTCACTGAGAAGGGGGGGGGGGTACCTCCTTGTGACCACCCTCCGGCGTGAGAATCAGACTAGATTACTCTTGAATATAAGTATATATTAAGAGAAATGACTAGAGCAGATATGATGGTATGAGATGAGATGATAATACCGTTCCAAGGTGTTGGAGTATTTATAGCCGAAGGTAGGTTTCCAAGAAGGTACAGCCGGTTGAATAGTGTTCCTGTTCTGCCAACTATGGGCTATGCACATGCCATGCTGGTGGTTGGTGGGTAGGCAGCGGCTGATAGTGACCAGGCCGGCTGTGTACTATTCCTGTTCCACCAACTGCAGGCTATGCACGTCCTCCGACAGGTTGGTGAGTAGGCAGCGGCTGATAGTGACATACAGTACAAGAGCGTGCTGCTCGTCATACTGTTGTCAGTGAGCTGTCGTATCTTTGGTCAGATCTTTTGTCCATACCTCGTCAGGTACAGTACAAAAGATCCTCCAGTATCGTACGGACTGGCTCATTTGGGCGGGAGTTTTCCCGGCTTTGTGCGGGAGTGTTCCCGGCTTGCCCACTCCTTCTTCAGGTGACATTACTGAATTATTTAAGAGTTAAGTGCCTTGTGCGTGTAGCCTTGCTGCGCGGGTAGCCTTCCCTGATTGCTAGTATCCGTTTCTGCGGGAACAGGCGGAGTACGTCGACCATTGGGAGGCTTTTCCTGCGGGAACAGCTTGCGTACTGCGCGTAAGGACGTCACGTCTCTGAGCATGGTGGGTCATGCGGATCCAGTTGGTTTCTGCGCAGACGTCTCTCTTCAAGGTGAGTCTTGCGAGTTTAGCCTTTGCGCAGACGTCCCTGTTAAAGATGAGTCCTGCGGGTTCAACTGCGCAGACGTCCCTCTTTGAGGTGAGTCTTGCGGGTCCAACTGGGCTCTGCTGGGACCTACCTCTTCAAGTCCCCCCAGTCCAATGTTCTTCTCATGAATTGTTAATAAGTGAGGTGAATTTTTGGACTTAAGCAAAGGGTTTTGAAAAGGGTTTAGTTTTAAGGTTTTCCATGGGGATTCTTCCCGCGGAAGTCCTAATGTCACGTGCAGAAATTCCCGACTTTTCTGCTTGATCTTTGGGTATGATGCGGGTAGGTCTGTAACCTCCTCGCAAGTCAGGAGCGTTGAGTTCCACTTGTATAGATTCTCCATGAGGTTTTGTTAGTTTTGAACATAGTGATCAATTATGTTAAACAACCAATTCCATCTTAGAGCTTCAAACAATCTAGTTCTCGACGTTCCCGCTATGCGGGGATGTTATTCCCGTTTCCGCAAGCATAGCCCAGAAGATCCTTCTTGGTTTCATTTCCCTGCGGAGTGCTAGGTATGTGAAGGGTTTCGCCTTGACACTGTACCCGCACTCGTCTTATAGTTACATTACTTCCAAGGTATTCCTGGCTTCAATTCCCTGCGGGTGCTAAGTATGTGAAGGGTTTTGCCTTGACACTGTACCCGCACCCGTCTTATAGTTACTTGGTTGCCGAGGTATTCTTGGCTTCAATTCCCTGCAGGTGCTAAGTATGTGAAGGGTTTTGCCTTAACACTGTACTCGCACCTGTCTTATAGTTACTTGGTTGCCAAGGTAAGGGGTATAGTCCCGCTTACTTTTGAATCTTTTTGACTTGCGTTGTAAACGTTGTATGACTTGCTCACGCATACTTTAGTTTAATTTAGCAATTTTCCAATTGTTTTGAATAAGTTAACCGTTCGACGCGCGGTTGTCAATAGGTTAGTGCAGTTTCCTCTATCATGATTGTGCGGGTAGGACCGTCACTTTCATTTAGTAGGATGACCAATCTTCACCTATAACTGACCTGCGTGAAGGTTTGCCATTTTTTGTGTTTACGCGGGTTTTGCCGCCGTCCACACGCAACGACTTCTTTCCATATTTATGCGGTGAATACCGGCATACCGTCCGGAAAGTTTATAAGTATAAATGTAAAGCGATCAACACAATGTGATAAAGGAGAATCATTTCCATTAGAAGTGGCCCCATGCCGTTTCTTTATAAGTTTGGAATTGATCTACATGTAACATTTGCGTAATTGAGCTCCATTCCATGTTCTTGGGATGGGAGTGCCATCGAGCCTTTCGAGCCGGTATGCGCCATTTCCCAAAACTTCTTTAATAATGTATGGTCCTTCCCAGATCGGGGCCAGCTTTTCTGGGTGCTCTTGGTTTGAAGCCTCGTTGTTACGCAATATGTAGTCTCCTACATTGAATTTGCAGAGTTTTACCCGCGTGTTATAGTACTTTTGCATTTGTCGTTTGTAGTTCTCTTCACGCGCTGCGGCTAAGTCTCTGCTTTCCTCGGTTAGCATAAGGTATAACCGTCTTTCCGCATCATTGTCCTCTGGTTGAATCAAGATCCTCGGTGAGGGTAAACCAATTTCAACCGGGACCATGGCTTCAGTGCCATAAGTGAGGCTGAACGGGGTTTCTCCCATACTTGCCTTTTTCATCGTTCTGTGTGCCTAAAGGACGTGTGGAAGTTCGTCCACCCAGCCAGATCTGTGTTCCAATAGTCTTTTCTTTATGCCATCGACGATGCTCCTATTCGCTCTTTCCACCTCACCATTACCCTGCGGGTGCGCTACTGAGGTAAAGGTGTGGGTGATTTGAAGTTCTTTCAGCCACTGTTGTAGCTTCTTGTCAGCAAAGTTGGTGCCGTTATCGCTCACCAAATTCCGTGGAAGCCCAAAACGACAAATAATAAATTCCCAAATAAATTTCTTGATATGTTTTGCGGTTGTTTGGGCTAAAGGTTTTGCTTCTATCCACTTGGTGAAGTAGTCGATGGCGACCACTAGATATTGAACGTTCCCTGCTGCTGTGGGAAATGGGCCTGTCACATCGATGGCCCACTTCTGAAATGGCCATGAAGAGGTGACTGGAACAAGTTCGTTCTTCGGGCGATGCGTGTTAGGTGCGTAGAGTTGGCAAGACCTACACTTTCTGATGTATGCCAGTGCATCCGTATGCATCCCCGGCCAAAAGTATCCTGCGTTGTTTAGCTTAGCTACAACTGCGCGTGGACCTGCGTGTATCCCACAGATGCCTTCGTGTACTTCCCTTAGGAGGTAGTCGGCATCTTGGTCGTCAACACATCTGAGGAGTGGGCCAAGAAAGTTACGTCTGTAAAGGATGTCATCGATGAGTTGATAGTTCAGTGCTTTACAGCGTAGTTTTCTTGCATGTGTTTTCGACTCTGGTAGTATACCCGCCGCAGGGTAATTTATTATTGGTGTCATCCACGTTTCCGTGCCGGTTTGGATGACACAGACTTCTTTGTGTGGGACTGATGGTGCTCCAATGAGTTCAATGCGGATGTCCTTTCCCAAGTGGGTGAAAGCCAATGACGCAAGCTTGCTTAACGCATCCGCAGATTTGTTTTCGCTACGCTTGACGTGTATAACCTTACAATCGTTAAAATCGCGCATGAGGGTTTTCGCTTGAGCGAGGTACAAGGCCATTGTGTCGTTCACGGCCGTGTACGTCCCATTTATCTGATTGGCTACTAACATGGAATCCACATGGGCTTCCAAGTTCTTTACTCCCATCTTACGCGCAATCCTTAACCCAACCAAGAATGCTTCATACTCAGCCTCGTTATTCGTACTTGGAAAATCTAGTCGAATAGCGTAAGTGTATTCTTGGCCTGCTGGGTTGGTTAGTTTTAACCCTGCGCCTGAGCCCTCGTTGCTGGCTGCTCCATCAGTGTAAAGTCGCCAGACATCATCGATGTCCTATGCTGGAGAGGGTTGAGCCTCGTCCTGGCACTCTTTCTCCCGCGAGGCGGGGACTTCGGCAATAAAGTCGGCTAAGACCTGGCCTTTTATGGCTGGCCTTGGCTTGTACTTTATCGCATATTCTCCCAATTCTATTGCCCATTTGGCTAGGCGTCCCGACAGTTCGGGTTTGCCTAAAACGTTTGCAAGTTTGAAGTTGGTGAGAATGGTGATTGGGTGACCTTGGAAATATCGTCTTAGCCTGCGTGAAGCCTGTACAAGTGCTAAGACCAATTTTTCCAGGGTAGAATACCGGGTTTCAACGTCTGTTAGGAGACGGCTAACATAGTAGATTGGCATCTGGATGCCTTTTCGCTCGACTAGCAGGACGGCCCCGGTTGCTCTATCTGTGGCGGAGAGGTATAGGATTAATTCCTCTCCCGCTTCTGGTGCTATGAGCGTTCGGAGTTTGATCAAGCGTGACCGAATTTCCTGAAAAGCTGCTTCCGCTTCTGGTGTCCAGCGGAAGTGCGTTTTCTTTAAACAGTTTCTCAGCGTCAACACGAATGGGAACGACCTATCCGCATGATTTGCCAAGAAGCGGTTGAGTGCAACTAGGCGTCCATTCAGTGTCTGAGCTTGCTTAATGGTAGTAGGTGATTCCATCTTGATAATGGCTTCGACCTTTTCAGGGTTCGCTCTGAAGCCTTCTTTTGTAACAATGACTCCTAAGAACTTCTCTTCTTCCATCCCAAAGGAACACTTGCTCGGGTTGAGCTTCATGTTTATTCTTCTGAGTGTGTTGAATGTTTCTTCGATGTCTTTCAACATCGCTTCTGGGTCAAGGCTTTTGATGACCAGGTCATCCATGTAGACTTCCAAGTTCCTCCCAATTTGGGCATGAAACTCTTTGTCCATTAGGCGTTGGTATGTGGACCCGGCATTCTTAAGTCCGAATGGCATCATTTGATAACAAAATGTGCCATTGGGCGTCCGAAATGCGGTTTTGTCCTGATCGTCAACGGCCATGTGGATTTGATGGTACCCTTTATACGCATCAAGGAAGCATTTAAGGCGAAACGGTGCTAACGAATCTACCTTAAGATCAATTTCGGGTAACGGGTAACAATCTTTGGGGCATGCTTTGTTCAAGTCTTTGAAATCTATGCACATGCGCCATTGCTTGTTAGACTTCGGTACCATAACGGGATTTGCAACCCAAGTTTGATATCTGCTAACGCGTACAATGCCCGCGTCAAGGAGTTCCTTGACTTGGGTTCTACACGCGTTAGCTTGTTCCACCCCCATTACTCTACGCTTTTGTATTACCGGCGTAAAAGCCGGGTCACACTTGAGCTTATGCTCTGCCTTACTTCGAGGTACACCAGTCATGTCAGCTGGTTTCCATGCAAAGATGTCAGCGTTTTTCTGTAGTAAGCGTTTGAGTAAGGTGCGCGTAAGATCAGTGATTGTTGGGCCAATGGTAACCGCCTGGTCGGGGTATTTGCCATTGAAAGCCCATTCTTCTGGTTCGCTGATGGTGGGTTTAGCCATCTTTGGTTTGGGTGTTGATGAGACAGATGCGATGCATACCTGGGGGATACCGGTGACCATCGCCACGCCCTCAGCTGTTGGCCATCCCATCATGCCGTGGACTGAAGATACCACGGCATTGAATCTTGCCATCCCGTCTCTCCCGAAGAGAATGTCGTATGTGTGGTGTGGCTTCCTCATTACGACAAAGTCCACGTCTTCTGTGCGGGAGTGTTTCCCGTCTGTGAGAGTGACGGGGAAGGATAGGATACCCAGGGGGTGTTTGTGCTGCCGTCAAACCTTTCCATCGAGGCGTATACCGTTTCCAGGCGTTCTTTATCTTCGTCGTCTAGCTTGTCGAAGAACTGCCTGTACATAACCGTTGACGAGGCGCCGTTGTCAACAAGAGTGCGGGAAGTGATGTAGTGCCCCAACTGGCTTCTGATGACGATAGGGCCTTCTTTGCTGGGTCCTCCCGGTACTCGCGGGAAGCGCACCTCAGCTTCCTTCCATGCGCATGGTTCTGTCATCCGTCTTTTTCTTCCTCTGATGTTACTATGAACCATGTGGATGCTGATGTCAACGGGCTTTCGTCCGTTGCTTCTGTATCAGTTGTCATTCTTCCTTCCATTCTTTATTGATGCCACAAGGTGTGTAAGTTTTCCATCCTTGACGAATGTTTCAATAATATCCCTCAAGGATGAACACTTCTCAGTGGTGTGACCCTTTGTCCCGTGGAAGTCACAGTATTTGCTCTGATCCGCGTCAGGCCGGTGCCGGACCGTTGGAGCTTTTGGCCATGGGAGTTTCTCAGTGGCAAATATCTCCGTGACGCTTTTGGTGAGCGGCGTCCACCGGGGGTGTCGGCTTGATGGGCGCGTGTCATCCCTTCCGCCTACTGAAGAGCGAGAGCTGGATGAGGTGTCAAAGTTTACCCTTGACTGCCAAATTCCTAGCTTCCTCTTTTTGTTTTGCCGGGCGGTCCGGACGTTGTGTTCTCTAGTCCTCTGCGTGTTGAGGCTTGTACCCTGGGGCAGATCCCCACCCAGCTGCTTCTCTGTTTCGGCAAAGTGCTTAGCCGCCGTCATGATGGCATCTCATGTGGATGGCATGCCGTCTTTACCCGTCAACGTGCGGATCAGCTCTGGGTATTCGGCGCCCTGGATGAAAGCGGCGCGAACAAGATCTTCGCTTATAACGCCCAGACTCAGCTTTTTCGAGTTGAAGCGAGTGATGAAGTCTAGTAAAGATTCATCCTCCTCTCTAACGCAATTGAGGATCGTCCACTGCTCTTCAGTATATTTCCTCTGTTGACTGAAGTGTTGGCTGAACTTGTGTTGGAAGTCCGCCCAATCGTAGATGTGGTGGACCGGTAGACGGTCAAACCACGCTCTAGCCGCTCCAACCAGCGTCATCTGGAACATATAACACCACGTGGGTTCCGTCCAGTTGCTGACGGTTGGCCCCGCTATGAATCTGTTCAGGTGATCATCTGGGTCGGATATACCATCATAAGCGCCCCCCTCAATCTAACTTAGATCCGACACTATACTCAAGTGGTTTTCACACAGTGGTGAGGATCCTCTTTAATGATGTTCATGGGTGAGTTGATCAAGTCTGGAACGTTAAAATCAGCATGGATGATTGACATCCCGTCTTGAAAAAATTCATTCGGGAATTGGATGTAGTTCAAAACGACATCAAAAAGGAAAAAAAGTAAACAATCATTGAATGATACAAGACGTATATGTGGACCCATTGAGTGGCAAAGATCTTTATAGTCGGTGAATTGTACGCAAGGGCAAACAAGTACTTTTTAGTTATAAGTCCGTTATCTAGGAAAGTATTTTTTATATTATTTTGGATTTTATATAAGAACAAAATTTCTTTCTTTTTGAAACTTGCAAATTATCAAATTAAGTTAATTAACTTAACACACATGTTTTCGATGCCCTAAAAACATAATATCTAAGTTTCTTAAGATAAACTAAACTATCTTAAATTTAAAATTCCATAAATTAGCAAGGGTCAACTTTCATTCCAAACTATTTGTTTTCAAATGACATTCTAAAGAAAAAAGACAAAACGTATAGCACAGACTAGAAAAACATAAACAATTAAGTATTTTACAAGAGTTGAAAACTGTTACATTATACAATTTGAAAAGTATAAGAACAAATGTTCAATGTATCGTGTGATTATATAATAATAATTTATTATATAATGAAAACGATCTCTATCATTGTATTTTATATAATTTTCTTTAGGATTTAATAATTAGAAAAAAAGGAGATGATGTTGATTTGAGAATATACATGGAAAATGATTGAGGAATGATGAAGTTGACAAATGACAATATATACGTAAAGTGTGTAGGAATATGATTGCTTGAAATTGGGGAGTAAAGTTGTAATTTGTATAAACCTTTTGTGTCACACAACATGTGCCGGAGTTCAAGGGGTGCGACTATAAATTAAATAATACGTGCACAAGCAGTCAACAAAAGTCAATCACACATGTGACGGGTAGCGTGTTAAGAGGATCAACAAACGTACAACGTTCCAAGGATCGCCACCTCGAATATTTTACCATAAATCTCCGGCGAACCGAGAAACCCCTTGTCGGGATTCAAGTGGAGTCCATGACGAGCGCAAATTCTATTTTTATAATTGAAAACTTTTTAAAACTTGTTTATAATTTGACTGGTTGATTATCGGTAACTGACTTATCAACGGTAACCAAGCGATCAATAGTAACTCAATGATCCGTAGTAACTATGTTATTATCAATGGTTTGTGTGATTAAGAGTAATTGGGAAACGACCAACAACTGTTCGATTAACGTCACTGTTTTAGACAAAAATCAGCTAAGGATCAAGTATCCAAATCTGTTATGTGAGGTAAGGTGCCGATTCGATAATGACAAATGTATAAGCGTGATATCAGTGAACACAATGGTTTGATTATGAGGGAAAAAGCCCTTAATCACGATAGTCTTACTTCGGTCAAAACTTATCAAGGCAATCGTTGGTAAAATAGCTCCGGTCAAGGATTAATAGGATAATCTTTGGTCGAAATACTTTAGTCAATGATCAACAAGATAACCTTTGGTCGACGAGTATATGATTATCGTGGTCTCCAGCACAAAAAACCCCCGGACGGTGAAAACTATCACCGTCGAGTTTATTAATGGACAAAAGGTGATTACAAATGTTCGTGGAGTATGTGATCGAGATTACAAAGAAAACTAGTGTGTAGAGAGAGTATTTGCTTCTGCTCTAGTGTGTGTGTAAGTACATGTGTCTTATTCTACTCGATCATAACTCGTTTAAATAAGATAACAATAATAACAATATCTCCTAATTATACGGAAGTCTTCCACTTAGCCGCTCCACGATCTTTGACCACGTGCCAATAACCCTCCAGTAGCGATATAAGCGGTAGACCAAGTCTAGATACCGTTGTTGTTATTTAAACATCAATCTTCTAGAGAATTCGTCCATAATCAGCTATGTTGAATTAGGATCCTGGATCCACGTTCCAGCTACAGGATGTCCCATGAGGATAATTGATGCAAGTTCGTCATAAAGTTGATATACCTGTCTAACACATCACCATACTAAACGCAATCATTAGTAATCAAACAATACCGAGGATCGTCGATCCTTTATATCCTGATGTATATCTCAAGGATAAACTATCTATAAGACAGTCAAGGATAAAGGATCCTCAATATAAAAATCGTGTCCTAACAGTCACCTAAGAGATCCACATTAGTTAAGTTGATGTGATTACTAATAACTAAGTTCATAGTGACAATAAATGAATTAATCGTTGATCATTTTAACAGCCAACTATCACACTCTTTTGTAAACACATTATGTCGTTTCAAAAATTTATTATGATGGTTCCCGACCTATAAACCAAGTCTCTGGTATACTTTTGAACACCTCATTTTCAAAATAGGAAATTTATACTCATTTTTGGTAATGTTTGGTAACATCGAAATTATAGTTCATTGCACACTATAAAACAATACTATAAACAATACAAGTATTGTTTATATAGAATAGAAAACTAAACAGCAATAAATAGAGATACACTAAAACACCCATAGGTAATAATATTATCATTTAACTATTCATGATTATCTTAACGACATTGATTCTATTTAAATTATCCTATTTCTGTTACTATTTCAAGAGTATTATTGAAATACTTTAATATAAGTAATACGGAGTATACGAGTGATTACACAATTCGCAGAGATACACTGTACGTTAACTACTACATAACCTACATTTATTTTATTAGTTTTTCTTTGAGAGAAAGATATATATTTTATTCTCAAGTGGTGTACATGTAATGAATAAAATTCAGAATTTTGGAAACCATATTAGACCGGCTAGTCTGACCGGTTCAACCTAGATCATGAACTAAAAATCAATAAGTTTTAAGTGAACTAGATCAAAATTATGAAAACTGATGAAAACCCATCGATCTTCTTCTATTATTGGCTGGTCAGTTTTAAGATAAAACTAGCTTGTTGAACTAGAGCTATCACCTATCGATTCTCAAGTCATTATTTAATATAATTTACCAACTTTTAGTAGTTATTTTTATCTAAAATTTGGATAAAACCACTATTTTAAATTTAGGCATGACTTCTATGAGTGACATCTAAACACACATGATTCATGTGATCGGAAGAGTTTCAGATTGTAATTTTTTTTGACAAATGTGTAGCTTTCAAAATAATTTAAAGCACATGATCAGAAGCTAATCTAGTACAACATGTTACCATGGATAATCGGCACAGTATCCAAGAGACCATATGTTAGATAACTTAGATTAATCCATCGTGGTACAAATGCCTTTTTTTTAGATACTGAAGATGTAGGTCACAGCAGAGTCCAGTTGGACCCGCAAGACTCACCTCAAAGAGGGATGTCTGCGCAGTTGAACCCGCAGGACTCACCTTTAACAGGGACGTCTGCGCAAAGGCTAAACTCGCAAGACTCACCTTGAAGAGAGACGTCTGCGCAGAAACCAACTGGATCCGCAGGACCCACCATGCTCAGAGACGTGACGTCCTTACGCGCAGTACGCAAGCTGTTCCCGCAGGAAAAGCCTCCCAATGGTCGTACTCCGCCTGTTTCCGCAGCAACGGATACTAGCCATCAGGGAAGGCTACCCGCGCAGCAAGGCTACACGCACAAGGCACTTAACTCTTAAATAATTCAGTAATGTCACCTGAAGAAGGAGTGAGCAAGCCGGGAACACTCCCGCACAAAGCCGAGGACACTCCCGCACAAATGAGCCAGTCCGTACGATACTGGAGGATCTTTTGTACTGTACCTGACGAGGTATGGATAAAAGATCTGACCAAAGATACGACAGCTCACTGACAACAGTATGACGAGCAGCACGCTCTTGCACTGTATGTCACTATCAGCCGCTGCCTACTCACCAACCTGTCGGAGGACGTGCGTAGCCTGCAGTTGGTGGAACAGGAATAGTACACAGCCGGCCTGGTCATTATCAGCCGCTGCCTACCCACCAACCACCAGCATGGCACGTGCGTAGCCCACAGTTGGCAGAAGATGAATACTATTCAGCCGGCTGTACCTTCTTGGAAACCTACCTTCGGCTATAAATACTCCAACACCTTGGAACGGTAGGATCATCTCATCTCATACCATCATATCTGCTCTAGTCATTTCTCTTAATATACACTTATATTCAAGAGCAATCTAGTCTGATTCTCACGCCGGAGGGTGGTCACAAGGAGGTACCCCCCCCCCCCTTCTCAGTGACGAGCTCACGGTCTGTTTTGCAGGTCATCAGAAGAACAACCATCTTTGCCGGAACTAACACTCGTGGGAAACATCTATTCATCCCCCAGATTATCTGTAATCTGCCCGGGGTCGATTAGTGTTTTTTCAAATACTATTTGATTGCTTGGTACTCTCAAGTTATTCTCTCTCTCAAGATGAATTTTGACTTCCTATGTGTTTTAAAATTTTAACCGGATACATATTGTGTATGTGTAACAGTTTTGTTCCTCTTAAGTATCTATTAAATCAAAAAAATTGATAAATTTAATATTCTAGAAAGTGCAAAAAAAATTAAAATACATGAAAATAAGACATGTGTGAGTTTGTGACTATCTCAAAAGTCAAAAAGTCCGTCCTAAATTTAGGTTCAAACCTCTAACTATATTAGTACGATTTAGTTTCGCAGTGTAGGCTTATTTGACATTTAAAACTTGTAGCATGCGACATGATCAGTAGGGTTGTTCATTGAAACTTCTAATACTGTGTAACATTACAATTTTTTTTTTGAGAAATTACAACTTTATAAAAGAAAAAAATGAATGAAAAATTTTACACATGTTAGGAGAATATTACTTCTGAAATGCTATAATTTATAGTCCTTAGGCGGTATGCTTGTATAAAAATATAATTTGGGGACATTTATTTAATCATTATTTTTACAAACTTCGTAGGTTTTTTCTTTATATATGCATAAAATAATAATGACTTGTTTCACCTTTTTTTTTCCTGAATTTTGTGGACGTTAAATAACAATATGTATTCTGGTTTCTTCAATTTATATAAAACTTCAATTAATTGTCGACCAAATTTTCTATTAGTTAGTATATAAAATCGTTATTAACGAGTAGTTTGAACTTATTAAATACATATATATTATTATATATCTTTTTCTAATTTTTCCTGTTCTAAACTTCTGTTAGTGACTCAAGGAAAATAACGAATTCGATTTATAAATCCAGTAACAAATATTTAAACAAGTACGTTTAGCGCTTTAAACTGAAATAAATCTTTATTTTTGGTTTAAAAAAACCAAACCCAAACCAAACCGTCATTTATTAATTTGAGTCGGTTATTTTGGTTTGTTTTTACCGATTAATTCGGTCATATTAGCATGTACCTGAGTAGAAGGTGTAGCCATGGTGTAATATGAGAATTTGCCTTCAAGCCTAAACTCATGCATCACCCAATTTGTCTTCTCACCTCTAGGAGCTCTCCCTTTGTAAAACACTAGTGTTTTCTTCATCCCTACCAATTCTCCATCCCCTTTGAAAATCTCCTTATCTTTACCCGTCGCTTTCCAGTAACTAGATTCTGTCGCTCGGTTTGTTCTCATCCCTGTTGGGTACTTCCTATCTCTCTGACAAAAGAAGTACCATTCTTCCTCTCCCATCTTAGCTTTCTCTAAACAAAGTTTCATTGTTAACGAAAATATATCGGTTAGTGTTATATTATTATCACAACTAGAAGATATGATTTGATTACGTTTTCGTTTTTCTCAATTATTCAAAAAGTGCTAGCAACGCAGAAAGTTTATATTATTAGAGAGAATATATTAGACAGGCATAAAAATATATTATCATTATAATCAAAAGATATGATTTGATACGTTTCTTTTGTAACTATATTCATTGTACTTCAATAAATAGTTAATCAATAATATACAACATGTCAGGAAGTTCTCATTATTTCTAATAATGGTAATAATATAACAATAACCCTAAAGCGGGTATAAGAGGCTTACTAGGTAACTCCCATGGCTCGGACCTATTGAGATCAGCTTCCCCTATACCCGTGGCGGTGAAACTTTGGTCGAGAACTTTGGGTGTAAGATAATGAGTGATGAGTTCTTCGTCTGTTGGATGGAACCGAAATCCTGGAGGAAGCTCGATTATGGCGTCGTTGGATCCATCTGTTACGTTTACCACCATTTGTGAACTTTCCATGTATGTTTATGATGAGAAATTGATTTGTGTTTGAAAATAGGGAGAATGGATAGAAGAAATTAGTGTTAAATATAAGAGACGCGTAGATGGAAAGACACTTCCAAGAACAAGATTCATGTTGTGGTATCAAATTTCAAATGTCAATACTCCTATATTTAAATAACATAAAAAATATTGTGCTGACATGTGTATTAAATATTCAAAATGAATTGATATAAAAAAAAGTAAAAAACACTTCCTTACAACTGTTATGATATAATAATATGTACCATTTTGTATCAAAATCATTTTGAAGAGTGAGTAAATTACTTTGCAACTTTTGGCAAATTGTTCAAATCTATAGATTTAGTCGGTCAAGTACAAGGCGTCATGATTAAATAAAACAAACGTATAAAACTTATGAGCATATGCAATAGGGTTTCTCAACCCCACATAATGTGAAGGAGAGAGGGTGGTTGACTCGTTGCATGTCTAAAAGACAGATTGAGTTCCCATGGTCTTTTGTCACAAACCGTTCATGGTAGTCTGACATACTATACACTAATCAAATCCGTGAGAGGGAGAAAAGAGAAAATGTGTGCGGTCTATGGGAGAGGAGAGAAAAAGAAGAGAGATTAATCGGAGAAAGTCCCAAGCAATTTGACGTGGATGTTTATAGATGACTCCCAACCACAAATAGTGTTTCTGAAGTTTTTAAATATATGAAAAGTTTTCTATAATCTTTGGAAAATTATTGTTTCTTAAGTATATTATACAGAAAACTGATTTGTATACGAATACAAACCCGCACCATCTTAAAAGACAATACCTATAGGCTGAAGACAATTTGGTTAGTTATTATATAGATCTTGAAATAAAAAAATATTTGTTAGCCTCTTTTAAACTAAGCAATCCCATTTCATAACTACAACATATAATTATATAAAAAGCAATTAGCTATATGTTAGTGTGGTGTTGCTTCTTTTGAGGTCATGAATTTGATGTAATTTAGCCGTATAAAGACAACAACAAAAAAAAGACAAAAAAAAAAAGCTACACATGTTTATAAAGGTACGTGTTTTGTCCAATAGAGATTTTAGGGCTAAGAAAATAATATATTACGAATAATGTTCATATAATAATGTTTATAACACAAAATAAAATTGTTTCATAGTTGGAGGTTGGTCGATCGGATGGTGGGTCTTTGGGAGGCAAGACGTTGAAATCCACTAAATATCCTAAAACTAAAAAAACTCTAAATGATAGGTGACAAATTGACAAGTCTCAAAACAGACCATTTTACAATATTTTAGATTATCTTTAGCCTTCTCTAAAAGTGATAAGTTCACTCCTTAACTTTCATATTTTGTCACATATGATCCTTGGTTAATGGCAACGTGTCAAAATGGTATCTTGTATAGTTGTATGACACGTATAATACCAAAATCAGTCGTTTCCTTTTTCTTGCAAGTTATCAATTATCATTGTACACTTTTAATAAAATTTAACGAGGTTGATTTATAAGTAGTATTTTGGAAACAGAATGAACTAATATAGATATTACTAGGAACATAAAAATAATTTATTAATTACGCTTTTATATTATTATAATGTCAAGAATACTCATATTTGTAACATACATTGATGTTACACGCACGTGCAAAAGATTGTAGGGGCTTATGCCCCTTGTTTTTTTAGCCTACAACTATTAGTTATAATAGCCCATTTAAATCATGATTGCTCAAAGCTTCAAACCGATGGTAGATTTATAATAGTCCAAACAAAAAACCAAATAAAAAAACAAGCAGGTGTCTGCCAAGTGCCAATCACCCAAACCCAAAAATTCAATTCCAAATATCTTCTATGTACATTCTTGAACATGTGAAGAAACACTAAGTGACCCGGGGCAGATTACGGATAATCTGGGGGTTAAGTAATGTTTCCCACGAGGATGAGGTCCAGCAGAGAAGATTGTTCTTCAGGTGACCTGCAAAACAGACACCGTAAGCTCGTCACTGAGAAGGGGGGGTTCCTCCTTGTGACCACCCTCCGGCGTGAGAATCAGACTAGATTGCTCTGAATATAAGTGTATATTAAGAGATTGCTAGATAAGAATGAGATATTATATGATGTCCTTACCATTCCAATGTGTTGAAGTATTTATAGCCGAAGGTAGGTTTCCTAGAAGGTACAGCCGGCTGAATAGTATTCATGTTCTACCAACAGTGGACTACGCACAGGCCATGCTGGTTGGTGGATAGACTACGGCCGACAGTAACAAGGTCGGCTGTATACTGTTCCTTTACTGTCGGCTATGCACTGTTCCACCAACTGTAGGCTGCGCACGTCCCATAGTAAGGGTTGGTGAGTAGGCAGCGGCTAATAGTGACAAACAGTACTAGAGGGTGCTCCTCCTCGTACTGTTGTCGGTGAGCTGTCACCCTGTGATTGGTTCATGGGCTGTTCTGGTCAGATCGTCTGTTCTGCCCATACCTTAGTAGGTATAGTACAAAAGATCTTTCAGAAGCATATGGACTGGCTCATTTAGGCGGGATTATTCCCTCCTTGCTCATTTCTTCAGGTGACAACTGAATTATTGAGCTAAGTGCCTTGTGCGTGTAGCCTTGCTGCGCGGGTGGCCTTCCCTGATGGCTTGTATCCGCAACTGCGGGAACAGGCGGAGTACTTCACCATTGGGAGGCATTTCCTGCGGGAACAGCTTGCGTACTGCGCTTAAGGACGTCACGTCTCTGAGCATGGTGGGTCCTGCGGGTCCAGTTGGTTTCTGCGCAGACGTCTCTCTTCAAGGTGAGTCTTGCGGGTCCAACTGGGTTCTGCTGGGACCTACCTCTTCAAGTCCCCCCAGTCCAATGTTCTTCTCACGAATGTTTAATAAAGTGAGGTGAACTTTTGGACTTAAGCAAAGGGTTTTGAAAAGGGTTTAGTTTTAAGGTTTTCCATGGGGATTCTTCCCGCGGAAGTCCTTATGTCACTCGCAGAAATTCTCGACTTTCCTGCTTGATCTTTGGGTATGATGCGGGTAGGTCTGTAACCTCCTCGCAAGTCAGGAGCGTTGAGTCCCACTTGTGTGGATTCTCCATGAGGTTTTGGTAGTTTTGAACATAGTGATCAATTATGTTAAAACCACCAATTCCATCCTGGAGCTTCAAACAATGTAGTTCTTGACGTTCCCGCTATGCGGGGGTGTTACTCCCGTTTCCGCAAGCATTGCCCAGAAGATCCTTCTTGGTTTCAATTCCCTGCGGAGCGCTAGGTATGTGAAGGGTTTTGCCTTAACACTGTACCCGCGCTCGTCTTACGGTTACTTTACTTCCAAGGTATTCCTGGCGTCAATTCCCTGCGGGTGCTAAGTATGTGAAGGGTTTTGCCTTGACACTGTACCCGCACCCGTCTTATAGTTACTTGGTTGCCGAGGTATTCTTGGCTTCAATTCCCTGCAGGTGCTAAGTATGTGAAGGGTTTTGCCTTAACACTGTACCCGCACCTGTCTTACAGTTACTTGGTTGCCAAGGTAAGGGGTATTTTCCCGCCTACTTTTGAATCTTTTTTGAATTTTTTGAAATTCGAAGAGTTGGTGAAAGGATAAGAACAGTCCAAACCTCTGAAACGTCGTGCGACGGTTTCTTCTGACTGTGTCAGTGTAACATCTGCCCCGATCCGACCCGACCCAGGTACCCGTTTCCCTTATCCGATCTCTTTCTTTTATGATTTAATATTTATTTATACTTATATTTTACTTTTAATAATAATAATATACTTTTCCTTCCCGCCTCTCTCTCTCTCTCTTTCTTTCCGCCGTCCCCTCCCTCTTCCTTCTCTCTTTCCGCCTTCTTTTCCCTCTTGTCGCCGTCCCGCCCTTACGCCTTGTTTCCCTCTTTTCTTCTAACTCTTTGCTTATCCTTTGGTTCTTCCCGCCTAAGGATGTCTGCAGCTCCACGCGCCAGACTCCTTACATGGAAGCCTGCGTGAAGACATCTTGTTCCTGCGATGCGTGAAGAGAACTCTTCTCGCAGCGCGCTAAGAATGCATGTTCTTCCCGCAATGCGCTAAGAATGTATGTTCTTCCCGCGATGCGCTTAGAATTCTAGTTCACACAGCACGCTAAGGATGTGATTCTTCCCGCAGTGCGCTAAGGATTGTTGTGCCAGCCTTCGCGCTCGCGCACTCAGCCTTCCCGCGCTTAACTCTTGTATCTTCTGTTTAAATCTAGCCGTTTGCTTTTGTGTTGTCTTATCTTTTGAGCTGTTGACCTAATCTGCTTTATGTCTGAATAGTTACTTTCGGCGCAGCATGCGTACCAACCCCCATTGGTTGGTAGAAAAAGTGACTGACATTATCTTTTGAGATCTGCTTTTGCCATGCTTGACCAGTACCTTTATCTGATCCGCCCATGCTTTTTACTGTTCCCTGTCAGCTTTATCTTGCCCCCTGCAGCTGCCATATCTTTTGATATCTTTACTTTTCAGAACTTTTTACCGTTGATATCTTTTCTTTTACTTTTTGAGATCTCTTCCCCTTTTTCTAGGGTTTGTGTCTCCTAGGGTTTTCCTATAAATAATAATAATATTTTCATAACACATCACACACAAACACTTAATCTCTCCTGTTCTCTTGCTCCTTGCTCTCTCTGCCATCTTCCTCTCCTGCCTCCGTCTTCCTCCCTGTTCTGCCCTGCTTTTCCGGTAATATATATATATTATATAATAATTTACTTATTAATTATGCTAACTTATTATCAAGACTTAAAACAGATCGTTAAAACAATAATCTTAATTATAGGTTAACTTTGCTTGTTTAAGAGTTGATTCTTGCATATCTTTCACCGCATCGTTTATCAAGTGAGTTATCTCGTATCTAATCCCTTTTTGCTTTTAATGTTTTGGGATGTTCATGTGTTCATACAACTTAGAGTCTCAAACTTGTTTATGAACTTTAGTCGCGCAGTATCCCATGTGTTGAGGACGTAGACTTGGCTGTTTATTTGTATGTGTGGATCATTAACCGTATGGACGGTCTATTCCGCAGTTTTCATGGTACCATTAGATGAACACGGGAGAACATTCGTTTATGATTCTCTTTTGTTTACACATGCACAGTTAGTCTTGTTTGTGAGCTCAATTGTGAGCACTGGCAGTCTTGTCTCTTAGAGTTGGTCCCGATCAGATTACACCCTTGTTGAAAACCAGACATACACATGTTGCGCGCAGATTTATTGTTATCTATGTATTGTATTAAACTTGATTTCTCACCAACACGCAAGTGTTTGACGTTTATTTTAACACATGTTCAGGTTTGCAGTAGCTGTTTTGGAGCTTGTGGACACGTAGGACGTTTTTACTTTTGGACCTAGAATTAAAATGTATCAAGACAAGTTAATGTTGTTTGAATGTTAAAAATTATAATATATTGATTTATGTTTGATTTATGTTCCTTATTTTCCCCGCTGCGCGTGCGCGATAAAATGTGTATTAATAAATATTGACACCAATAGTGTCGCGAGTAATGGAGCAATATGTGGCGCCCCGATGTATAATCCGCCTTTGGTCGGGGTGTTACAGATTGGTATCAGAGCTCGTTGACTTTAGGATAGGTGGTTAGACGTAACGGCCTAGAATACCTAAGAGTCCCTTCTCGCGCATGAGAGAAATCTCATGTTTGCGCGCTTATTGTTAATTACTCGTTATTTATGAATATGCTCGCGCTTGCGCAGTATATGATTTTATGTTTTATTTCGCGATATTTCGATTTTTGTTGAATTTCGATTTTTATTGATTTTACTTACATATTCGTTTGTTGAATTTGAAAATCCGAAAAGTCATGGTGATACATGAATAGTTGATTTTCAATTTCCATTTACGATTATGTTCTGAGGTTGGAGACTTGAAAAGTCATGGTGATACATGAATTGTCAACCTCCAATACTCATTTTCTTGTATATTTTATATTGAAGATTGGAAAGTCATGGTGATACATGAATCGTCAATCTCCAATACTCGTTTACTAGCTATTTTAAATTGAGAACTCGGAAGGTCACGGTGATACGTGAATTGTCGGTTCTTGATTCGAATTTGTTACCCTTATTAAGTCTGCATTTAAAGTCATTTATTTTACTTTAACTTTTGATAGCATCTAACTCCGTGAAACCAAGCTTTATAAGATTAAAACTTTGCGCTAAAACCAAGATATTAACTAAAATTTAAAACTTTTATAGAATGCCTCCGCTATCTCGCCGATTTCAGAGAAGAGAAGCCTCGCGCATGCGTAGACAGCAACGTTCCCAGGAAATGGCCGCCGCAATAGCCCAAGCTTTGAGCCAAAACAATACCAACACCTCGAGTTATAACATTAAGACATTTAATGCGGGTAACCCTCCAAAGTTCACAGGTCTCGAAGGAGCCACCGTGATGCTCCAGTGGCTCGAGAAGATAGAAAACACTTTCCTTCATACCCAATGCCCCTCAGACAGACGAACCCTATATGCTTCCAGCGTCCTGGAATCCAGAGCGCTTACATGGTGGAATGGAGTAGCTCATGCGCGTGGCGCAGAGGCTGCTTCTAGCATGACATGGGAGGAATTCAAGGAAATTCTTACGCGAGAATTCTGCCCTCCCAACGAAGTTAAGCGCCTGGAGGAAGAATTCTGGAACTTGAAGCAATACAGCGGTGAAGCGCGCGAGTACGCGACGCGCTTCCACGAGCTAAGCTTACTGGTCCCTCACCTTGTTACCCCTTCACGCCGAGCAATCGAGAAATTCCTTGGGGGTCTCCCCATGGAAATTCAAGATTCTGTATGGGCCAGAAACCCAGTTACCCTCTCTGACGCCATCGAGTTGGCCGCTGTGCTCAGCGACAACCATGTCAGAGCAGGAACCCTGTTCCTGCGGGGAACTGAGAAGACCAAACTCACCAAGACTGCCCCTGAACCAACAGAAACCAAACCTGAACCCTCAAACCGTAACAACCTCAAGCGCAGGCGCAAGGCCTATGCGCTTACCAACCCGCCCATTGTCCAGCAACCCGCATACCAACCCCCAGTTTACGCGCCTAACCCTCTGTCAGCTTACCCAACTCCCCCTGTAGTTCACAACTATGCCCTAACCAATCCAGCACTCCCTGCCCCGCCTCCTAAGAAACCTTACACAGGAAACCATCCCTTTTGCCCAACCTGTAGATTTCACCACCCAACCCAAACCCCGTGTCGACTTTGTACCCGATGTGGCCGTACTGGTCACACTGCTGAGAACTGTAGAGTCCTTCCCGCCAATCCAATTGCGCCAACACCACCAGTCTACCCGCAGAACCCACAATCAATCTACCAAAACCCACGACCCAGATCGTGCTTTAACTGCGGTGATCCCAGTCATTTCCGGAACGCGTGCCCGAGACTACAAGTGCAAATCACACAAGCGAATCCGGTGAACCAGATTTCGAACCAAGTGACGCGTGGACGAGCTTTTAACATAACCGCGCACCAAGCGCAAGCGAATAATGACGTAGTTAATGGTACATTTTTACTTAACGGATTTTATGCTTCTGTACTTTTTGATACTGGCGCCGATCGAAGTTTTATCTCTCGCGCCTTCGAGCAGAAGCTTGCGCGACCGCGCGATGACTTAAAAGAAGATTTTTCAGTTGAATTGGCTAATGGTGAAACTGTTTTAATAAACTCAGTGATTAAAGATTGCACGCTTAACCTTAACGAAAACGATTTTCTAATCGACCTCATCCCCATGCCTCTTGGAAGCTTTGATGTTATCATTGGTATGGACTGGCTCTCGAAGAATCGCGCCGAAGTTATTTGCGCCAAGAAATTGATTCGCATACCTCGAGAAAATGGTGATCTTCATATTTACGGCGAAAAACCCTCTAGTGGTCTTAAACTTATGTCTTGCGCCGAAGCCCGTAGGCTCATGCGGAAAAGGTGTGTTGCATTTTTAGCCCATGTGGTTAAACCTGCTGAAGAGAAGAAGCTTCGCGATATCCCTGTTGTGCGTGATTTCCCTGAAGTTTTTCCTGATGATCTTCCTGGTATCCCTCCCGCTCGTGAAGTCGAGTTCCGTATTGATCTTGTCCCTGGTGCTTCCCCCGTAGCTAAATCTCCTTACCGTCTTGCACCCGCTGAGATGCAAGAATTGGCCAGCCAACTCCAAGAGTTGACTGCTAAAGGATTCATCCGCCCTAGCTCTTCGCCCTGGGGTGCTCCGGTGTTGTTCGTTAAAAAGAAAGATGGATCGTTTCGCATGTGTATTGATTACCGCGAGTTGAACAAACTCACCATTAAAAACCGGTATCCCTTACCGCGTATTGACGACCTCTTTGATCAACTCCAAGGTGCCTCTTGTTTCTCGAAGATCGATCTCCGCTCTGGTTATCACCAGTTGCGCATCCACGATGAAGATGTTCCGAAGACTGCTTTTCGAACTCGTTATGGCCATTTTGAATTCTTGGTCATGTCCTTCGGTTTAACCAACGCACCCGCCGTTTTCATGGATCTAATGAATCGGGTGTGTAGGCCTTTCTTGGATAAATTCGTGATTGTGTTTATCGATGATGTTCTGGTGTATTCTAAGACCAAGGCCGAGCACGAGCAACATCTTCGGTTGGTGTTGCAAAAGCTCCGAACCGAGCAGCTCTATGCTAAGCTTTCCAAGTGTGAATTTTGGTCTGATGAAGTACAGTTTCTTGGCCATGTTGTGAACAAGATGGGTATTCATGTCGACCCATCCAAAATTGAAGCAATCAAGAACTGGATTACGCCATCCTCTCCTTCTGAGATCCGTTCCTTTCTGGGCTTAGCTGGTTATTACCGGCGCTTCATTTCGAACTTCTCGAAGATCGCTTTGCCTTTAACAGCTCTAACGCACAAAGGTAAACCGTATATTTGGGGCTCGAAGCAAGAAGAAGCCTTTCTAACGCTCAAGCGTTTGTTGTGTGAAGCTCCTGTTCTTGCGCTACCTGAGGGTAATGATGATTTTATCGTGTATTGCGATGCATCCAACCAAGGTCTCGGTTGTGTTCTTATGCAACGAGGCAAGGTTATCGCTTACGCATCAAGGCAACTCAAGGTTCATGAAAAGAATTATACAACTCACGACCTCGAACTTGGTGCAGTTGTTTTTGCCTTGAAGATCTGGAGACACTACCTTTATGGTACTAAGTGTATCCTCTACACTGACCATAAAAGCCTTCAGCATATCTTTG
The DNA here is from genome assembly GCF_021521415.1 of Bidens hawaiensis. NCBI lineage: Eukaryota > Viridiplantae > Streptophyta > Magnoliopsida > Asterales > Asteraceae > Bidens > Bidens hawaiensis. The sequence goes on along the minus strand of NW_027493423.1, from coordinate 180,582 downwards.
ATCAGAAGGAACTTAACATGAGACAACGCCGATGGAACGAACTCATCAGCGATTACGATTGTGAGATCCGGTATCATCCTGGTAAGGCTAATGTGGTAGCCGATGCGCTCAGCCGAAAACCCTGTCAGCTTAACTGTATCTTGCCGCGCACCCAGCTTCACTTCGCGCCGATTCAAAGCAACCTTGAATCGCGTATTCGTGACGCGCAGCGCGCATCCATCAGTAATGGTAACCTTCGCGCCGAGTTAGCGTGTGGCGCGGAAGCGCACTTTGTCCCTAATCTGAGTGGAATTCTCTGTTATCTTAATCGCATCTGGATTCCCTTTGATGAGAATCTTCGCGCTGATATCCTGAGTGAAGCGCACAAATCTCGGTATTCTATTCATCCTGGCGCTGATAAGATGTACAAGGATTTGCGCATAACTTATTGGTGGCCCGGTATGAAAAAGGATATTGCTGTGTTCGTAGCTAAATGCCTGACTTGTTCTAAAGTGAAAGCTGAACACCAACGCCCATCTGGTTTGCTCGAACAACCAGAAATTCCTACGTGGAAATGGGAATGTGTAGCGATGGACTTTATTACCAAGTTACCTTTGACAGCAAGCAAACATGATAGCATTTGGGTAATAGTGGATCGATTGACTAAGTCTGCTCACTTCCTGCCCATTCGTGAAAACTACCGTGTTGAGCAACTCGCGCAGCTTTATGTCAAGGAAATTGTCTGCCGCCATGGTACTCCTTTGAGCATCATATCCGATCGCGATGGCCGTTTTATATCTCGCTTTTGGAAATCTCTCCAATTTGCGCTAGGAACTCGCTTGGACATGAGTACGGCATATCATCCTCAGACTGACGGTCAGTCTGAGCGAACTATTCAAACTCTTGAAGATATGCTCCGATCTTGTGTTCTTGATTTTGGAGGTAATTGGGATTCGCACCTGCCTTTGATCGAGTTCTCTTATAATAACAGCTATCATTCCAGTATCGGTATGGCCCCATTTGAAGCACTTTACGGTCGTAAGTGCCGCTCCCCGATTTGTTGGAGCGAAGTGGGTGAAACTCAAATCACAGGACCCGAACTTGTTCAAGAGACAACAGATAAAATCGCCAAGATCCGTGATCATCTGCTGATTGCTAGAAGCCGACAGAAGAGTTACGCAGATCGCAGGCGAAAGCCTCTCGAATTTCAAGTTGGTGATCTTGTTCTCCTCAAAGTGTCGCCCTGGAAAGGTGTTGTCCGCTTTGGGAAGAAAGGTAAGCTTGCTCCTCGATATGTTGGACCATTCAAGATTCTCGCGCGTGTGGGAAAAGTTGCCTACAGACTTGACCTGCCGCCCGCGCTCAGTAATGTGCATCCAACGTTCCATGTATCCAATCTCAAGAAGTGTTTAGCTGACGAGAACCTTCACATTCCACTTGATGAAGTTCAAGTTGATGAATCTATGCATTTCGTTGAGAAGCCTGTTGAGATTATGGATCGCGAGGTTAAGCAAACCAAGCGCAGTCGTATCCCTATCGTGAAAGTTCGCTGAGAGTCCAAGCGCGGAGCCGAGTTTACATGGGAAAGGGAAGATCACATGAAGATCAAGTACCCACACCTGTTCTCTGCGCAACCTACTTCGAGATAAATTTCGGGACGAAATTTCTTAAAGTAGGGGAGACTGTAACATCTGCCCCGATCCGACCCGACCCAGGTACCCGTTTCCCTTATCCGATCTCTTTCTTTTATGATTTAATATTTATTTATACTTATATTTTACTTTTAATAATAATAATATACTTTTCCTTCCCGCCTCTCTCTCTCTCTCTTTCTTTCCGCCGTCCCCTCCCTCTTCCTTCTCTCTTTCCGCCTTCTTTTCCCTCTTGTCGCCGTCCCGCCCTTACGCCTTGTTTCCCTCTTTTCTTCTAACTCTTTGCTTATCCTTTGGTTCTTCCCGCCTAAGGATGTCTGCAGCTCCACGCGCCAGACTCCTTACATGGAAGCCTGCGTGAAGACATCTTGTTCCTGCGATGCGTGAAGAGAACTCTTCTCGCAGCGCGCTAAGAATGCATGTTCTTCCCGCAATGCGCTAAGAATGTATGTTCTTCCCGCGATGCGCTTAGAATTCTAGTTCACACAGCACGCTAAGGATGTGATTCTTCCCGCAGTGCGCTAAGGATTGTTGTGCCAGCCTTCGCGCTCGCGCACTCAGCCTTCCCGCGCTTAACTCTTGTATCTTCTGTTTAAATCTAGCCGTTTGCTTTTGTGTTGTCTTATCTTTTGAGCTGTTGACCTAATCTGCTTTATGTCTGAATAGTTACTTTCGGCGCAGCATGCGTACCAACCCCCATTGGTTGGTAGAAAAAGTGACTGACATTATCTTTTGAGATCTGCTTTTGCCATGCTTAACCAGTACCTTTATCTGATCCGCCCATGCTTTTTACTGTTCCCTGTCAGCTTTATCTTGCCCCCTGCAGCTGCCATATCTTTTGATATCTTTACTTTTCAGAACTTTTTACCGTTGATATCTTTTCTTTTACTTTTTGAGATCTCTTCCCCTTTTTCTAGGGTTTGTGTCTCCTAGGGTTTTCCTATAAATAATAATAATATTTTCATAACACATCACACACAAACACTTAATCTCTCCTGTTCTCTTGCTCCTTGCTCTCTCTGCCATCTTCCTCTCCTGCCTCCGTCTTCCTCCCTGTTCTGCCCTGCTTTTCCGGTAATATATATATATTATATAATAATTTACTTATTAATTATGCTAACTTATTATCAAGACTTAAAACAGATCGTTAAAACAATAATCTTAATTATAGGTTAACTTTGCTTGTTTAAGAGTTGATTCTTGCATATCTTTCACCGCATCGTTTATCAAGTGAGTTATCTCGTATCTAATCCCTTTTTGCTTTTAATGTTTTGGGATGTTCATGTGTTCATACAACTTAGAGTCTCAAACTTGTTTATGAACTTTAGTCGCGCAGTATCCCATGTGTTGAGGACGTAGACTTGGCTGTTTATTTGTATGTGTGGATCATTAACCGTATGGACGGTCTATTCCGCAGTTTTCATGGTACCATTAGATGAACACGGGAGAACATTCGTTTATGATTTTCTCTTTTGTTTACACATGCACAGTTAGTCTTGTTTGTGAGCTCAATTGTGAGCACTGGCAGTCTTGTCTCTTAGAGTTGGTCCCGATCAGATTACACCCTTGTTGAAAACCAGACATACACATGTTGCGCGCAGATTTATTGTTATCTATGTATTGTATTAAACTTGATTTCTCACCAACACGCAAGTGTTTGACGTTTATTTTAACACATGTTCAGGTTTGCAGTAGCTGTTTTGGAGCTTGTGGACACGTAGGACGTTTTTACTTTTGGACCTAGAATTAAAATGTATCAAGACAAGTTAATGTTGTTTGAATGTTAAAAATTATAATATATTGATTTATGTTTGATTTATGTTCCTTATTTTCCCCGCTGCGCGTGCGCGATAAAATGTGTATTAATAAATATTGACACCAATAGTGTCGCGAGTAATGGAGCAATATGTGGCGCCCCAATGTATAATCCGCCTTTGGTCGGGGTGTTACAAGCGGCGCAAAGAGGCCGGCTCCATCGGGTTCATCCCCGCCTGTCCGCACTTTCAGGCTCAAGAAAACCCGTAAGTACAAACTTTATTTTTAACTTCGTAGTTTTCCATCTTTAATACTTTTCTTTGTGCAGGCGTGGATGTTGACGCATTCCAGGGTGGAGCAGGGAAGAGTGTCCCTCCGCCCATGACGGTAGGCTTGGTCAGCCTTCCTGAGGCGACGACCCAGGCGGCTGCGCCTGCTTCCGCTGGTTCAGTTGCTCAATCCATTGAGCCAACTGTTCCAGCTGTGATGACATCACCGCCGGCTGTTAGTGCCATTTTTACCACATCTTTCACTGAGCCGGCGGTTACTTTTGCTGCGGATTCCGCAGCGGCGGCCGCGGCGGCCTTTACCATGCCTCCTCCGTCATCGGCAACGACGGCCGATCCTTCAGGTATGCATGGGGCTTCTCGCCAACCTCTGCCTCCTTCCCATCTACCTGACCTCTTGGACGGATTTCCCTTGGGTTCAGGTGATGGGTTTGGCGGCTATCGGCCTGTTATTGACCCTACAGGTGCGTAGGGTTCTTTTGGCCTATTTGTTTTTGTTTTTTTTTTATCATCTTTTCCTAACTGCTTTTTGTTTTTTGCAGTGTCAGATTCCAATGAAGTGTATGTTCCACGATGGAACATCCGCCGAGGAACAACCCTTCGCACACCTGTGGAGTGCGTGGAGTGGGCTCGTCACGCAGCTCCCAGTGGTGCGTTGGGGGAAGCCATGGCTAGCTACCAGGAGGGTAGGCTAACCAATGAGCTTCGGGTTCTCCTGGCCCGGATGCAGCCGCGCGTCGAGCTGCTTTGTCGTGAAAACGACAAGTTAAAAGCAGCTCGTATACAAGAAGTAGCTCAGGCGCGGGCTGTCCGGGAGGAGAATAGGAGACCTACCTCTTCAACATGTTTTCTAAAACAACGAAGCTCTGCCACTGATTACACACTCTGATGATCAAAAACCGTTTTTATATTGTATCGCAGATGTAAACTCTATTTTTATGGGTTAACGACGCTGACATCGTAAGTTCTTTTCGTTAAAAGAAAAGGAATGAAAGGAGAAGAAACACATGCTAGAGAAACGAAAACTGATGGGTCAAATGTGTTAAGTTGGAAATTGACGGGTCAAGGCATAATTTCATAAGAGTATGAAACCGAAAGAGGGCAAGGTGGAAAAGTATACCTTGAAAAAAGTGGCGGCAATATGCCTTTCCGTTAATTACTCTCCTCTATAAAAATCACTCAAACCTTATAAGATATGATTAAATTATAATCCAATCATTGATGTGTTAATATTATATCAAATTGTCATATCAAATTCTATACTTTCTTATTAGGATGTAAAGTGTAAACTATGATTTATTTTATAAATAAATAAAAATATATCTCTTGTAATATCATCTCTAACTGGATTTTTAAAAATACATATAAGAGACGGACACGAAAATAAGAGAATGAAAAATTTTCTCGATATGGGCGTCAGGGCATGCGTAGGAAGGAGGTGGATGTAAGAATAGTAGAAGGCAATAGTCGTCCGTGAAGCTTCTGGTTTCGATTTCACATTGGGAAGATATGATCCACTTGTGGTATGGTGTGATGTAAATGCTCTAAATCTTCCAACAATATCAGTTAACATATGTAGGTAAAACCTAAAGTAGCCACATAATTGATAGTCAATATGTCTTAAAATAGACTTTTCAGAAAAACAATGTGTAGTAATAAAACGTAAACGGTACAATTTAATACAATAGTAATATGACCATTTTGGTCACTATAAATGCATAATGCTCTAGAAATGTGTAATTATCGCAATAAATTTTAAAAAATTTGTCATTGGGTTAACGAGTTGATAAGTGAACCTGAGCATTACGGCATTACCCAGATAATTGATTATGAAAAAAACATTAGCTCAAACTCGGACTCAATTGAAATCATGCTATGTATTGTGTCAACATGTTTAACACTTATTTGCAAATATAAGTAATATCATATCTAGTGAAATAGTAACAACTTAAGCAACTAATAGCTCTAGTTCAAGTTATATTTTTTCCGTAATTGGTGTCTTTTTAGTTGTATTTGTTTGTTATCTTGTATTCTTAACTAAACAATCTTTGGTTTAAACGCAGCTCAATAAACTGGTTAGAAAAATTTGAAGAATGTGTAGTTACAAGTAATGGACAAACTTGTTAAAAATGAAGGGTTGACGAAGAGTTTAACAGGGAAAATGATTTCACGTGTGTACACAAAAAGTTTTAGAAAAATTAAAATTCAAAGGTATCAAAAGTTTGATGTTAAACTTTTTAAATAACTCCTTTAAAAAGTTCAACAGAAACTTCTTAAAAAATCTTAAACATATTTATGGGTCTACTCGTTTATTAAATATGTTGTTTTCTGGTTAATCCCATTTATCAAACATGGTGTGTTTAGGTTGACCCGAAACGAAGTGTGCGTATTTTAGTTTTGAACAACAAAGATATTAACTCTAGCTTTGAATTAAGTGAATTAATCAAGATGTGATATGATTATGAGAAATAGAAAGGGAACAAGACTTTTTTTTAACAACCAACATGAAACAATATATTCAACACCAAAAACCATAATAACAAGTTGCTAAATGGCCCGCAAGAGCACAAGCACCATGACTATACCAGCCGGAAAAAAACAATAACAAACAACAAAGAGATTGCTACAAACTATACATTGAACTTCCTCCACCTATCCCAACAAAGACTTAACGATGTCGTTTAGCAAGAAGCATCCTAAAACACTAGCACGTAATAAATAATTCTACACAAAATATTAGTGGGACATGTACGTGGATACGTTTGTTAAAAATAAATATCATGGAATTAATTTATAATAATGAGATTTTATCAGGACCGGCCTGTTAGCTATAACAACCAAAGCTAGGGCTTTGGGCCCCCAAAATAAAAAGGTCCCCAATTTTTAAGAAAAATATAAGTTATGTATATATTAAGTATTCCTATTAGATTAAGCCCAAGGTTTGATTCTCATGGAGAGCTTAACTTTATTTCCATTTTTCTACCATTGTTTTATTTCTACAATCAGTTTTTGATGCAGCCAACAAATTAATTAAAATCAACTTTTGATGAAATTAAATAATAATTGATTCGAACGAATAGGACATATGCATGACAAGATCTGAATTATATTTAACATATGTAACATTACATGTTAACTCATCAGTTAGAAATTTTCTTTGCTCTTTTGCGATTTGATTTTTATAGCTTAATTGCATCGTTTTTATTCAAAGTTCTCCTTAATTTTCAACATAATCACACACTAGTGTAAAATTAAAAAATATAGGAAAGAGCCTCATACTTTTACTTCGCTTTAGGCCTCCAAAATGATTGGGCCGGCACTGGATTTTATGTTTGCTAGTTTTGTAATGTTAGTTTACAGTTAAGAGCTATTAAAATATAGCTAACTTTTACATCAATTACTATTATAAGTATTACACTTTAATTATCATAGACATTGGTTAGACAAATTTGAGTTTAGAATTGACCAAGTAAAAATGGATTTTATACTTGAAAAAAAAGATCATAATGAATGTTGGTGTTATCACCACTTTTAGATGATTTTACAAAAAAAAAAAAGAAGAAAATAAGTAATTTTCATTCTCCCTCTCATATACACAAATAACAAGCCAATGATCTCATCAAATGGTTTAGGTCAGTTATCCAAATATTTCAACTTACCCAAAAAAAGAAGGGTTTCTTTTATTTAAATCCCACACGTAGCAAAAAAAAAATGTGGGTTTTAGATGTGTCAGAGAGTTTTCTTACATGTAATGGGTTTCTCCTGAGTATAGAATGAAGATGAATATAATCGGATGAGTCTGTAAGTCGTTAATGATCTAAATGGCAGTTCAAAAAAGAATATACACAAATCACCAGACCCTCACGGAGCCTGTGGACCTAAAGACGTTGTCGAACCCTTCCTAATCATCTCTGTAATTTAATTAAAAAATCATTATCTTTTAATAAGTTTTATTGTATTAAAAACCTTTCATACCGACTCGCCGTCTCTGGCTATATCTTACTCAAAAACATTAAATTTTTTTTTTTTCATTTTAAACATTAACGCCCTGTTCTTGAGTTTTTTTAAAGGAGGGAAAGAAAAGGAAAACTAAGGATAGTTAAAAAATGGGTGTTCTTGAGTTTTTTTAAGATGGAAAGGAAAGGAGTAGGAGGAGTTAGGAGGGATTAAATTAATGTATTTTCCCAATAAATTATCCTCCAAAAAATGGGATGATAACTAAGGATAACATAATTATCCTTTCCTTTCCTTTAATTTCCTTCTAACTCAAGAACACACCTAATTAAAAAAAATATCATTCCCTTCCCTTCCCTTTCCTTTCTTATCCTCCCCTCTCATTTCCTTTTCTTTCCTTGGTTAAAAAACTCAAGAACAAGGCGTTAGACGTGGCCCTCACATTGAAGTCTTTATACCATACACTATCTCTATAATTTAGAGAAAATTTATAGAGAATTCTACAAAATCTACAAGGGCATCCACATCGCATCCTTATCTCCACCTCTATATATAAAATTTAACTAAAAAACACATTACTTTTTCTCTAAATTTTGTGATCTCACCAAGACTATACTAACCAACAAGGTCAGCTAAAAGGTGTGAAACACAACTTGACTTTCAAAGGGTTGGAGACAAAAAGAAGCTAGTTGAAGCTGCATTTGAACACGACGGCTCTACCGGACGGATTTGACACTTACTATTGCTTCATCCTCGGCCTAAAGGCTCAGTCGACTACTTCTATAATTTTTATTTTCTAACTGAATCATTTGCTATGTGAATATACGGATATTATAAATCTGAATACATATATTGTAGTATTACATAATTTGGTGCATAGTGATAGGAAGTTTCAATATCTCCCTTACTTTGAATGCATGTGAAGATAACACATGATTGAATATGTTACTTGAATTGCCCTTATATGAGGCCAGAGCCGGCCTAACAGTGTTGTTGGGTGAAGCTAGGGTTGAGGCCCCCGAAAAAATAAGGCCCCCGTTTAAAACGTTTATATATATGTATAAATATCGAAAAACATATTAAAATCTTAAAAATAAGGCCTCCGTTTAAAATTATAAACTTTTAAATTCTATATATAAAATACGACAATCGCTTAGTAAAATTTAAAATAAAAATTTACAAATTCTGTAATTTCATCTCTTGAACTCTATGTAAGGGCCCCGATTTATTTCTTTCGTTTTAAGCCTCCAAAATAGTTGGGCTGCCACTGGATGAGGAAGACTGGGAGTATCACCCCGGTATGTCTTCGTCAAACACTCGTCCTCAGGGTGAGGGGAAATCGCCCTAGTCGAACGTTATATTATAATTGTTTTAAAAGTTTAAGCACACTATTGAACTTAACTTTTAAAAGGTTACAGTTTCTTAATAATACTTAAGACATCACTCGATCAGTTGGTCAACAATCACTCGTAATATTCAGTAGAAACCCGCTGTTGACCCACCGTCGAGGCGTCGACCCATGGTTGATGCATAGTCAACCGTAGGTACCATTTCGATATTTTTGTGTAAATTTTACTAATATAGTTCATGGTGATGGATTGATTTGATCACTTTGATGTAGAGTTTAACTTTAACGTAGGTTGGGTTATTAAACGAGATGGGCTACTTTGGTTCATTTCAAATTTGGGCTGGACTCACTTGGGCTACCTTACGTTACAGTCTTCTTTATGTTCAAAGAATCAGCATCAGGCTGTAAAAAACTATGAAATAAGGTTTCTCAGTGTCCATATTTGTCGAATTTTATTTTTGTATCTCAAGTGTTTCAAACAAATAAATAAAAACGTAATTGAGCTTTTAATATCTTGAGCTTTTTGTCTCTTAAGAAGATCACTTTTACCAAATGTTAAAAGAGATGAAAATAAAATCAATAATCTAAGGTGACATGATCCGGCAAATTTGTTTAGCGAGGGCATGAGGCACAAGTGCACAACGGGTGGGATTACGGAGAGAAAAAAAATCATATCATCGTGTCATCGACATTGCAACTAAACAATCACACATAAGGCATTGTATAATAAAATTTGCTAAACCAAAAATAACAATGTTAAGAAAAAAGGGATATTGGTTTTTAATACTCCTAACTTTCTTTCATTGGTAGATAACACTTCCAACTTTTGATTTGTCACCCACAACTTTCAACTTTCACCATATTTTCCTGTGCCACTCCCCGTCTAAATGAACACTAGCCTCGTTAATGTTTTGAACTAAAAATGTCATTCGAATTAGTTGAGGGGGTAAAACAAAAATTTTATTTTTAACACACAACCTCCATTTCCGGTTACCTCGTTTTCTGGCAACCTTGTTTTTTCTGGCGAATTTGAGTTTTCCGGCTTCTCGTCTTTCAGAAAATGGAGATGGTTCATAGATGTAAAAAGGTGATGGAGATCATAAAGATTGTGCACCGGTGGAGATATGATGAAGATGATGCTCGCCGGAAACCCGCAACTCGATTTTCCGGCACGCAGGCGATCCCGGAAGGTGGCTGGGTGAGACACTGGTGGTGGCGGGGGCGGGGGTTGCGGTTTTGGGGTGGTGGGCGGTGAAATGATGGATATGATGTTCGCCGGAAACCTGCAACTCGCCGGAAAACTCAAATTCATATGTGAAGCTCGGTGAAATGATGAATATTGTGTTCTGAAAGACGAGATAGCCGGAAAACTCAAATTTGCCGGAAAAAGCGTGGTCGCCGAAAATACGAGGTCACCGGAAATGGAGGTTGTGTGTTTAAAATAAAATTTCTGTTTTACCCCCTCAACTAATTTGAATGACATTTTTAGTTTAAAACATTAACGAGGTTAGTGTTTATTTATACGGAGAGTGGTACAGGAAAATATGATGAAAGTTGGAAATGGTGGGTGACAAATCAAAAGTTTGGAGTGCTATCTAACAATGAGAAAAAATTTGGTATATTAAAATCCAATATTCCTTAAGAAAACAAACATTTTGGCATTAAATCCGAAGTGGGCCACAAGACTATTCATTTTTGTAGCAAGACCTTTGCACTTTTTAGTGAGGGCTTTTCATTTTTAGGCTAATAAGGTAAATAACAATAATAGAACTCATCTTAGGGGGTGTTTGGGATTCCTTATTTTACTTCTTTATACCTTATTTAAAGAATAAGGTATAAGTTACAATGTTATAACTTATATCTTATACAATCACAAAACCTAACTTTCTCAAACACCTTATAACTTATAACCTATAAGTTATAAGCTATAAGGAGCAAAAACAAGGAATCCCAAACAGCCTCTTAGTGATGGCTTTTCAATTTCATGCTACAAAAGGTAACACGCTTGCTAATAACTTTCTAAGCCTATTGATGTTGTTTAGTGAGGGAAGTGAGGGCGTTACCGCTAATCTTTACTTGGATCCACCGTAAGGCGTGTTATGATTCGTAAATTCATTAGAATCGGGACTGAATTTTTTAAAAACTAGCATTTATCTCCCATATTACGCGGTTGTTTTACGTCATTCGTTTCTGATATTTATATATATTTTTTGTTTTAATTTTATTTATCGTAAGTAAGTTAATAATATACACAAGGTTTGATAATGAAATAGTTTCACAAATAAATGAGATATTATAAACCAGTTTAAGAGCTATCTGAGTTTGGTGAGACCCATGACCCGCTTAGTATCGTTAATGTTCGCTATGATATAGACATCATTGGTAAAACACTAGCGTTAAACCCAAAAAATATATTCCTTAAATTAGCATAAAAAGAATAAATTATTTAAAACGACGTTTGTTTGGTCAGCAAAATCCGAACGATGGTAAAACCCGAGCATTGTCGGGCCCGGGCATTGAGGTGGTAACTTGACACGGATTTGATCAGGTTCGACTACGTTCGTTACGGTACCTGAGTTAAAGAAATGAGAAAATATAAAATTTGACTGGACCAACAGGTGGTGTTGGTGGGTAAACTCAGGCATTGTTAAACCCAAGCGTTGTCGGTCCTGGACGTTGAGGCAGTAAGTCTATGCGATTTCGATAAGTTTTTGTCACGTTCGTTACAATATCGGAATTAAGACAAACAAAAAGAACAACATTTCCATTCGGTCAGCTTCCGTTATGTTCGTTACGGTACCGAAACGAATAGGGATGGCAGTTAAACCCGGACCCGATGGGAATACCCGAAACCCGACATAATTGGGGCGGGTATTACTCGTCCCATTAGGGTTTGGGACGGGTTTGGGATTAGTTTCGAAATTTTTCGCGGGTCTGGGACGGGTTTGGGATTTATTAAATACCCGGTTACCCGACCCGATTACCCGATAACATTGACCCATTTACCCGATATACCCAACATAATTTTTTTTATATATTTGTTATATATATGTTTAGTATATAATAATATAGCAAGGTTAAAATAAGAAGTAGATTCTTCCTAAGAAGTGTAGAAAGTGAGTTTTCACCATTAGATCTAATAAAACACACCGCACAATAAACACACTTTTCATATCCACCATCAAATCAACATATTTAACGCACCAGATTACTTCTTACACTTCTTAGACAAACTCCACTTCTTATTTTAACCCCACCCTATAATAATATTACAAATTAATATATATATATATATATATGTGTGTGTGTGTGTGTATGTGTGTGTGTGTTTGCTTTTATTAGTTCCGATAATTGGTCATCATAACATTTGAAAAGTTTAATATTATTCTATTATATATACACACACACATATATATATATATTGTCAAAACCCGATGGGTTTAATTTGGGTGTGCCCGACGGGTATGCCCGAAACCCGCGGGTTTACCCTATACCTGATGGGTAATTACCCGATAAAAACCCGACGGGTTTGGGACGGGTTTTATAATCGGGTTCGGGTCTGGGAATACCTAGACCCATCCCAGACCCGACCCGACCCATTGTCATCCCTAGAAACGAAAAAAAAAAAACAAAATGCTATGGACAAGTAAAGAGTAGCAAAGTGGCCCATTCACGACTTAGCAACACCAAATTTCTCATTTATATATATCAGATAATTCTTTTATAAACATTTTGTGTACCCTAAACTTTCATATAATATAAATTAAAAGTGGAGGGTTCATGTACGAAATAATCTAAGAAAAGAACGTAAGAAATGATAAAATAATCTAAGAAAAGAACGTAAGAAATGATACTAATCTACAATAATCAAGGGCTGAAAATAAGAGGTAACATTTTGGTAATTAGAGAGTGGTTTCCAAACTAAAAAAGACATCAAGGATGTTTTGTAACAACAAAAAATAATAATAATAATAATAACAACAACAAAAGAATTAGAATCATCAACGAAACAATAACAAAAGAAAACACATAATAATAACAATAAAATACAAATCAACAAATACTTAAACCATGTGTAGTGATGAAATCTTGATCATTGGTTGGAACTTTGGTTTACCAAAGTCAACAACACCTAGGCGCCTTTCACAAAACGCTCTAGCCATATTTTCCCTTCAAAAGCCTCTAAACACCCCCCCCCCCCCCCTCCGTTGTGCCCCGGACGCTATGGGCATTTTTCTACTCTCTAAAACGTCCACTACAGTTGGTCCTATAACGTCTCATAATCGGAAATCAGCAATTAAAAAAATATATAGCAACATACATTTATAATAACAAACCAAATAATAACAAGAAATTAATGCTTACTGTTTTCATGGTAAAACGTTTTTATATTATAACCTAAAACTAGATTTAAGTAACGATCTCAGCCATCATAAAAAAACATGTATCTCAAAGATAATATCTTCAAGAAAAGCTAAACCCAAAAGTGTAGTGATGATATGATAAGGATTTTTATATCCTTAAGCAAAGCAAAGGCATGAGCCATCACCACTTTGGTGGGATGGTAAAGGCTTTAGCCTTTGGGTGAGAGGTCCAGGGTATAATGTAAATAGTAGAAGGAAAGCTTGAACATTCAAAAAAAAAAAGGCATGAAATAAAAGTGGTCGGTTGAGTTTAAGGCTGTAAAGTATTTTCTTTTAATTTAATTTTAAGTATGCTTACACTTCATATGCTGTAAAGTGGCCTCAAACCCCTACGAATCGCATCATAATTGTCCCCCATGCTTTTCACTTTTAACAATAATATTTACATTTACTTTCTTTATCCAAAAAGTTTCGGGTCAAAATATTAACAACATAAAAACGAAGTTAAGGGGGTTTATAGGATTCGTTATTTTACCTCCTTATAACTTTTTAAGGCATAAGTTATAAGTTACAAAGTTTTAACTTATACCTTATACACTTACAAAACGAACTTTTTCAAACACCCTATAACTTATAGCCCCTAAGTTATAAGCTATAATGAGCTAAAATAAGGAATCCCAAACACCTCCTTAACTATGTTTAAATAATCATTGTGACGTTGCAAAATCCTTGTGCTTGTGCGTGTGCGCGTGTGTGCTTGTGTGGGTGTGTGATGAACTATAATCGTGTTGAAAACAAAGGAAATGGTGACAGCCTATACGTTAACATTTTTAGGGTCAAAAGAATTTGATTCCATGCATGATATGAAGTGGAGAATTTGAATAAGTGAAAGGAAGTTGATCACTTGGTTGGTTGCATGTTTTACTTGGAAAAGGTTGGTATAATTTAATCACAGTTTTCCAATCAATTATCATTTTCTACAATGTTTATTTTATTTAATTTTAGTTTTTGAGAATCTAAAATCTTGAGGATTGGGATTTATAGTTTCTAACAATCTTATATTGTTGAAACTCCAAATTACTAAAATAAAGATAGTTAAAATTTACCAAATATATCACCCAACCTCTATATGTGATCATAAGTGGTCACGGATATTGTTTAATCCTCTCTTCGCCATGTACATGTCATACGTTAAAATATTTAGAGTTGTATAATAATAAGAGCCGATGGTCTCTTGGTCTAACGGCATCTGGTGTTTATCTCCACCATATTATCAGCATGTTCAAGCCTCACACAATGAAACCCCTAACGAGTCATAGGTCGATCGGAAGTGTAAAAGTTTAAGCTTTATGTGTACATATGAGAAAATAATCAAAATATCATCATCATCGTCGTACTCAGTATATCCCACCAATAACAATGTTATGGTAGGGTCTGAGGAGGGTAAAATGTAGACAAAATAATCAAAATATCAGAAGTGTAAAGGTTTAAACTTTATTAAATTGTTTTGTAAAGTGTTTTAAAAACAAGCTCATTGGCTTCACCTGTCCCATTCTAGCATGTATTTTAGAGATTTATGAATTATAACTATAAAATGAAAAAGCATGGCATCTATATGGAAGATGACATTCTAGCATTAACGGATTAACATATTTGTTTTTTGTTAACTGAGTAGAGGTTTCCAAAACATCAATTGCCCCGATTTGACACGAGCAATCAGTACATCCAAATTATGATGATGTTATTTGCCGCGAGCAATCTTATACACCTTAATATCCCTTTACCCAGGCTGTCTATTTCGTATGACGTTTATGAGCTTAAAAAAACCCTACATCTTTTGGTGCATTCGAGTATGCAAACTCCAAGTTGCACATTTTCAAGGACAAAAAACTTGATTTGTCCTACGTCAAGGCCCACAAACTCATAAATCAATTTTAAACTAATTATAACTGATATGATGATGTGAGGACAGAAATAGAGACTTTTACAGTAGAAAAAAGTAGTGCACAAAAAAGAGAACCCAAAAAGCATAGATTAAAGAATAGAAACCAACAACATCAGCACATGTAACCCTTTATCTCATTTATAAATAGTCTCATTCATCCCATTTACACATCTTCATACTCACTTCTCTACATCATAGTTTAACTTCACAAATATTGACTTTTCTACATTAAAATATCCAACACAATTCATTCTTCAGTTTTGCAAGAACAAAAATGAGGTTTCTTGATCTTTGCTTACTAGTGGCCATAACCACTGGCTCTATAACAATTGGTGCTAATGCCAAAGGTGGTGGTGGTGGTTCATGGTTGAATGCCCATGCCACATTCTATGGAGGTCAAGACGCTTCCGGTATTATGGGTAAGCTACTTCATGCGAAAAATTTCATAATTTTGACTCGTTTACTTGTAAATTATAAGTCGATTAAGTTAATTATTGAATTTCAAATCGGCTGGCTTAAGAAAAACATTAACCCTAACCTAGAGTCTAGATGTCACACTTAAAATCATGTAACCCAAAGATGACTCCGTAGAACATTTATCTGAAAGAGTGGTTGACATATTGCAATCAAGTAGTGACATGTTAAACATACTGGCTATAAATTAAACGTGTTTAATCAAACGTGTTAAACAACTAAACATTAGATTTAAAAATCTTACTATTTCCGTGTCATGTTTCAAGTTGTGTCAGAAATTAACATTAACACCCCTGATGCTTTTAAATATACTTTAAACTTGCTATTCTAATAATAAAAATTGCTTAATTATATTCAATGCATTATTATTAATTAAAAACTAGACCCAAGCCCACTCTATGTGTTCCAACTTCTAACTGATAATAATGATATGATCTTAACTGGCCTATTTTGCACAGGAGGAGCATGTGGATATGGTAATCTTTATAGTCAAGGCTATGGTACAAACACAGCTGCATTGAGTACTGCTCTATTCAACAATGGACTTACATGTGGAGCTTGTTTTGAACTCGTGCTTTAATGATGCCAAATGGTGTCTCCCAGGATCCATAATTGTGACAGCTACAAACTTCTGCCCGCCAAATAACGCGCTCCCAAATAATGCGGGCGGGTGGTGTAATCCTCCGTTGAAACATTTTGATCTTGCGCAACCAATCTTTAAGCATATTGCTCAAGAAAAAGCTGGAATTATACCTGTGAAATACAGAAGGTAACATGAATGTTAAGTAGTTTTAAGTTTTAACACAATTTAATTGAAACAAGTCATTTCAGTCATGTTTTATTTCTAAGGAGTCAAACGATTAAAGTAAAAAAAAATGTTACTTTTTAATGCCCAAAACCTTGTAAATCATGTTATTTATTACAGGTTAATTACATAAACGGTCCATGTGGCTTGACAAAAATAACAGGTTTATAGTCCAATTTTCAATTTGTAACATGTTTAAGGTCTAACACTAATTTATGTTGAAAATTCTGTTGAGTATTAAAAAATCACAGTTTCGCCCTTTTAACTAATTACATAGTCATGTTTTTGTAACATATTTGGGTCTAGCTTAAGGACACTTTATGTAATTATACGAAATATGTTACAAATGTTAAACGAGAATATTTACGTAATTTGCTAAAAGGGTAAGATGAAATTAATTAAAAATCTAATTGAACTTTTAACCAAAATCAATGCTAGACCCCAAACTAATTACAAATTATAAACCACGTAAACCCACCCGTTACTTTACCAAACCAGTATAAACTAAACGCTAAGAATATCATGTTTTTATAACTAACATAGACACGTGTACTAAGTTTGTTTTCCTTGGTTGATATTTGCAGAGTCGCATGCAGAAAGATTGGTGGAATAAGATTTACAATCGACGGCCACTCATACTTTAACCTTGTGCTCGTGACCAACGTAGGTGGTGCCGGTAATGTTATTTCTGTCTCAGTCAAGGGCTCTAAAAGCATGACATGGCAATCAATGTCACGTAATTGGGGTCAAAACTGGCAAAGTAACACCTACCTAAATGGTCAATCTCTATCGTTTAAGGTTACAACAAGCGATGGTAGAACCGTTGTTTCTAATAACGTTGCACCTCCTAACTGGTGTTTTGGTCAAACCTACATGGGAAGGCAGTTTTAATTTATCTGACTCAATATCCTAACTCAAGATTTCCAACAGGTTTTTATTGTTGTAACTTGCAACTTCTACTGTAATATAGTGATCAAGATTTAATTAGGTGGGCTCTTTTTGAACAGTCCTGATTGAATGACTAAACTAAAGTCTTAAGAATTTAAAGAATGTTAGAATGCCAACTAGGGTTGGTTGATGTATTTCTTAGTTAACTTGTGGTTGTGTGTGACAGGGTATTGTAATTTGTAACTTGATCTTATCGGGCGAGCCTTTTTCAGCCTGTTTCCAAGCAAGCTTCGAGCCACGAGCTTTTTGAACAGCCGTATCCCTGCACCTTGACTGTCACCTGATACAAAACAACTGATGAAATAAACTTCCTATACAGATTTTAATTATCAATATTGTAATAAAAACTGGATTTCAAATTAGGCTAATAAAATCATAACTCAACATAAAATAATCATAACACAAGAAAAACAACATAAATCAATTCCACCTAATCAATTTACAAAAAAATATTAATATTATATTAATTGGTAAGCCCGCGAGGCCATCATCGCCCGATTAAAATCGAATATATGGCTCCGGTAGCGGTGACCGGAGGAGCTTACGGAGGCGAACGTGGAAGGAAGGTTATAACGGGGCCTCCAGCAACCATCACAAGATGTGGTGGATGGGTGGCTGTACCCGCCGTCGCCAAAAACCACCGCCGCCGTTGCCCCACTCCGGTACCGCTCAGATAAGATCAAGTAGTGTTAAACTCTAGCGTTAGGGTTTTGGTCTCTATTTATAGAGCCTAGCTTATTATCTTGGATGGATACCGTATTACATTCGGGTATACGGGTTACCTGGTTCGTTAAATTTTATTTATTTTTTTCAACTACCAATGAATTAAGGCTAGCTAATGCCTACACGAGGTAACCCAATAACAAAAGGTGATTCTACCCATATACATTTGAGGGAAATTTGTCGTTTAGAATCATTGCGGTAAAACCTAGTTGGGATCGAATTTGGGTTGGAAGTCGGATTTGAGCTTGAAACATTGCGGGCTCCGGCACAAATTTTTATTTCTCCTCCAATACCAGTTGAGTTAAAGCTCGTTGGTGGTTCATTTAGATTAAGTAGAGCTCAAACTAACTTGAACCATGTATATTTCTTTTATCTTTTAATAATTAATAAAAGAGTTAAACACGGTCTGAGTTTAAGTTCGAGCTCTGGTAATCTAAACTAGGTGTGGTTGAGCTGGGTCGACTCATTTACACATGTGGGTTTTCCTTTAGAACTTAAGATTCCTTCTACTCTTCTAGCCTTGTTTATGATCTAACTAGTTTTTTATCCGGCGCAACTTTTTTATCCGGCGCGTTGTGCCGGGCAAGTCAGTAAAACTATGGTAAGCTGATAAGCCGACACGAATTCAATCGGTTTCGGTGGCGTGCGTTATTGTACTTGAATTCATACCAAATATGAAACAAAAAAAATTATAAAAATTGAGGTGGACCAATGTAGTCGCGTCGGTCTGTAAAACTCAAATGTTGGTAAAACCCGACAGTTGTTGATCTTGGGTGTTGAGACGGTGAATCTATAGGAATTCGGTCGGTTTCCGTCATGTTTGTTATGATACCGGAACTAAAAAAATAGTTGGTTTCCGTTACGTTCGTTATGGTGACTGAGCTAAAAAAAACAAAAAATAAAAACAAAATTTACGGACCAGTTCAATGCCGCCAAGTGGCCCAATAGGGCACTTGCGGCACCAAACTTCTTATTTGTTATATATAATAATTGGACCATTTTGACGAAAATACGAGTCATGCCGCTAATCGAAACTAAACCGAAAGGACTGGCTCGGTCTGACTGACTTTGTGGCTTAATGGTTTGGACTGATTTTATATCATTTAAATATTATTTTTATTAAAAAATAAATAAATGATTAAGATGGTCATGGTTACACTAAGGGGGTGTTTGGGATTCCTTATTTTACTTTCTTATAATTTTTCATTAAGTTAATAAGTTACAAAAATGTAACTTATGGAATTTTTTCTCTCAAATATAAAGCAATCACAAACACCTTATTACTTCTTAAAATGTTTATAAATTATAAGCTGGTAAATAATAGACAATCCCAAACACCCCCTAAATATGCATAACAAAACGCAACAAACATATTCAGAAATCAATTCAAACCAAACAAGTTAAATTGTTTAAATATCAAAACCGGCCTACTTGTTCCAGTTCATTCCATTTGGTTGGTTCCAACAATCTATAAGCAAGCCTGATACATATCACCTTAGACTATTCATTATGGTGACTGGTTGCTCACAGTCAACACTTGAGAATTACATAAAAATAAAAAATTAGTCTTTTTACCTCAACCGGTTGCATCCTTGGTTGTTCAACCAACCTAAGGTTGCAATCAAACTTTTTTATATAAGTTGGTTTTTTCTTAAAAGTTAAAACATTTAACTTTTTTTTTTCATATAAAAGCACAGTTTTATTAAAAAAAAGTGAACATCCTTATATAAATTTATAAAAACTGACGCATATTTATTTAATAAAAAGTTGGGTTGGGTTGTGAAAGTGAATGAAAATTTAGATTAGGTTGGTTTGGGTTAGAACAAATCGGGTATATTTAGGAACTAAAACCGGGTAAAAACCGATTTCAGGTATGGTCAACAAAAGTCAAAACCAGTTTCGGGTATAATCAGGTATTTGACCGGGCTTTCCGGGTTTTTTTGGGTAGGGTCGGGTCCAGAACTGTTTTTTTGTGCATCTCTAGTTTGGGTCGTATACGTGAAAAAAAAAGAATTTAGTTTTCTATTAAATTGTGGCAATAGCTAGTCCAATTATACAATGCTAAACATCCAAAAGATTTTTAAGCTCCTTGTATTTTTCTAGATGTGTTACTATACTGAAAGATATATTACAAGATTTATATAAAATAGAGTAGTGTTCATCTTAGAGAAATATTTTATTTATAAATGAAGAGTAAGTATAAAATCAAGAAATTAAGTAGTAAATACAAAACCTCACATTATGACATCCAATAATCAAAGCAAATTGAGCTAGAATAAGATTTCATTTCACATCCAACAGGCCAAATCTTTGTGTTCCTTGTCAAACATTAAATCATTAGAAACAGTATCCACCTACTATATATGTGTTATCTTTTATAATTTAAGTCCCAAAAATCCAAAATATGTACATGTAGCACTTGCAGCCACACATGGCATTATATTTGTATCCATAGAAACCAATTCCATATAACTATAGAGTAGATGAAGATCGGGATTTGCTGATGTCTTCGTCCTTAGGTGGCGGTACCGATAAAGATGGGGACGAGACTGCTGCGTGATAAGATGACGACGCAAGTTGAGCAAGCGCTGGAATCGCACCACCTACAAAATTTCATTTGATAACCGAGACAAATACAATAACACGCAGGAAAACAGAAAAAAAAAGTCGAAATCTAAATGGATTGCATATGGTCAAGAAAAGCCCCAAGGGGGGTGTTTGGGATTGCATTTTATTATAGAGTATGTGAATTGAATGAAATTAGTTAAAAACTACCACAAATCTATCACCGTAAGAAACAAACCTGCCAATCCTGCACAGGCTGATGAGAAAACTATCACAGGTGGGGCCTGCATCACAATTTTCAGCATTCAGAAGAAATTAATTAACATAAGATGATCGCAAACAACAAGGTCGAAAGGTTTCGGAACAGAAAATGAAAGAGATACAGGAACAAAACTATAAAACTATTATATGCATATATAAAGATCGGCATGCACTAACCAAGTTAAAAATCAATGATAATGCCATTTGCTTGAATGGCATGAATATCCATGGATGAGCAAATGGCTTTTAAGGGTTACTTTAAACATGGAAGACTGATCATGAACTAGCTACGAAGTTAGCTTGATCACCAATCCCCACAAATTTAGACCCGTTAGGTTACAAATCGGGTTAATGTGAGTCATGTTTTATCTCTAACGGGTCAAATGGGCACTGTAAAGGCTTAAATAACCTTTTTTGGCTAAAAGGCAAACAGAAAAATTCCCAAAGTGTATTTCTAATGAACACAATCTTGTAACACAACTATTAAAAAATAGATTATTATGTAATAATATGTTTTTGCAAACATTTAACACAAATCTCTATCTCTACTATATATAAAGAGTGAGTGATGTGCAAAATTAAGAGCATCATTTTAAGAGTTTTACAACTCATAAAGCATATAGTACAACATTAAATAAGGGTAATATAGTCTTTGCAAACATAAAATACGTTAACCAATTTAGTTTCAAAAGAAACTTACAATAATAGTCCTTTTTAACCAATTTTTGTAAACTTATTATATTGTTACAAATTTACCCCTTCTTCAAAACCAACTACCCCCACGATTTTTTAACAGTCGTAATTTTTTCACAGGTTAATATTTTTTATAAAAAAATATACCATAAAAACAAGTATTTTATGCTCTTTAATTTGAGTATGATATTGTTGTACTTTTTTATTTTATAATGTTAACATATTACGTGATATCTGTAATGACCAACAATAGATCGAGTCATGTGAGCTCGGGTCATGTGTCGAACCGGATTAGGGTCAGAACGTGTCGATACAATAAAAAGTTAATTACGTTCAAGTTGGTACATGTTTCAGGTTGAAAGTGGTCAAGTCATAACAAGTTCGGGTTAGAATGATGTCATGTCGAAACGGGATTCAGCTTAAAATAGGTTGGTTTAAGAAATAATTTAATTGAAATAGTTGTATATTTCAATTTTGCTTCTTGATTTTCGGCACTGAGTACGTGCATTCAGGCATTAATTACGCGGATGACATTGTTTACACGTACTACAACTGATCAACGCGTGTATTGTGCCACGTAACGAGCATAGCAGCACAAGCGGTTACGCGTTCGATTATGTTTGTGCACGCACCCCGCTGCATCGCGCGGGCACCCGTCTAATTATTTATAAAATACTTGAACAAAAAGTATCTTGGGCCAACCCACCCAGCCATATTATGAATAAGTGGGCGATATAAACAGAAGTGTGGTGTTAAGAAACTTACACCAATAAGAAAATGTAACCACATGGGTCCTTTCACACGCCTTTGAACAACCGGCATCACTACAACAAGGAAATGATGAAAATAATGTTTAATCTGTCAAATAAGTGAATTAATGATCATAAGTAGGCACTGATTAATACAACTGTGCATACCTAAATTAAAGCCATAGAACGCACTTGACACACCACCAACAGCAGAACCAATCTGGGTTAAAGATAAAAATAAGAACATTTTACATCTGGCATATTCCTATTAAATTATATGCAAATAAAACAGTTACCATAGAAAAACTATCTCTAATAAGAGGTCCAACTGTCCAAGCACTCGTTTCCTGCCATCAATCAGAACACATATAGTAATGTACACATAGACAGATGAAAATATATATATATACAAAAACCAATAAACCACCGAGCCATATTTTGAAAATATTTTAAACATAAAAAAAAGCTTAAGTTACTTAAAAAAGTTACCACTTCCTTGGTGAGAGGACCTGCACAGTGCCTGCATCTCAACGAGCTTCTAGGATCCGAATCCCCCATCTCTTCTTTGTGATATATAAGTGTTCCTATTTCAGGATTCTAAACACCAATCAGAAATAAAAGAACTTCAAAATAACATGCTCTACTTCAGATAGATGAAACTACAAACAGAACAAATCAGAATTTCACAATAAATGGTTAACCATTTTGCCTATCTTGATCTTATTTGGTACTTGGTAGTAATTAGCTTATTACCATACACCTCAAGTGAAACTTAATGCCGCATGCTGATTAAAATTATTAAATACTATAATACTTTAACAAATCACATTCAACCTACTAGCATTTTCGATTTGAAATTTGACATTAAGACATCTTCAAAGGAGCATATAAGTAAATTTGCAAAGTAGAATTATATTGATGGCAACAATATGTTCTATTATGTCGAAATTAATACACTACCAAAATACACATGGACCACTGAGTACACTATGTTAGTTCACACATAATACATAACAATCACACACATACATTTGCAACCAAGTGATCAGTCACTTCTCTCTCTTTATCAAGTTTAGCAGTCTAGTAGACAAGAAATAGTGGCCAACTGTACCCTAGAAAAAAGAAATTCAGAAAAAAAAAGAAGCCAGATTTCCTTAATGAAAGTTTAGTGAGTTTCCTTGTATATCGTCAATGGTGTTTTGTTCAATATTAACCAAGTGCAGCTTGAAGCACCGTAAGAATTCTCAGCAAATTTGTCCTGTTGAAGACTGCCACCATTAATAATATGATTTGGTGTGCCCATGGTTGTAAAATCCTGACTAGGCGCCGATTAATAGCTACTCCCCACCCCACTCATTAATTTTGGGCTAGTCGGCTAATCAATCTGTTAATGGTCAAATCAGGCCAAAATCAGTGGTTTGATTCCATCCAATTTCCGGCCAAAATGTGTATGTGTATATAAAAAACTGAAAATTACATATAAAATGTGTGTGTATAAAACCGATCCGGTTAATCCGAGTTAATTGCTAGCTCCCACCCCACCGCCCGACTAGCGAACACTACAACCTTTTATGCCAATTTATTTGAAGGCTGTTGTATTTTGATGCTGATAATATGAAGATTCAAAGCTTACAGTATGACAAACATATCACAGGATGCACATGAATAACTAGAAAAATATTAACAAACTTTATTTGTTAATTAAGCAGATAAATAAATGCTAGAAAACTACTAGAATCAAATAATTTCGATTACTGGCGAACAATATTAATATTATAACTGTATCAATAATCAAACCCTAACACTAAGAGCTAATGCTCATATCGAATCATAAGGTTATAATTTCGTGGTGTAAAGTAACAAATTAATTAAAATAATAATATGATTTAGAGAGTGTAGAACTAACCGCCGGATTCACCGCTCCGTTTATTGTCGCCGGAAGTTCGATGCCGTTCAAGAAGAAGAAGATCGTTAAGTTAGACCGGGTGAGTATATTAACAAGAGAGCGAGATCCGACCCGGGCCGTATTCTCAATATCCGGGACCAGACTCTATTGTAAATAATCAGGTCTGATGACGGTTCGGGTATTGCATATCTTACCTTGTTTATGTAAATATTAAATGGTCAGATCCGTGAGACACGACCCAGACTTATTTAATGATATTCTTAGAACCCGAGAATCGACCTTGTCGTAAATAACCGGGTTTGATCCGGGTTAGGTCTCATAGGCCTTACTTAGTTTATGCTCACCATGTTAATAAAACCAATCCATAAACTATCTTGCAACTTTCATTTTTGGACATTTAACTTTTTTAATCTCTCTTGCTTGTTAAATATTATCAATCATCTGAATAGCGATCTCTCACACTCGATAGATTCAATACTCGAAATAAAAGTGTAGAGTTTATGAGTGTGAGAGTTTGATGTTTAAAAAAGTCTACAATCACGATTGACTTAAATCAATCATGATGTGAAGGGTAGTAGTTTACGACACAATTAGAAGCACAAGATGAAAATAATTAGGTTTTGGATTGTCATATTTAGCTTACTTAATAAACGACGTGCGTTCGGTTTTACATGTTTAATTAAACGGGTCGTGTTTAGATTGATTTATTAACTAAATGTGTCGACCCATTAACTTGTTTAATCCATTTTTTACAACCTAATTAACACTTTACAACTTAAATGTTACTTGTTGTCTGTCAAGTGGTTTGACACGTTTAGATAAATGAGTTAAATAATTTATGTTCGAGTTACACGATGTTAAGTGTATAAAGTAAGGTTTGATATTTGTTTACATTAGTAAACATATGGGTTATGTTCAGGTTGAACAATCCGTCACGCCAACATGTCCAGTCATTTACATAGTTCAATTCTAACCACTAAAAAGTTAAAACAGAGAAAGGTAAGATTAATTCATTTACACATGAATTATTTAATGAAAAAAAAGTCAATATACTTCAATAATTTGCTAATCCTGTATCAAAAGACAATAACTTGGACAAAGAGATCAATTTGATCCTTGATGAGTTGAAGTTTAAAATTGACATCAATGATCATTATTTTATAAATTTAAGTCAAAACAGAGTATACATTTAATAAAATAAAATGTTGTAAAATCTGTATAGAAATCTCAACAACAGCAACATACCATTGATCATTTCCTAATGCCAATTTCTGTTCTTTCATTCATAGCCTCATTCGCGCATAATGCTCCCAAATTACATCAGAAACACACAAACTTGAAACGTCCCTTTAATCTTTAAGTTATTAAGCTTAATAACCGAAACCGCAGCAAGAGCACCAGCATAATCAGAAGCCACAAATCATAGGGCTTGATCCAACAACCTCTCGTGGCTACACTGCGAGATTTGACCTTATAAACTCTCAACTATATGCCTGCCATTGATGACTTAATAATGGAAACTTCAATAACAGACTCTTATTATTAATAATAATGATATCGTTGTCAAAAATTATTATCAGTGCGTGTTAGACCATAATAAACTAATTTGGCACGAACGTAATGAGCAGCTGCATCTAGAAACATCGATTCATCAATGCAACCCCAAATTTTCCATCGCGAGAATCTTAATACCTATACACAAACCGGTTAAATATTACATAATCGTTGTATTCCTCCAGTTCAATGGATTTTAACTTTCCTATGTTACAATATACCAACTCTCTGACACATTATGAATAGATATATGTCTCAAACTAAACTTTACACTAATTGCATAATTAAGTCTAAACTTTGATTCTTCATATTTATCAATCTTGATCAAACAATTAAGGCCAACAAAGTTTATCACATGTTTTATATCATCTTGCTCCATCCAGACAATCTTAAATCTTAATACACAATGTCACAAACAACATACAATATCCATAATATTAAATCAATAAAAGAGAGAAAACATAATAATATTTATTACAATACGATTTTTATTTTTTATATAAAACATGCCTTATATAATGTAGTGTGTTTTGAATAATATTTATAAGGTTCATTCATTAAGTGCACATTCCTCTTCCCTTCATTACATGCCTCCTTAGCCCCGGAATATGCACATTTGAGATGTAATCTCTCCAATCTATCTTCTCGACATCGAATCCAAATGTCTTCTTTTCTTCTTCAGACATCGTTGCGAATAACTTTTGAGTATTGCTGTTATCAAACCTACAAAATACGGTTTCAAGATTCGACGATCATGTAGGGACCGAAAGTGCAAACACATAATAATATTATAAGAACTTAAAGTCGCTTGTTACCTTCCACCATAAAATGTGTATGGTTCATATATGTTTGCCAAATACTTTGCTTGCTCCACTGATTTCTTGCAAATATTTTCAAGTTTAAGTGTTAGCTTCCCATTATTTGTAGAGGCTGAAGAAGCCAACCCGGTTCTGTTCATCGCGTCTTTCCATATATGAGCGGAGAATTCTTCCATGGACCGATAAAGTTGCATGACGGGCACATGAACCGGCCTTCCCTTTAAATCCAAACAAGGCGAAGAATTGAAATGCTCATAAAGCAAACTTGCCAAATCCTTAAATACCAACGGGTTCACTACCGATGAAGCTATATGATAAATGTAATTCTCTTCGTTTTCTATATTTGCTATGTGTTTGGCCATCGCTGCCATGGTGGCATTAACCACCATGTCAGCTGGAACCTGCAAAGGTTTTGCAAGTGGTTAATGGGATCATTTAAAAATTTCTAACCGGGAAAACATATATATAAAGAATATCATTTACCACATCAAGAACGCCGTTTGGATCAACAAGAAATCCGCTAAGTTGCCCCTTTCCGTAGTAAAGTACAATTGGATCCATCATCCTTCAAATAATAAGGGGCATATAAGCACAAATCTTGAATATCAAGTTGTAATTAGTTTGCCCAAAATGGGACTTTTTTATGTGTCGATCAACGAAAGTGTATGCAAATGACTAAAAACATCCTAAATGGCTTTATTAAAAAAAGTTAGATGATTGTGCTAGTAGTATAGTTATTAAATCTTATTTAAAGCAAGAATCACTTATAAATTTTACATTTGTACCTGTTTCCTTCCATCCATCCTGGAAATGGTTCTTTGTAAGTGCTTTCAATGACACTAGGCCGGATTATGACAACAGGTATATCTCCTCGCATTTTATTAATCATCATTTCTCCCATTGCCTTGGTAAAAACATACGTGTCTTGCCACCCGTACAGCTTCGCCCTAGTTAAATCATATATTCGAAGGAAAGCAAGGTGTTTTGTTAGAGATTTTAAGTGAACAGTAACAAAACAAAAATTAAAACATATATTTAACGTGTACCCGGTATACCTCTCTAATCCAAGCTCTTTTAGCTTTTGAACTAATGCGTTTTCTCCCAAAAATTTCTTTGATTCCAAAACCATTTTTATTTCGTCTTCTACATTCAACTTTTGCGTATGATTCCCGTACATGAGGCTTTCGCGTGCTATAGTCTCCCCTACATTAAACGGCTTCTCCATGATTCTTCCTTGTCTCTGTCCATTAACATATGCTACAACCAAGAGAACATGGTTAAATATGTGTGTGTACATATATATACAAGGTTCATTACAAAACATTAAGTTATATGAAAACAAAACAAAAAAAAAACAAAGCTTTTTATCAGTGGTTACTTGTTTTAAAAACGTTCCACATATAAAAATGCATGGTATATGGATAAAAAAACTATTAAAATTATTTATTCATACACTTTTTTTTGTATAGGTTCTATAAATAAGCAAATTTGTTCTTATTCTTGTTTGAATCAATAATGCACTTTTAACAATTTTCAAATATTTAAAAATCATTTAAGATTGAAAAGTGAATGATTTATTTTGTTCTACGTGTTCTCGTAAAATTGAAAGATTTGGTTAGATATAAAGGGGTGCATTCAATACAGGTCCGATCTTAAGCAGAAACTCACAGTAAGAGGTTAAGTTTTTCAAGGGTGAACTATGTTACCTGTAGACAATTGCAGGAAGAGGTTAAGTTTTTTGCACCTTTTTGCAAAGCTCATTAGGCGACTCGGCCCACCGGTGTTAGTGTCAAGAGCTACATCATATCTGCATTTTTTAAAAGCAGTGAATCCTTAATTAAGCTTTCCTTGCTATTTTATTAATTAATTAGTTAATTAAAAGTTTTAAGGAGATTAACCTTTCATCAAAAGTAGTATTAGCTGCAGAATTTACAATTATGTCAACATCTTTCGCAATCACATCTGCGGTATCCTCATCTAACCCAAGGTTAGTTTCACAAACATTTCCAATCACAGGAACCAGCTTGCTTAACATGAAAGATTGATATGACTTCCCATAAGTTTGTTGGAGAGACTTGAAAAGTTCGATATTGATTATCTGTAATGCAATCCTATATTAAATTTAAATTTTACTACTTAAGGATAATGAGACTGATCATGTAAATATGAAGTGATGCATGGGACAAGAGGTGTCAAGTGGCCATGGGTAACGGGGAAAAACCGGTATTTACTGTATAGGACAAAACAATATGGGTCGGGTCGGTTGACTGATGAACATTTTTCCCCATCTTTTAAACTTTTTATACTAAAACTAAAGCTCTAATTAAGTATGGTTACAAAAACTTTATTTGAACAGTAATAATAATCTGAATCTTTATACAAACAATTAATTAGGAGGTTGAATGCATTGATGTATAATGCATAGATCTGATTAGGTGACTTTCAACTCGTGTGACGCGTATCCCATTTAACCCATTTTCTTATTTCATATTAAAACACGGCCATTCAGAAGTAAACGGATCTATAATGTCACATCTACATATCAGACTCCCTCAAGGACAATAAAGAAGACAAACAAAAGAAAGTTGCATACCTCAATTTTCAATCTTTCCATGGCAGCATCCGCGTTCTTTGCCTTGATTAAGATATATATTTTCCCCACATCAGGCACCGTGCGCAATATCTTCTCTATGAACACTACATAGTTGATATGATATTCATGAAAAATTCAAATAGTTAAAGAAGGTTAACAAGCAAAAAAATGTTTCTTGCATCCAAGAATAATCATTCCTAGAATCATATAGACACCAAAATGAGCAAAACAAATATGGCTACATATAGAATAAATGTGTCAAGATGGCTAATTATGGTTTACCAAAGCAATATTACACTTAGAAAATCCTGGTTTCATCTATAAGTTAGTGCTAGAGCCTAGAGGTGTCAAAACGGACGGGTCAGTTCAGGTTTACCCAAAACATTTTTATATACAACTTGTTTGTTACTAACAAATATAATGCTATGACCCTAACAATCTAAAGTTTTGAACTAACCAATATATTATGTTCTAGGCATCAAATATATATTTTGCGCGAGTTTCTACATGTTTGATCTATTCTACTCATTCTCGTTTTACCTATTTGATTCATTTGAAATAAAACATCGCATACATAAAATTATAACACCATGCATATAGATTAAACAAAGAGGATCATGTGTAGTACCTTTGCCCAAGAACCCGGTTGCACCGGTAACAAAGAACCCCTTTCCTTTAAGTACATTAATAATGCCAATACCATCATCATCATTCATACCCATCACCGAATTACCATTCGTTGCATCATTGTAGGAAACCAAATCCTTCCCGTTAGGCGTCAAAACCAAGTTTTCGGTATCCAAAAGAGCGGTTCCAGGATCAACGTTAACCAGAGCCGATCTCTTCGTCAAAATAGACGACACCCCATTAATATTATTATTCCTACCAACATTCCCTTCATTATGGCAGTTCATCAAACACTTGAAGTTCCTCTTTGACAACCATGTGTAATTGTTGTCACAACCGGCCAAACTCGCAAGCTTTTGTTGGCGGATGGCGATGGAAGAACCGAGAGACATCGTCCCCATCATTTTCAAGAGAAATGTAAAGGGATTCCAGAAGGAGAAATTGGAAAATGAGCAGAATCACACAAAGGGTAATTTGCAAGTTGGAAGATGTTGGTTGGAAAGTTGGAAAGTCTGATCTTTAGCTAATAGTCTCCTACAATAATCAAACACGTACAAGATTAATAAAATAATAAGTGCACACAGATATGGGAATTAACATATGGGTTTGGTTGAATATTTAAATAAAGAAGATGGATATGATCAAGGTTAGGATGGCATGCAAGGCTCCCTTTTTGCCAACGGCTAAGATGGCGGGAAGTAGTTGTTTAATATTTTCTTTTACCCTTAGTTTTCTGGATATATATTATTTAGTTGAGATATCATAAAACTATATAATATTCATGTGAAAAAGGGTGTGGGACTGCTAAAAGAAAATAAAAAATAAAAATGAAAGTTTTTTTTTTCAAAGATGAACAATTACTTAGGTGAGAATAAAAAACCGAATCAAAACCAAACTGATTAGAACAAATTGAAACCGATTACATAAAAACTGGTTTTGATTAAAGCCGTAGTTTAGAACCAGTTTGTAATTCTCTTTACCGAAATTGGTTTCAAACCGGTTAACTGAACTGGAAACCGGATAAACATGCCAAAAACTAATCGTAACCTTGTCAAGAAACCGGTTTTAATCCGAACCAAACCGATCATAAGCCGATTTTGATTTGTGTGGGTTTTAAACTAGTTTGTGCACGTAAGTAAGTGAACCTTCAATCAGGCCGATGTTGCAAGTAAGTAAGTTACCCTTCAACGAAGAAAACGGGAAATAGCGAAAAAGTGGGATCGGCCTTGTAATTTCAAGATCTTAGATTTTTTATATAATTTCTTTTATTGTTTTGAATTAATGAAAAAAACAAATTCGGGTACTTCTCCATAGATATCCTACCAATTTGTTTGTTTTATAAGAATTTGGTTAAAAAATAGGTGATAACTCCATCATCATAAATTTGGGTAAATTTTTATACGTCCATAGCACCCAAAACAAATGTTTTAACATGTGAAACAACCTTCTCATAATCTCATGTATTAGGTGTTTAAATGGGCATATATTTAGAATTACCAAATCTTGTTTAAACAAAACTAGGTAAGAAGACCCGCCATGTGATGGCAGCTAGACACAAATTCAGTCGATATTGGTTAAGCTTGTTACAACACCGACTATAAATAAAAAAATAAATTTTTAAATAACCAAAACGGTACCAACACACATATAACTTATGATAAAAGTGACGAATTCGGTCAGTATCAGTTAACTACATACAGATACCGACACTAAATCGAAAACATAAATTAGTAAACTCTCATGATAGTAGTGATACTCGTATAACATATGATGCGAAAATACAACATATTCAAACACACCATTTATTCGATCGGTAAAACACGGGCGTTGCTTATGCGGGTCAACGAAGATTAGGTTGGCATCGACTACGTTCTTTATGCTACCAGAGCTAAACCCAAAAAAAATTCCGTCAAGTCAACATATTTAAAATAAAACATAAACATTTGACACTACGACAACAAGTCGACGCGAATTTGATATAAAAACTCAAAAGAAAAATAGAAGGATGCATGGATCAAACCAGGGCAATCCATGTTACATACTTACATGGAACAACATTTACCACCTTCAATGTTTTACTTTAATCAAATATAGTCTCCTTGATATGGATGATGTCAAATACAATACATGGCATGAATACACTACTCTAATATTCCTTCGTAATTTGAGCAAGAGTTAGATTATCACTCAAAAAGTTTTCCTAGAAAATCCGTGTTATATAGCATAAACAAAATATCTACTGATAAATTTTTAGGTGATAATAACTACTCGGTAATAAACACGAAATATTTAATACCATAAACAATTTTAAACATAATGTGCATATTAACAAAATAATAAATATTTAAATTTCATTAAAGTGATACTCCATATTTGTATAACATAATTAAAATACGTTTAAAGTATTTTTAAAGCCCATAAGAGAAGTAACTATTGTTCACATAAGGCCCATCGCAATTACCCACGGGCTAACAGTCAAAGGATTTGGGCCTCAAACTCGTCATGGCAGCACTTTCAATTTCTATTATTGTTTTACAGCATAAAATTTAAGTCTATAAAATGATTAAATTAAATCCTTTTTAGCCTAGAGTAAGATAATAAAATGAATTCCTCTTTAACCTTGAGTAAGATAGCATATTTACATAAGGGGGTTATAAACTTCTAAAACATATCCAAAATTCTAATTATTCAAATCTGAAAAGGTCTACGGGTTTGATGTCAGAATGGTTCGGTTCATGATTTGATTTTACAAAAAATTATGTTCACCGGTTAAGTCCGGTTTGAAATTTGAAACCAATCTTCTGAACCGAATCAAACATTTACTTTTCACACAGCCTAACCACCTTTGGTCAATATCTATTTTACTTAAATTATGAAGATATTAAGATTTAGGTTCTCATTTTCAAAATTATAGTTAATGGTTCAGCCCAAAATTTTCATTAAAACTGATCAAACGAGTCAATAAACACTATTAATTTAATATTTTGAATACCAACTTATTACATTCAAAAGTTTAATATCTATTTTCTTTCTATAATCTATGAACGTGTAATAATACTTTGTTTATGGACAATTACTATGTAACTTATAATAATACTTTGTTATTGAACACATATGTTTAATAATAATAGTAATAAAAAACTATAAATTTAATTTATCCAAGTCATACATGGGCCCAAGAAGTTTGGAGTTTATCCATTATCCATATCCATAACCAAAGGCCGTATCACCAAGCTGATCATGTGCAAGTTGTCAACAACATGCACCCTCCATTATTTGATGACCCATAGGGTCCCATTTTATCCTTTTTTCTATGTCGATCAATGAATATCCAGTACTGCATAAATATCTGTCCTATATTAATTTAAGAGTAATGTATTTGTATTTATCTAATTAATTTATTTTATTTTAAGATGATTAATGTATAAATTAACTAAATGTAGATTTAACTTTATTTATATCAAACCAGTAAGTTACTCAAAGTTATGAAAAAGCATCATATACTTTTAACATATCAACGTGTTATAGATAAAAAATTGATTCATTCTCGATTACAAAATAACAAAAAAGTAAAAACTAAGGGATTTTTTTACAAAGGTGTAAAAGATTTAACTCACATCATGAAGTTGAAAAAATAACACAAAAGCATAGTTTATGTGTAGTGCGTCCAGTGACGGACCCATGAATTATTTTTTTGGACGACATCGGAACTTAACACTAATTTTAGTGGGGAGATTGAGATTTTCACATACAAATAACACTAAAAAAATCTTTAAGGTGGGCGGCCGCCTCTGAGTGCGTCTTAAGTTTTTGTAAAGACATAGGTTATCATGTGTGTGGGCGCATTTGTTGCGCCTGTCATATGTATGTAACTTTGTTTAGAATAAGCACGCTAGTTACACAAAATTGAGTCTTTCCTAATCATGCAGCACGTATCAATTGAATTGCCTGAACTTGGTAGCAATTTTTATAAGGAATATTTAAGTCTGTAAGCAAATTGAACGTTGAGTGAACCGTTCGACGCAAAGTTCGTTTATGTTTGTTGATTTAATAAACGAAAGAACATGAACAAAAAATCTGTATTCATTTAATTAAACGAACGAACATGAACAAATTATTTGTGTTCATTTAATTAAACAAATGAACATGAACACATTTTTCGTTCGTTCGTAGATGTTTGTGAATGTTCGTTTATGTCCGTTTATTTACATTCGTTTATGTTTGCATTCTTTTACCTTTGTTCGTATATATTCATTTATCCTCGTTTATTTATGTTCATTTATGTTCGTGAATTGTTCGTTTAAATTTTTTAAACAAACGAACATAAACGACCATGAACATGTTCATATTTTAAATGAACAAACATGAGCAAAATTATGTGTTCGTTTAAAGTTAAATGAACGAACACAAGCATTCTCTTATTCACGTTTGTTTGATTTGTTTGCATATCTTTATATTTGTATGTACAACATCAAGGTTGTAAGCGAACCGGACGTCCACCAGTTTGTTCGTGGGAAGTTCGTTTATGTTTGTCCGTTTAGAAAACGAACACAGACAAAGTTCGCATTCGTTCAATAGTGTCCGTGAACGTCCGGTAATGTCAGTCCGATTACGTTCGGTAACATCCGTCCAGTAACGTCCGTTTAGCAGTGTTGTGTATGTTGAAATTCCTTGAAGAATGAAGAATTTGAAGCTTGCTTCTGGTGAAAAACTAGAAGTTTGTGGATTTTGAACACCAGAACATTATGTTGATATGATTATGTGTTTGGTTCAGTGTTAAGTATTTTTTGGATATCATGTGGTTTAATATTCATCAATGTTTATGTTAAGTACTTTGATATGTTTATGTTTCTTTGTCCATGTTAAAGCAAATCCTAACCTAACTGATTGTAGGCTAAGACTGGCCCTAATAGATGACGATATGAGTGATATTTGAGAGTAATATGAGAGTGATTGTGATACATACAGTTAAAGGTGTATGTTTATTGATATGACTAATTTGAGGATTGTTACAAACATATAGGCTATTTGTAGAGACAATACAACATCTACAATCGTAATATTATTCCTAATGGTTGGCGATGCCCAAGGGTTGTCTTTTTTCATCTGTGATCGTTATTCCGCGTACGATCTTCCTTCTTGTCTTTAGCGAGTAGATGTTTTCCTTGTCTTTCCTGTAGCGATGCTTTGGCATGGATGTGGATGCCATTTCTGGGGTGTTACCCCTACAGTCTATTAACGTTCATTAGTATCTATTGGTGTTTGTTTGCCCGTTAGTGTTCAATTGTCCATTAATGTCCATTAGCGTCCGTTTACAATACTAACGAACGAATACAAAACGAACACGGACAAACTCAATTCCTTAATGAACGTGCACGGATTTTCGTTTGGTTGGATGTTCGTGAACCGTCTGTTGTCCAACAAAAGACCAAACTCGAACAACGTCTCGTCCGATTCAGTTCAATCCACTTACACCTCATACACCGTGATATAATATCAAGATATGACTGGTGTAAAATGACAAGAAAGCATCATTAATTAAAAGATATTTCCACATCTTCTCTTGTCCTCAAGTATTATCTTCTTTTTATGGCAAGGGTTTCTTTGCTATGTGGTGTTCTTGTCGTGTGTTTAGGGGTGTAGCTTATTGGCAGTATGGGGTAGGCGGTTTTATTTGGTTTTTGTTTTTCGGGTGTTAAGGGTTTTTTAACAGTGTAAACCGGATCACTTATTCGGTTTTATCCGAAAATTTTCTACGTTGGTGTAAATTTACCCGTTTTTATCCGAAAAATATAAACCATCTGTGTCTTCGCCCAAGCTTCAATCACCGCCTATGTTTATGATGATGTTTATAAGTTAAAATGATTTTATGACATAAAATATCATATAGCCATAAATTTTATTTTGAATTGTATGTATCGTGCCAAAGAGGTTAAAGTTGTATGTTACATAACTGCAAAATTTATGTAATACAATCATCCTAAATGGCTAAATATAAACCTAGACGAAAAGTAGATTAATACTTAGCGAACCTTTCTTAGAACGGCTTCAAAATTTAAATATTTTTTTTTCTAGTATCACGAGATTGTAATATAAGTCACTAGATATGATTGTACCATGTAAATAAATTCGGACTAATAAGCCTTCTATAAAATGGTTAAAAGTGAAAATCCTGTGTATTTTTTATTTTTTATTTTTTATGGTAAACTCACATATTCTTTAGTACTCCTAATTTTACATCATTTTACCCGGTGAAATGTTAACCTTATCACAATACCTTAAAAGTGTTTATTAGTTATCACATTTCACAACAAATATGAGTGAAAATAAAATTTAATGCCTTGTAATAAACAATTTTGCTGGATAAAAAACGATCTATCTGTTTTTCTAACTGTAATCATCTGAAAAACCATACAAGAAATACGAATTCAGAAACTTATATTTCGAGTTTTCGACGGATCACTGATAGCATATTCATTGCAAGTTAAAACTCACTGAACCGACTAATTCTAAAGTAATATCTTATCCTAAACCTGATCCTCAAAATCCATGGGTAATCATCGACAGATTAACGAGTATTGTGGATTTTTCATGTTTTTTATTATAGTCGTGAGAGATCTGTCGGTAATCAGTGATAACTTATTTATATAATTTATTCGTCGGTGATTTGTCATCATTAAAAGTTAATTTCCTAGTATGTGAATAAGCACCGATGAATGGTTAATAATAAAATCTATTTGAAAATACTATACTAAATTTTCTTGAACATAATATTGACTATTGAGTGTACTATACAACCATGCAAGTTTAAGGTCTATTTATCTTGAACATGCTAATCAATATGTTCTAGCATGAGATTTTTATCAATATTTCCATTAAATTAGAATAAGACACGATTTGATTAGGTAGCTAAAGCCTTAAGAAATGACTTGACAATCTATGAATTTGTGGTCTCTAGTTATGAATTAAATGAATATATTGGGTTTTAGTTAGACATTGGTTTTATGAACTTCTTAATCTATACCCTAACCACCTTATCAAGTGATAATAGCTCGGGTTCTATGTTTTGAATGAAGGAACGACAATGATGAAGAATTAAGGATATTTTTCATCCAAATAAAGACGAAAACATTATTTAAAAAATATATCTTTGTATGATAAATCAATTATATAACTCATTTAGCGTGTTGTATCAAACACAAAGATCGTGTTCACATTTTACTCACTTGTAGTTGTAATATTTGTAAATCAGTTATTTTATAATTTATTTTCACTTAAAAGAATTTTTAAATATTAAATAGCTAATAACTTATCTATCACTTGTGACTTAGTGGTAGGAGGTTTGTGTTCTTCAGTGGAGACTCCGGTTTGATCCGTACTTGTGTTATTTTTGGTAGATTAAGACAATAAAGAATTTAAGTTAGCCCTTTGTGCAAGGTTGTCAGTTCGAATTTCGAGCCAACCCGGGTTTTTATCCCATCATGTGTTACGCCAGAGAATTCTGCTCTTATGACGGTACAACGACCATCAAGTAGCAACCGACACTATGGTTTCTCAAATGAATGCCCAAGCAAAACTCTTTAGCCATCGTAAACCTAGTTAATACAACATAGTCTTACCATAATGAGACAATGAGACTCTACAATTTGAAAAGTGCAGTGCCCGCCCCGTTTATGCTGGCTTTATTATTTGATAAACTCTTTTATAAATTTAGAATATCATCACCGTTTATGCTGCCGTATCATCAAATATTTTACATATATAATTTGTGTATACAAAACACAACTTTTTTTCTATTATTATTAAAGTTCAATTATTAAAATATTTGTAAGTAAATAATCATTCAATATTTTTATTTATATCTTGTAAATTTCAAGGAAAAAAGCATTTTTTTTATTAATGACAACTTACACACTCTGATTTCATTTCTAAATTACACTATTTTAATAATGGGATGACTTGTACTTGTACACGCGGTAAAACTATAAAGACAAAAACTTTATCAACTTCTTAATATCACTATGCACTAAACGTCTAGACCAATGATCCGTTGGTAAGATGATTTGCAAATTTCCCTATCCGAGTTCTTTTAAGAATAATAAATGTATAAGTGACTTGTACAGTATAACTAATTTTTCTAAGTGTCATATTAAAGTCATTTAAACATTTTTTATTAATTAGAAAACCCATTCAACATTCAATAATTATTGTGATTTTTTTATGGATGTATTTAAGTGATCTAGTTGAAGCATTTATTAATCTTGGCTACTCTTAATATTTTTTTCTTCAATTCAAACTAAATAAATGGAACACTTATGTATGTGAATATTTAGTGACTTTTCTTCTTGATTTTTACCTCCTATTTGAAGTTAATTTATAAAACTGAATAACCCAACACACTCTAGTCCATTACCTTCTTCACACACAATGAGAAATGAATGAGTTAACTGTTAAGTAAGTGTTAACAAAGTATCCCCATCGTACTTGAGCAAAACACAATCACCAATATTCTTATCCACACAACTTATTCTTATCCACACAACTGCATCATTGAGATAAAGCAATCACTTTTTCAAGTGGCTTGTATGTCAGTAATTTTTTTTTTGTCATTAATTAATATCAATTTAAGCTAACTGAATTTACTTAGATGAAATGAAAATTATAATAAAAATCGGTATAGTTTAGGAGGTGTGGAATACGCTCTAGTTCAACAATAATATGATCTTGGGCATTAAGTAAGGTTGCAAAAGTTGCTAGCCGGACCCTAGACGGCTGTTTGAAGACTGGAGAGTTAGGTGTACTCGGAATACTCGAACATAGTAAATATAAAGAAAATTAATTTTTAGATGATATATATGTATGAAATAGGGAAAATGTCATAAAAACCAACATACTTTCTCTTTTTGCTTATAAAAGTCCCTTAACAAATTTTTGCATGTTAAAGTCCCTCCACATGCTAATTTTGAACATAAATGTGATATAACTTATAATAACATGTTGTTTTTGCTTATGTTGCATATACATAAAACTAAATACGTTAACATGGACGGCCTATGTGTCAAAAATTGGCATGTGAGCAAATTATGTTGATATTTTTTTTATATTGTTCCTTTTGAGTCTTTTGTAATGTGGTTATTGTTATTTTTATATTTTAATTTTTATACTTTTATAAATATAATTGTATGTTTATATTATAAGATAGTTGGTTATTATTATTGTTGGATGATAATGTGTGCACAACTCGTGTTCTAATGCTCTTGTCAATACTGTGTGCACAGCTCGTTCTATTTCATGGCCATCACCATAATCACCGGTATAACTATTCTACCCTAGCTCATACATCTTCTTATTTGATCATCCAACAATAATAATAACCAACTATCTTCCAATATAAACATATAATTATATTTATAAAAGTATAAAAATTAAAATATAAAAATAACAATAACCACATTACAAAAGACTCAAAAGGAACAATATAAAAAAAATTATCAACATAATTTGCTCACATGTCAATTTTTGACGTCCATGTTAACGTATTTAATTTTATGTGTATGCAACATAAGCAAAAAAACATGTTATTATAAGTTATATCACATTTATGTTCAAAATTAGCATGTGGAGAGCCTTTAACATGCAAAAATTTGTTAAGGGACTTTTATAAGCAAAAAGAGAAAGTATGTTGGTTTTTATGAGATTTTCCCTATGAAATATCATAGTTTACTAACATTTATAACAAATAGGTAAAATACAAATAAGAGAAAATCATTTTTAAATACTAAATTATTCTGAAAAATATTAATCATTAATTTAGAAAAATGATATTCGTTCTTTAATATTATAGAACTACGAATTATATTTTAGTTTTTAAAGGTTAAAATCGGCCCAATTTGATGACTATATCTGATTTGACTAAGGTTGACCAACTTTGATCGGTTCTTAGTAACTGGGCGGAGTTAAAGAAAGTTGTTGCGGCACCATACTTTGTAGCGATTACTCGAAAAGTACTCGGTCTTGTATACCTACTTTTACAACATTGGCATCAAGAAACTCCTAATGTTCTAATAAGCAAAACCCCAAGTCCACCACCCATAGCGAGGGTCACACCAAGAGAAACTTATTGAAAATGCTTCAGATTTTACATTAATGGTTTGAAGTTTCATTCAAAATGGTGGTAAATGTGAAATGATAATCAGTTGGAACTAATTATTAGTGATAACTGAGATTGGTGAAATTGATCATCGGTAGTGAAGAAACACTAAGTGACCCCGGCATATTAAGGATAATCGTAGGGTTAAGTAGATGTTTCCCACGAGGGTTAGGTCCGGCAAAGATGGTTATTCTTCTCAACCTGCAAAACAGACACCGTAAGCTCGTCACTGAGAAGGGGGGGGGGGGTTCCTCCTTGTGACCACCCTCCGGCGTGAGAATCAGACTAGGTTGCTCTGAATATAAGTGTATATAGTGAGAAATAGCTAGAGAGAAGATGATGATACCGTTCCAAGGTGTTGGAGTATTTATAGCCGAAGGTAGGTTTCCAAGAAGGTACGGCCAGCTGTATATAATATTCCTTTTCCACCAACTATGGACTACGTTCGTGCCACGATGGGAGTTGGTGGGTAGGCAGCGGCTGATAGTGACATTTTGTACTGGAGCGTGCTCCTTCTCGTACTATTGTCGGTGAGCTGTCACCCTGTGATTGGTTCATGGGTTGCTTTTGTCAGATCTTGTCTATTTGTCCATACCTTGGTAGATATAGTACAAAAGATCTTCTAGAAGCGTACGGACTGGCTCTTTTGGGTGGGAATATTCCCGCCCTGCTCATTCCTTCTTCAGGTGATATTACTGAAGTATTAAGAGTTAGTGCCTTATGCGTGTAGCCTTACTGTTAGTGCGGGTAGCCTTCCTTCTTGGCTTGTACCCACAGCTGCGGGGACAGGTAGGGTACTGTACCAAGGGAGGCTTTCCTGCGGGAACAGCTGGCTTACTGCGTGTAAGGTCTTCATCTCTCTGAGCATGGTGGGTCCTGCGGATCCAGTTGGTCTTTGCGCAGACGTACCTCTTCCAGGTGAGTCTTGCGGGTCCAACTGGGCTTTGCGGGGACCTACCTCTTCAAGTCCCCCCAGTCCATTGTTCCTCTCATGAATTGTTAATAAGTGAGGGGAACTTTTGGACTTTAAACAAGGGGCTTTAAAAAGGGGTTTTCGTTTTAAGGTTCTCCGTGGGGATTCTTCCCGCAGTTTTCCTAATGTCACTTGCAGAAAATTCCAGACTTTTTCTGCTTGATCTTTGGGTATGATGCGGGTAGGTGTGTAACCTCTTCGCAAATCGGGAGCGTTGAGTTTCACTTGTGTAGATTCTCCACGAGGTTTTGGTAGTTTTAGACATAGTGATCAGTTATGTTAAACAACCAATTCCACCTTGAAGCTTCAAACAATCTAGTTCTCAACGTTCCCGCCATACGGGGGTGTTATTTCCCTTTCCGCAAGCATGGCCCATAAGATCGATCTTGGTTTCAATTCCCTACAAGTGCTAAGTACGTGAAGGGTTTCGCCTTGACACTGTACCCGCACTTGTCTTATGGTTTCTTGTTTCCAAGGTAAGGGGGTATATTCTCTCTTATTTTTGAATCTTTTTGAATCTCTTTGAAATTCGGAGAGTTGGTGAAAGGATAAGGACAGTCCAAACGGTTGAAGTGACGTTGGCGTCTTCTGACGGTTTCAGGATGTGCAGGAAGTTATGACGACGTGACAGCATGTGGTCAATCAGGACGCTTTTTCAGGCGCGTGGGCGCGAGTTTCATGACACGCGTCATTCTGACACATGTTGCCAGCTTGCTTTATCCACGTGTCGTCGTGTCATTGCGCCTGCGCTTTCTCTCTCATCCGCATTAAATTCATCGCATTCATTGCGATGAGTATATAAGGGGGAGAGGGTGTATTTCGTCCATTATCTTCACTTCACTCTCCTTTTCCTTTTAAGCGATTTCCGGCGAATACTCATTTTTTCGGCGAGCATTCTCCTGAAACCGCTTTCTTTCCTCAACATTAAAAAATGTATTCTTCTCATGACCCAGAGGTTAACGTCGAGGAGTCCGACGTTTACCCCGAGAATCCGACGTCCACGTCCGATAAGGACGATAAGAGTACTGCTGGCGAGTGTCAGTGTACTCTTTCTGTCGATGTATACCATTACATCGTCAAGAAATTCATGTTGGAGCCCTATGAGCCGGAGTTTCCGGAGGCCAACCAGACGGTGTACGATGCCCCTAATGGCAAGATAGGGGTTTACGCTTCGTTCTTCCTATATAGGAGTCTAAGATTCCCATTAACGAAGTTCGTATACCGTGTTTTGGAGAAACACGGTGTTCATTTGATGGAGGTGCACCCAATGGCAATTGCTAAAGTTCGCCATTTCGAATGGGTGTGCCGTATTTTGGATATCGAGCCTCGAGTCGACCGCCTGATGACCTTTTATACCTAGAGGTGCGTCCAGGGTTGGTATACCCTTGTCACTCGGATCAAGGGTTTGAAGATCTGTGCTACTGAGCGTAGTCTTCGTTCTTGGAAGCGCGAGTTTTTCTTCATTTCGGCTCGTGTCGTTCCCATCGCGATGCCGTTCAAGAATGGGAAGGCACTCCCTAACCTTCCGGCTTCCAATTACCAGGAGACGGAATGGTTCACCAAGATTTCCCATATTCAGACTCCTGTATATCGCTTCGCGGAGTCTGGGATGGTCATGCTTGGGATGAGTCGCGTGTGGAAGGACGCCGGGTCTGGGACGCCGCAAATACCCATCGTTCTTGAATATGGTTTGAACTATCTTCCTTTTGGTACGCCCCGTCTTTTGTGTTGGTTTAGGGTTTTCCTTCTAACATTTTTATCGTTTTTATTTCAGAAGGGAACAACTTACAGTCGCTCTTGCACCCGCGGGAGACTGGTGGTCCAGCGCGGTTGGGTACTCGTGATCTTGATGAGAACGAGTTGCCCATTTTGGAGAGGACTGCGGATAGGTTCGTAGAGGTCTACCCGCCAGGCCATGATATTTTAAGCGCCACTCGGCCAGGTAAGGAGTTCTTTAATCCTCGTCCTCTTCATGCTCAAACGTCTGCTGGAATTCCTCTGATCTTGTCATCTTCTGATGAGGGATCCGCAGATGGGCCTTTTATTGTGAGGAAAAAGAAGGCGGCTGGCGTGAAGGGCAAAACGAAGGTTGCTACCTTCGTTGACCTGGGGAATCAGTCTGATTCCGAGACTGAAAGTGAGGAGGCGGCGGGGAACCTTGGTGGTGGTGACGAGACCATTGTCTCAAAGGTTGAGACAACGGCTGTCACTTCCGAGCCGCCAAGCGTTGCGAAGGTGACTGGCGTGAAGAGGCCAGTTTCATCGGGTCCATCTCCGCCTGTCAGGGCTTTCAAGATCAAGAAAACCAGTAAGTATATTTTTTGTGTACCTTTTCCGCATTTGTTTTTTATATCTTTGTTCTTTATGCAGGAGTGGACTTATCTGCTTTTGAAGAAAGTGGTGCGGGAGGAGCTAGTTCAGGACCCACGACGATAGGTTTGGTCAACCTATCCGAGGCGATGACCCAGGCGGCTGCGCCTGTTTCTGGTACTGGTTCAGTTGCTTATACTGTTAAAGCAACTGTTCCGGTTATGACGTCGTCTGTCGTGGCTGTTGTGCCGACGATGGCGTCCATTTTTGTTGCTGCGTTGAGCAGTTCAACTTCATCGCCGGCCGTCAGTGCCATATTTAACACGTCATTCACCGAACCGGCGGTGACTTTTTCCATGAGCTCCTCTGCGATGAGCTCATCAGCGGCGACTGCAGCGGCTATGAGTTCATCTCATATGAGTTCATCTCCAATGGTCTC
Source organism: Bidens hawaiensis (assembly GCF_021521415.1). NCBI lineage: Eukaryota > Viridiplantae > Streptophyta > Magnoliopsida > Asterales > Asteraceae > Bidens > Bidens hawaiensis. The sequence continues at coordinate 136,710 of NW_027493423.1, read as the reverse complement.
TACCTTTGTGACTTCTACGGTGTCACATTCGGCGTCAACGACTACTTCGTCCTTGGCCAGTTCTTCAGGTATGTTTGGAGCTTGGACCTCTAGACTTACCTCTGTTGATGAGGGGGTCCGATCTTTGCCTCCTTCCCATCTCCTTGACCTCTTGGATGGATATCCTTTAGGTTCGGGTGATGGGTTTAGCGGCTATCGGCCTGTTATCGACCCTACAGGTGCGTGGGGTTACTTTGGCCTGTTATCCATCCTTGTCATTTTTTCCTAACTGTTTTCTGTTTTCACAGTTTCGGATTCCAATGAGGTTTACGCTCCAAGGTGGAATATCCGCCGAGGAACAACTCTCAGGACGGCCGCAGACTGCGTCGACTGGGCGCGCCATGCCGCTTCAAGTGGCGCATTGGGGGAGGCAATGGTTAGCTATCAGGAAGGCAGGTTGTCCACCGAGCTCCGAATTCTACTTGCCCGGATGCAGCCGCGTGTCGAATTACTTTGTCGTGAAAACGATAAGTTAAGGACTGCGCGTGGCTTGGAGGGGGCTCAGGTGCGGTCGCTTAGGGAAGAGAACAAGAAGCTTGCCGCCACCGTTGCTGAGAAAGAGAAGGCCTTCAAGGACCTTGAGGCCGAAGTGCAAGCTAGGCATGAGGCCCGTTCCAAGGCTACTCAAGCTGTTAACGAACAGCTTAGGTTGGCTAAGGAAACGGCGCGTAATGCCACTGAAAGGGCCACAAAAGCTGAAGCCGTTGCTGAGCCTCTACGCGCTGAGAATGAAGAACTGAAAGCCAAACTGGAGAAGCTTCAGCAGGCTCATGAGGCTTTGGCTTTGGAGGACGCCAAGAAGCTACAGGAGCTCTTGGATCAGAGGGGTGTGCTTGATCGCACTGAGCGCAAGCTTAAAGGCGTTGAGGAGGCTGCTGCCAAGGAAGTGTTGCTTGCCAACCTAAACAAGAATGAGGCCGAACGCGCCCGCGATCAAGCTCAAGCTACCCTTCAAGAGGCTCTGTCCAATAAGGATTGGCTTCTACGAGAAGCGTTGCCGTAGGTACGCACAGCTCCATTATTCTTTGCTTTTTGCTCTTTTTCTTTATACTTAGAAAAGATTTTTTTTTTTTTGTAGGTTGTGCATCGGATTTTCGCGAACACATCCTATGATGATGCCATGAGCGCAGCCCTCAACGCTTCTCATGAGGATGGAGAGAAAGCCGGTTTCTTACTTGGTCTAGGATTTGCAGAGAAAGGCATCCCGCCTTCCAAATTTCCTCTACACGATGTTGACACTGAAGCTGCCTATGACCAAGCTGTGAACCAGTATGCTGATTTCTCTCATCCGGTCGTGGAAAAGGTTAATGAAGTTGCTGTTGCTGATGACGGGCTAACTATTCTCAAAGCTTTCCTCGAACCGCCGCAGCCGACTGATGGTGCGGGTTCAAGTGGGTTTGGAGGAAGTGGTCCTAAAGCCTGAATCTTCAGAATCCTCTAAGTTAGGATAGATTTGCATTTTTTGTAGGCGGGTAGATACCTAGCCATTTTGTAATGTTTGAACAGCTTTTATCGTGAATATAAATGTTTTGTTAATGCCTTGCCTTGTAAACATTATATGATTTGCTCATGCATATTTTAGTTTAACTTAGCAATTTTCTAAGTGTTTTGAATAAGTTATCCTTTCGACGCGTGTCAGATAATAGGTTAATGTTCTGTTTCCTCTATCATGATTGTGCAGGTAGGACCGTCACTTTCACTTAGTAGGATGACCAAACTTCATCTATATCTGACCTGCGCGAAGGTTTTCCTCATCTTCCCCTTAGAAATTTTTACTGTTTTTGTGTTTATGCGGGTTGTGCCGCTTTCCACACGCAACGACTTACTTCCTCCCTCACTTATTTATGCGGTGAATACCGGCATATCAGTGTGGTCAGTTCATAAGTATAAAGGTAAGGCTATCAACATCAATGTGATAAGGAGAATCATTTCCATTAGAAGTGGCTCTAGGCCTGTTCGTTACAAGTTTGGAATTGATCTACATGTAGCATCTGCGTAATTGAGCCCCATTCCATGTTCTTGGGATGGGGGTGCCATCGAGCCTTTCGAGCCGGTATGTGCCCTTTCCCAGAACTTCTTTAATAATGTATGGCCCTCCCAGACCGGGGCCAGCTTTCCTGGGCGTTCCTGGTTCGAAGCCTCGTTGTTACGCAGTATGTAGTCTCCGACATTGAAGTTGCAGAGTTTCACCCGCGTGTTGTAGTACTTTTGCATTTGTCGATTGTAGTTCTCTTCACGCGCTGCGGCTAAGTCTCTGCGCTCTTCGGTTAGCATAAGGTCTAACCGTCTTTCCGCATCATTGTCTTCTGGTTGAGTTATGACTCTTGGTGAGGGTAGACCAATCTCGATTGGAACCATGGCTTCAGTGCCATAGGTGAGGCTGAACGGGGTTTCGCCCATGCTTGCTTTTTTCAGCGTTCTGTTTGCCCAAAGGACATCTGGAACTTCGTCCACCCAGCCAGATCTATGCTCCAAGAGTCTTTTCTTTATGCCGTCGACGATGCTATTGTCTGCTCTTTCCACCTCACCATTACCCTGCGGGTGTGCCACTGAGGTAAAGGTGTGGGTGATTTGAAGCTCTTTCAGCCACTTTTGTAGCTTCTGGTCAGCAAAGTTGGTGCCGTTATCGCTCATTAAATTCTGTGGAAGTCCAAAACGACAAATAATAAATTCCCAAATAAATTTTTTGATATGTTTTGCGGTTGTTTGGGCTAGGGGTTTTGCTTCTATCCACTTGGTGAAGTAGTCGATGGCTACCACTAGGAATTGAACGTTCCCTGCTGCTGTGGGAAATGGGCCTGTCACATCGATGGCCCACTTCTGGAATGGCCATGAAGAAGTGACTGGAACAAGTTCGTTCTTCGGGCGATGCGTGTTGGGTGCGTAGAGCTGGCAGGACCTACATTTTCTGATGTAGGCCAGCGCATCCGTGTGCATCCCCGGCCAAAAGTATCCCGCGTTGTTTAGCTTAGCTACAACTGCGCGCGGACCTGCGTGTACTCCACAGATGCCTTCGTGTACTTCCCTTAGGAGGTAGTCGGCATCTTGGTCGTCAACGCATCTGAGGAGTGGGCCATGAAAATTACGCTTGTAAAGTATGTCATCAACAAGTTGATAGTTCAGTGATTTACAGCGTATCTTTCTTGCCTGTGTCTTTGACTCTGGTAATACACCCGTCGCGAGGTAACTTATGATTGGCGTCATCCATGTTTCCGTGCCGGTTTGGATGACACAAATTTCCTTGTGCGGGACTGATGGTGCTCCAAGAAGTTCAACGCGGATGTCCTTTCCCAAGTGGGTGAAGGCTAACGATGCAAGCTTGCTTAAAGCATCCGCAGATTTGTTTTCGCTTCGCTTGATGTGCACAACTTTGCAATCGTTGAAATCGCGCATAAGGGTTTATGCTTGTGCGAGGTACAGGGCCATTGTGTCGTTCACGGCCGTGTACGGGGTTTATCTGGTTGGCTACTAGCATGGAGTTCACGTGGGCTTCCAAGTTTTTCACCCCCATCTTACGCGTAATTCTTAATCCGGCCAATAATGCTTCGTACTCCGCTTCATTATTCGTACTTGGGAAATCCAGCCGAATAGCGTAAGTGTACTCTTGGCCTGCTGGGTTAGTTAGTTTCAACCCTGCGCCTGAACCTTCGTTGTTGGCTGCTCCATCAGTATAGAGACGCTAGACATCGTTAATGTCTTGTGCTGGAGAGGGTTAAGCCTCTTCCTGGCACTCTTTTTCCCGCGAAGCGGGGACTTCTGCAATAAAGTCGGCCAAGACCTGGCCTTTTATGGCTGGTCTTGGCTTGTACTTTATCGCGTATTCTCCCAACTCAATTGCCCATTTGGCTAGGCGCCCTGACAACTCGGGTTTGCCAAGAACGTTTGCAAGTTTGAAGTTGGTGAGAATGGTGATTGGGTGGCCTTGGAAATATCGTCTTAGCCTGCGTGAAGCCTGTACAAGCGCTAAGACTAATTTTTCCAGGGTGGAGTACCGGGTTTCCACGTATGTTAAGACGCGGCTTACATAGTAGATGGGCATCTGGATGCCCTTTCGTTCTACTAGTAGGACTGCCCCGGTTGCTCTGTCTGTGGCGGAGAGGTAGAGAATTAATTCCTCCCCCACTTCTGGTGCTGTGAGTGTTGGGAGTTCAACTAAGCGTGACCGAATCTCTTGAAAATCTGCTTCTGCTTCTGGTGTCCAGCGGAAGTGCGTTTTCTTCAAACAATTTCTCAATGTTGACACGAATGGGAACGACCTATCCGCATGGTTTGCCAAAAAGCGGTTGAGTGCGACTAGTCGTCCATTCAGTGTCTGAGCCTGTTTGATGGTAGTAGGTGATTCCATTTTCATAATGGCTTCGACCTTGTCAGGGTTCGCTCTGAAGCCATCTTTGGTAATGATGACTCCTAAGAACTTCCCATCTACCATATCAAAGGAACACTTGCTCGGGTTGAGCTTCATGTTTATCTTTCTGAGTGTGTTGAAAGTTTCTTCGATGTCTTTCAACATTGCTTCTGGCTTGAGGCTTTTGATGACCAAGTCATCCATGTAAACTTCCAAGTTCCTCCTGATTTGGGTATGAAACTCTTTGTCCATCAGGCGTTGGTATTTGGATCCAGCGATCTTTAGTCCGAATGGCATCATTTGGTAACAAAATGTGCCATCGGGCGTCTGAAATGCGGTTTTATCCTGATCGTCAACAGCCATGTGGATTTGATGGTACCCTTTATACGCATCAAGGAAGCATTTAAGGCGAAACGGTGCTAATCAATCTACCTTAAGGTCAATTTCGGATAACGGGTAACAATCCTTGGGGCATGCTTTGTTTAGGTCTTTAAAATCTATGCACATGCGCCATTGTTTGTTGGATTTTGGTACCATGACGGGATTTGCAACCCATGTTTGATATTTAATAACGCGTACGATGCCTGCGTCAAGGAGTTCCTTGACTTGGGTTCTACACGCGTTAGTCTGCTCAGCACCCATTACGCGACGCTTTTGTATGACCGGCGCAAACGCCGGGTCACACTTGAGCTTATGCTCAGCCTTACTTCGGGGTACACCAGTCATGTCAGCTGGTGTCCACGCGAAGATGTCAGCATTTTTTTGCAACAAGCGTTTGAGTAAGGTGCGTGTGGGATTAGTGATCGTTGGGCCAACGGTAATGGCCTGGTCAGGGTATTTGCCATTGAAGGCCCATTCTTCTGGCTCAGAGGTGGTTGGTTTAGCCATTTTTGGTTTGGGTTTAGATGAGACAGATGCGATGCATACCTGGGGAATGCCCGTGATCATAGCAACGCCCTCAGCTGTTGGCCATCCCATCATACCATGGACTGAAGACACCACGACATTAAATCTTGCCATCCCATCCCTCCCGAAGAGAATGTCGTATGTGTGGTGTGGCTTCCTCATTACAACGAATTCCACATCTTCTGTGCGGGAGTACTTCCCGTCCGTGAGAGTGACGGGGAAGGATAGGATTCCCAAGGGGGTGTTTGTGCTGCCGTCAAACCCTTCCATCGAGGCGTAAACTGTTTCTAGGCGTTCTTTGTCTTCGTCGTCTAGCTTGTCGAAGAACTGCCTATACATGACCGTTGATGAAGCGCCATTATCAGTAAGGGTGCGGGAGGTGATGTAGTGCCCCAGCTGGCTTTTAATGACTATGGGGCCTTCTTTGTTGGGCCCCCTGGCACACGCGGGAAGCGCACTTCTGCTTCCTTCCACGCACTTGGCTCTGTTGTTCGTCGTTTTCTTTCTCTGATGCTGCCGTGAACCATGTGAATGCTGATGTCAATGGGCTTCCGTCAATTGCCCTTGTACCGATTGTCTTTCCTCCCTCCGTTCTTGATTGACGCCACGAGGTGTGTGAGTTTTCCATCTCTGACGAATGTTTCGATGACATCCTTCAAGGATGTGCATTCCTCCGTGGTATGGCCTTTTGTCCCGTGGAAGTCACAGGATTTGCTCTGATCAGCGTTTTGACGCTGTCGGATTATTGGAGCCTTTGGCCATGGGAGCCTCTTGGTGGCAAATATCTCGGTGACGCTTTTGGTGAGTGGCGTCCATCTGGGATTCCGGTTTGACGACTGCATGTTGTCCCTTCCGCCTAAGAGAGGGCGAGAGCTGGATGAGGTGTCAAAGTTTACCCTTGACTGCCAAATACCAAGCTTCCTCTTTTTATTTTGTCGGGCGGTACGGACGTTATTTTCTCTTGTTCTCTGCGTGTAGAGGTTTGTGCTCTGGGGAAGATTTCTTTCCAGCTGCTTCTCCGTTTCGGCAAAGCGTTTAGCTGCCGTCATGATGGCATCCCACGTGGATGGCATGCCGTCTTTACCTGTCAACGTGCGGATGAGCTCTGGGTACTCAGCGCCCTGGATGAAAGCGGCGCGAACAAGATCTTCGGTAATAGTGCCCAGACTTAGCTTCTTTGAGTTGAAGCGAGTGATGAAGTCTAGCAAAGATTCGTCTTCTTCCCGGATGCAGTTGAGGATCGTCCATTGCTCTTCAGTATATTTTCTTTGTTGACTGAAGTGCTGGCTGAATTTGTGCTGGAAGTCTGCCCAATCGTAGATGTGGTGGATCGGTAGACGATCAACCACGCTCTGGATGCCCCGACGAGCGTCATTTGGAACATGTAACACCATGTGGGTTCCGTCCAATTACTGACGGTTGCCCCCGCTATAAATATGTTCAAGTGATCGTCCGGGTCAGATATGCCATCGTAAGTGCCTATGTTGGACATCTGTTTGGCACTATTTGGAGCGATTGCTTTCGCAATGTCCCTTGCAAATTTGGACGTTCCCGCATTCGCAACAGTTGGTCTGAAAGTTTTGGAGAAGTCACGTGGGTTTCCCCCCGTGTTCTTTGGTTTGAAGGTTTCCTAGAAATTTCTTCTCGAGTGGAAGTCTGCTTCTCTACGCTTCCCTTTCGCCTTATGACGAGGGTTTGCGTCACTGTCAGATTCTTCCCAATCTTCATCATCCACATACTCGCAATCATTGCTCATGTTGAGCTGTTGTCGAGTGCTTCCGAATTCGTCATTGGCCTGTTGGAGTGAACGTAAACGTTCGTCCGACTCGGCTTGGAATTCTTTCTGACGTGCTTCCGCCCAAGCTTTAACTTGTTCTGGTGTTTGTCGCGGAAGTCTCGTCTGTTGTTTCCCCAACTGGGGAATTGTTTACTGCACTTGCCCCGGCTTGGGTGGCCGTGGTAGTGTTCGTAACAATCGTGTATTCACCGGTGTTCCCCCCAATAGCTGGGGTTATGGTACCGGAGTTTCTTGGTTACTCGGTGGTTTTGGCATCGGAGTAACCTTAACCATCTTTCCAGAAGTTTGAAAAAACTGAGAAAAAGAAGAGTAAGTTCTAGCTTAATGCACGGATGGCGCCTATGAAGAAACACTAAGTGACCCCGGCAGATTAAGGATAATCGTAGGGTTAAGTAGATGTTTCCCACGAGGGTTAGGTCCGGCAAAGATGGTTATTCTTCTCAACCTGCAAAACAGACACTGTAAGCTCGTCACTGAGAAAGGGGGGGTTCCTCCTTGTGACCACCCTCCGGCGTGAGAATCAGACTAGGTTGCTCTGAATATAAGTGAATATAGAGAGAAATAGCTAGAGAGAAGATGACGATACCGTTTCAAGGTGTTGGAGTATTTATAGCCGAAGGTAGGTTTCCAAGCAAGTACGGCCAGCTGTATACAATATTCCTTTTCCACCAACTATGGGCTACGTTCGTGCCACGATGGGAGTTGGTGGGTAGGCAGCGGCTGATAGTGACATTTTGTACTGGAGCGTGCTCCTCCTCGTACTATTGTCAGTGAGCTGTCACCCTGTGATTGGTTCATGGGTTGCTTTTGTCAGATCTTGTCTATTTGTCCATACCTTGGTAGGTATAGTACAAAAGATCTTCTAGAAGCGTACGGACTGGCTCTTTTGGGCGGGAATATTCCCGCCCTGCTCATTCCTTCTTCAGGTGACATTACTGAAGTATTAAGAGTTAGTGCCTTATGCGTGTAGCCTTACTGTTAGTGCGGGTAGCCTTCCTTCTTGGCTTGTACCCACAGCTGCGGGGACAGGTCGGGTACTGTACCAAGGGAGACTTTCCTGCGGGAACAGCTGGCTTACTGCGTGTAAGGTCTTCATCTCTCTGAGCATGGTGGGTCCTACGGATCCAGTTGGTCCTTGCGCAGACGTACCTCTTCCAGGTGAGTCTTGCGGGTTCAACTGGGCTTTGCAGGAACCTACCTCTTCAGGTAGCAACTACGTATAAATGGCAAATGGTTATGAATGTAACTTAGTTACCTATGAATGAGTTTTTTTCACAAGTTTCCACTGACATACTTGTCAACGGTTATACTTTAACTGACATACTCTTTCATGAGAAGTTGTGACATTTCATCTCAATTATTATGATAGATCAACGATTATATAAATATACTCACTTTGTTTGTTTAACACACTTAAATTACAATTTTCACGTAAAAGGACATTCTTATTCTTTGCATAAACTTGTATGATCCTATTAGTTGATCACTTGATCCGTGATATACTGTTTTCTACGGTTGGTTATGTTATACTTTTATCTTAACAAAAATATCATGTAGATATTATGTAGTTTGTTAATTTCAATATTGATTTATGTTTAAGAGAAGCAATACAAAATGAATTTGTACACGATTATTTAAACGTGGCTTCATTTTCGTTTGATTAAAATTGTAGATTATAAAATGATGGATTAGTTGAGTGAAATGTCTTTTCATCCCTCACATATTTATAAGTTTCAGCTTTATCAAATAACTTTTATATTTTGTCCTACTTCTTTATGGATGGTTTTATTCACATCCGAAGATTTTAATTCCACATCCGGCCTAACTTCTATATGTTTTGTATTGTTCTATACACGAATCTATATTATTTAATAAATAAAGCTTTATAAATACCACATGTCGTCATTATGTTGATTCTTACAAAATTTTCTCTCATCTCTCTCATATTAAGTACATTTCTCTTTTTAATATTTTATTTTTAATTTTTAATAATTCCATCATAATCTAAAAGAATTAATACCATCATAAATATGTTAATTTGTTTAATATAAAATATATTGCATTAATTATCAATATTAGATTTTAAGTAACAAATACGAAACGGATGGGTTTCTTTAACCGGTTAAAGTTTCAAATGTTGTTTATGTCAAAACAGTTTAAGATTAGAATGGATTTTGGTCCACAAGTTAGTTTAAAAAAGTAGTCATTTACAACTAAATTTTGATATAGAAAATAACAAATAAATAATTTATGATTTATGAATTTTCTAACAACTTTTTATTTACAAATTGTGTAATGTGTAATTTTTTACCGTATAGCATATCATATATGTGATACATTTTTTTTGTATTCCACATTATATCATTATTTAAAATGAATTACTTATATTAACCCGTGTACTACACGAGGAACTAACCTAGTATGTCAAATCTATAAAGGTCTGAGGATGCTAGAACGAGGAATCATGTTTGGTCGGTGGGCTGGGCTATACGCCACGTGGCATGTAGATCCCTTTGAATTTTTTTGGGTAAACATGGTTATATAAAGGTCTATATGAGCCACATGAGTTTTTTTTAATATCACAACATTGCTATAAAATTTAATTCATATTATAAAAATTTTTATAAAATTTTCATGGTTTTTGCAAGTTTATAAAGTAGTAACTATTACAAAAAAAGTAGTAACTATTACAAAAAAAAAAAAAAAAAAAAAAAAAAAAAAAAAAAAACTTAACATTTTGGTTTGGTGGGTGCTTCTTAATCGTCTCCCTACTAGATGGAATCTTAGTCGTCGTGCAATTGGTATTTAATACATTGTTTGTCCTATAGTCATATTTTTTGTTCGTGTCTCATTGCTTCGAGATCTTGGAAATTGATTGCGAACTGGTTAAACAATGATTTTATGATTGCGGTTCGGTCAAAAACTTTGATGAAATTACTTGATGGTGCTAGGATTCATGTTAAGAAGAAAAAGCTTTACGAAACTGTTTGTTTCTCTACCTGGTGAGTGCTATGGAGATACAAAAACACTACTATTTTTCAGTCGAACAAAATTAGAAACAAAGAGATTTTTTATTCTATTTTACATTATTCATATCTTTGGTATGTCATGGAACTGTAAAGTGACTTTTTCTTGGGACGACTGGTTAAACAACTCTCTCCTGATGTAATTTGCTTGTTTTGTTTTCGGCTTCTTGTCGAATATTTTTGATTTATTATATTTGCCGCTAAAAAAACCATTGTTATATTTTTTTAATATTATGGCATTGTTATAAAAATGATTAAATATTACAAATATATGTATGATGTTTTGATCGTTTCATAAAATAACAAATTTTAAAATTTCATAACAAAGGCGGCAATGATTAGATTTTGTGAATATAAAAGCCTATACGTGCGCCTATCCATCCTCATAGGACCCTTCCTGGTTGGAAGTGGCTGCACGTTCGTTACAGCCAGGCCGATAATGGTACAGTGCGTATGTGAGATCTGGTATGATCTCCCCTTTTTTAAACACCTATACGTCGTCACGCATAGATATGTGTGTGACGTATAGCTTTCTTTTAATAATAAAAACATCCAATACGGCATAGATCACTACGTGACATATAGGTTTTTTTTAAATAAGTAAGAAATTTTTTAAATAAGAAAAGCAGCCAATACGGTATAGATCATTGCGTGACACAGTTTTTTTTTAAATAAGAAAGGCATCCGATACAGTATAGATCATTACGTGACATATAGGTTATACCCGAGGACTGATTTCGTATAGTTTGGATAGCCTATTAGCCGGGGGCATCTACATGTACAAAACTATATTTTTTTCCTTATTTAAATTGATATTAAAATAGACTTTCAGTAGTTTTCATTGTCGAAAAGGTTCTAGAAGGATGTTACATGATAACGGAGTTTTTTTTACCAAAATGGGGTTTGGGTAAAAAGTATTTACTAATATAGGGATATTTAAACTTATTTACTAAATTGGGGTTGAAATTAAAAAAAAAAAAGTAAAGTTATTAAAAATGGCCCCACTCTCTTCCTCTCGTCTTCCTCAATTCACCGGCCACCTACTTCGTCGACTGGTTTTTTATTCGACATTCTGTTTCTCCTAAATTAATCACCAAAAGGTTGAAGTCCTTCGATTGGTTGAGCAGCAATAGGTTCGCAACAGTGGGTCCATTAGGCATGTCGCCGTCCACGCGCCTCTTGAGCCGTCGCAGTTTCGCCAAAGTCTACTAGGGTCGTTCTCTCGTCGACAAGCCATCAAAGTAATTGAAAATCTCACTGCTGTATATCATAACATAAATCAATGGTTTTTAAGAAGACAAAAGCGATGGTTGTGCGGTTCGAAGAAACGGAGAGAGGTCAGATCTGTTAGTTTGTCTAAATATTCATTTCATTTGATTAATACATCTGTGAATTCACCTCATAATCAAGTTTTTTAAAATTCATACCCTTTACTTGATGATCTGGGTTGAAGAATAACATTAATAAAATAATAATTGTTCAATTAAAACAACAAATATAACTTGCAGATCAACAATAATGGTCAGAGTTGTGCTACTTAATCGGCATTTTTGTTTGATTTCATTTATAAAATAATAGGTTGAATTAGTTTATTGAGTATTTTATTAATAAGAAAACAAATAAATAAAGAAAAACCTAATTTGGTAAATAAGTTTAAGTATCCCTGTATTGGTAAATACTTTATACCCAAACCTCATTTTAGTAAAAAAAACTCCATGATAACGACGAGTAATAATTATAACTTGCAAATGGGTGCATAATACATGTATATTGTTCAGCATGCTTTTTAGTTTTATGACTTTATCCATACGAAAAGGTTGTCTACTCTTTTTTATTTAATAAAATGTTTCAACATATAAAAAGAAGACATGTAAAATATGGAAGACATTAGAAGTGACCAACATATTAGATAAAACAAGGGATGAGAGATGAAAATAGTTTGGCATGTAAAGAACAGACAAACCAAATCTCGTGTTGAATTATTAGAAAACATTACTATAGATGAGATGAGTGGTAAATGTATATCCGAACTTATTCAAGATGAAAGAATTAAACACAATTTGCTAGATCTTCCCCTTTTATAGGATGTGGTCGAGGATAAAACTCTTAAGAGATGTTGGATTTTTTTATCTTTTTTTCTTTTTAAATTACGTATCATTCAAAACTTATATTAAACAAAAGTATCCAATTACAATAGAGAGAAAGATAAGCGAATAAAAAGTTGCACCGTCACCCCTTTTTGAATGGCAAACCCAATCCTACTTAAAACAAAGTAATAGTTCTTTGGTGTCTATAAGTATAATAATAAAGACATTATAATACTCGGCACATGCTTTCTCATGCTTAGCATTTTTTTCTGATTCCGCCTTCAACACGGCCTGTCTAACAAAAAACCCGGTGTCCCAAAGCCTGAAAAGGGGGATACTCTAATAAGGTATATACAAATGTGCTTCCCGCACTAATCCAAACACAAGAACGTCTGTCGGCTGGAGAGTAGATCTCCCTTCAAGTAGATCCGACAAGAAATTCACGGGAGCTTACTTTTTTGCCGAGATCTCCGCTCGTTTTAACACATCACAAAAGACACATCTGACCAACTCATGTATACATTTAAACTCCATAAGCTCCTTGCAATCAACTGCATGCTCACCAAAATTATCCAAACAAACTTTACAACAAACCGGGCATGGATCATTAACTTGGAATAGTTGGATCATTACACGATATTTAAGAATGGCTCGATACTCTAATGTTGACATGTGTTGGTCTAACCCTTCGATGGGGATGACGGTCATAAAATCTTGGAGCCTTAAGACATTCTAACACCGCTCTCTGGCGAGTAGATAAGCTAAACTTCTCTCCCGAACTTTGGACGATTTTACTATAATGAGCACTCACCAAAGCATATTGAGCTTTAGGGAGCGGTGTCCTTATTAGCGAACCCGCCAAGATCAAAACCGGGAAGGGAACTATGCAAATACCCAACGCGCACACATGTGGTCCTGCAACCTCCAAGATTGTGCCCTCGATACTACGAAAGCATATGTGGAACCATCCTCTGCTTAATATAAACCTAAGCCCCCTAAACATATTGTGAGAGATGCTAGTCTCCATTGAAATTAATAACTTTTATGGGTATGCATATTTATGGTAAAACACGTGTCTTAGCCATTTTTTTAAACGACCAACAAACATAGAATGCCTATGTATCCTGTACGGGATGACCCAATGGCTAAGGTCATCGCCAGCTGGCCCAACCCAGCCGTACAGAGCCCTTAAGCGCCTCCAATTTATCTCCAGTTACGGGGAAAACCCAACCGTTCGAAGGCCCATTGGTGGTAAAACCCGAAAGCCCTCATGATCGAACTAGAGATCACAAAGATTGCAGTCTTCTTTCATTGAGTCATCCATGCCCCCCAAGAGTGTTATGAATGAGAATTGAACTTGGGTCTCTAGTTAGAAGCCAAACTCCCTACCACTACACCACATTAGAAAGTACATGAAAAACCCTAGTGAAGCCCTTTTTTAATTATTTTGTTTTGTCTCTATAATTCTGTTTATTTATTTATTTGATGTTTATGTATTTACTCTCATATTCTCTTATAATCTTACACTACCAAGTTCTATCTAGACTTGCATGTGAGTCTAGCTTTAAGTTTGATTATTTTTCTCTTTAATATATTGAAAATTGGTTTGATACGGACCGTCACAAGTTGAGACTGCTCATCTCAATTAGGGGATTGACTTTTGTTGACTCGGTATAAAGTATTTAATGGGGTATCACACCTGGTATGTGACGAACTGTCACACTGATGAGACGGTTCGTCTCATCAGTCGGATCAGGCTCGTTTGGTTAAAAACCACTTTTAACAGTTTACCGGCATCCGTTTATGTATTATAAGGTTCCTTTATGACTTATAAAAGATGTTAGCATCATACCAACATGATTTTGACAAAATTTATTCCCAAGCCTCGTTTATGACTATAACGAGGGCAAACGGACTTTTACAAGAATACAAACATGTTAACCTTATTTCTAAAGAACTTAGAAACCTAACAATGGCTTGTGATCTAAATCTTCTAGAAACTACTGAACATAACTTCTAGCTCTTTTAACACCTTCTTTACTTGCTTAACACCTTGGAACTTGCTTAAACGTTTTAGATGGTTGTGAATGAAGTGAAACGTACACGCATGCATATTTATAGCAAGAAGACATGGATAATGAACTATAATAGTTTGACACGTTATGGCTTGAGTTGTCAAATATTTTGCTGACTTAGCATTGAGACGGGCTGTCTAATGATGAGAAGGTCTGTCTCATCCTTTCTTCGCGGATAAGATAGACTTGAGAGTCTCAAGTTGAGACGTGGTGTCTCAAAATTGTAGACGGGTTAGACGGTCCGTGTCAGTAAATATCTTAAATGAATAAGGCATGCTTGATACGGCCGTCTAATGGATGAGACGGCTAGTCTCAAACCAAATTTGGTTAAACTACAGTTTATTCCCTGAGCACTATCTTTGTCAGAATGACCAAATGGTCCTTTAACTTCTAAAGTTGATAAAATTAACTCTCAAGTTTTGGGATGTTACATTTGTCTATTTCTCAACCCTCCCTCCAGACCCTGCTAATAGTCTTGTCATTAACAGAATTTTTGCTATGTGTGATTGTTATTTGTTTGTTTATTTAAAGAGTATTTTTTTTACAAATAATGATATCGTTTGATGAAAATTAGATATTGCATTTTAGGTTTAAAACATTGTATCTTTGAGATTTGTGGTTTCGGTTTTAATAGTGGATTCATATTTAAAAAACAAAGTTGGGACATTTTTACCTTTTTACGTAGAAATGCAAAGAGTATTTATGCAATGTTAAAAATCAATAATAAATTAATTGACAAAAATATTTAAAAAGAAAAAGAAACCTATACCAGAGATCTCAACCGTTTAAACTTTTATAGTTACACCTTTAAGATTAGCGGAGGTGTAGTTGGACGACAGGGCTCATCACCAAAAGATAAGTGCTTAAGTGCCCACCAAATCAACTTTGTAGCACGTGGTTGGGCGAGGGATAACGATTGTCTAGCAGGCCAAGCCTTCATTCACCCAAATGATAAACTCTTACTCACGATCAAGGAAAGAAGTAGAGCGCCATACCATTTCGAGCCTCTGAGTTGTTCACAAAAGGTCGGCTCAGTCCAGCCATTCCACTATAACAGGATGAATTTGCATTCCATGTAAACACAATCTAAGCTTATCTCTCACCGTACACTCTCTTATTCCGATCATAAAAATATCAAATTTATTTTCAAGTTAGAGGCTAATTACATGAGACCCTCTCCTACCATGAGTTAACGATTTGTTCATTTTGCATATCCCTTTAAGCCTTTGAAACACCCCCGCCCCTGGTCCTACGAGCGGAATTTGTCTACACCATTCCCCTCTTACTATATGTTGTAGCAACGTACATGTTCCTTTTGTGGAACCACATATACATTGTATAATTAATTCATTTAAAAATAATTATATATTTTTATCACCGTGAGTCCCACTTCAACAGACGTGACTCAACCTTCAACCACCAACCATACATTAAACAAAATAAGTACTAATTCCACCATTATATGCATGCATATAAAATAATTCATGTGACTTTTGGTCAAACGATGCCATGATAGTAAATTAATGATGTCGATGCGAGTACCTTTGAGATATATGTTTCTCATGTTAGATAGCATATGAAACATGTTTATATTTCAAAAAAGATTGTATGTTTTACTCTTTACTATTTGTGTCTAAAATCATGAACGGGAAACTTAATGTGTAAAATATGAATTTCTTATCGATAACTTATAATAGTCACAGGACTACAGGAGGTAGTGATTTTTTTTAAATGTATAACATCAAATGTTCTATAGTAAAATAAATAAATAAATAAATAAATAAAATTAAGTATGAATCTAGAAGAACATATCATTATGTTATTAAGTGTCGAAGAAATCGTAGTCTAGCGGTGGGGTGGGACTAGCGTTAAATCAGAATTAGTTTGTGATTATTTGACGCCAAATCATGATTCTTACAACTAGACAAATTCATACAGTCTTATATTAACAAATGTTTAAAATAAATTTTATATCTCCAACAAAGCTAGCTATATATGTATATTTGTTACCATTAGGAATTATACAAATGTAAAAAGGAAAAAGAAACCTTAAAGAAATAATCAATTTTAAAAAAGGGGAAAAAGACAAGTGCAACATTTAACATAGATCGACGTAAATCGATCAGTAAACACATTTTTATGAAATGGAAAGAAAAATCTTAATTACTGACTATGTTTTATATACTTACACGATAGCTTTAATGTCAGACAAAACTTTAATACTATAAATCTATAATCATGGAATACATCAAGTACGTGAACAAACGTATCCATTTTATATCCGTGATGCTTATTTATGCCAAAAATAACATCAATACATAAGACTATTAGACTATGATAGATAATCACATGTCCATTGAATGCACACATGTATGTATGTTCATATACAAATTTCCTAAACCCAACTCAAAAGATAACCCCGCTAAAAGACACTTATGTTCATGGTCCATTAGATAGATCGACGGTAAAGCGACATGCAGAACTTGGATTGTTATTAATCCTTTTATTATGTCTCATATAAATGGCTTACAAATCTTTTTAAATTTGTCACATGGTACTTAATATTTTTCTGAATGGCCTTTTTAATTTAAATTTATAATTATTTGTCACCTATGGTATGTAAATCCTAACCATTAGGAATCACATGTGTATGAAATGCATATGCAACACTAAGTTTCTTGTTACTCTTTGTATAAAATTTCACATAACTTGTTCAAAATAGAATCAATAAGTAAAGACCATATAATACTTGTACATCCGCTATTCCAAAATCCAGTGCATCAATAACGAAAGGAAAATTTGGAAATTGAAATTCACTTTGTTCATGGAAAGTTAAGCGTCAATTTTATTCGAGTTCTACATTTTATGACTTACTACCAGTATGTCGTAATTATCAAGAGTCTGCGTCCACTTCTGTCATACGCTTCCAGTCCAACTCTGCAAGGAAATGTTAAAACGATATATTTGTAATTATTATTACTAATCATCTCCAACTCAAATAAGGTTGGTAACCTCTTGTATAGATACCCGTTTATGTTTTACTAGATTGATCGACTCACTCTCCATTATTTTACTCTATAGATGATTGTTGGTGGAGGTGATGTCATCTAAGAAAGGTCGAATGAGAATAATTGATAAAAATTATTATTATTATTATTATTATTATTATTATTATTATTATTATTATTATTATTATTATTATTAAGAAGAAGAAGAAGAATAAGAAATATTAGTAGTAAGTAGTTGTGCTATGATAGTGTCTTGTTCTCTTAGAAGAAGTTTCAGGTTCAAATTGTGAGAATGACATTAGTTTAGAAAATATGGTGTCATTTAGTAGTAGCTTAGTTTGCTGCTAAAAAAGAGAAACGAAAAGAATAAGAAATATCCCATTATCTGAAATAGATAAATATGACCAACCTCATATTATTAATTATCATTTTAGCTCTTGATACATTTAATCTTGCACCCATCAATATAAAACCCTTGTTCACGCTTCAGCCTTCTTGCCTCCATGTGCAACTCGTTGACCCCTCGAATAAAACTTTATTTCAACTCTAATTTAATTGGTACAATTTATTGGGTCAGTTTATCAATCAACTGTAGGCATCACTATACAATATATGAAGATATTCAACCATAGTTGTCACATAAGGATTTTTGACATTTATCTTAATAGTATACAATAAGGCAGGGGTGGTTCTAAAGGGAGCCCAATGTAGCCCGTGCTAGGTAAACCTTATCTTTTCATACGAAGTGCTATGTAACCATGTAAGTACGTAACAATGAAACATAACATGTTAATATGAGAACGCATAAAACCATGTAACATGTACACACCCGTATCACTTATTTATCATAAACCGGCTCTTGTTATAAATTACAAAAAGGAGTGTAAGAGAAAAAGTTAATATCTATCTATAATATACATAAACGAAACCTTTATAAGCTCTTTGGTTGCTCTCTGAATTCTTTCAAGCCATCAGATTGTTTTATTTGTAAATTGAGTTTTCTCATGCATTTGACCCGAATTCACGGACATTAGTTTCATCAAACTCATATAGCTCTTACACAGGTTATAAAATCTCATTAAACTAAAAATTAGTCTTACAGAATATTTGATATGACAATTATATAAAATAGGGATATACTATAATTTAATATCCGATTTTAAAAAAATATATTATTTATAATTAAGAAACAATTTTATAGTAAAAAAATAAACGGATCATGGGTCACCAAACCCAGATTGCTTTTAAACGAGTTATAACATATAGTTTATTTGTGAAACTCTTTCATCATCAAACCAAAAGAATAAAGAAAACGGAAAATATAAAACAACCTCCGTAATACAGAGAATAAAACCTAATAGTCTATATTGATTAATTTTTTTTTCTAAAGCAACTTTGTAAGTTAAAACAATAAAATTTGTAAAAGTCGTGTACTTATTATTAATGAGTCATAAAGTTAGAATCTCTTTTAAGTAAAAGTAAATTCATGTAATTAAAACTATTATTCCACTAATCAAAGTTCTCGTGCGTAAATTATATCATGTAGTAATGTAACTAAAAAATGTTTAATGTTTTAACCGAAAAACTATTATTATTAAATCACTTTTATTAATGGAATAAAAGTGTTAATTACATGAATTTACTTTTACTAACATGAAGTTAGGGAAAGATTATTGTGTTTTTGCACCAAATCGCACCGGTGTCGAAAGTATTGGAACCAAATTTCAAAAAGAGTGGGTACCGAATACTATACCGAATCAATCGGGATGGTACCAATACTCGTTACAATATTGGTACCGACAATACTTGTAACAAATTTTAAGAAACGTGGGTTTCGAATACTATACCGAGTCTATCGATGCGATACCCAAACACTCATCCCTACATCAGAGAGATAAGGGCAAATCATTGATTGAATAGTTATTTTGAGCTCTTTGCTAATTAGTAATTACTAAACGTAATAAACTTATCTCTTGTAATTTAAAAACGAAAATAAAAAAGAAAAAACAAGAGAGAAATTATAAATATATTCTATATTGATTAATATTTTCCTTAAGCATTTGCACAAGTTAAAGTTAAAACAATAAAATTTGTTAAGAGGTCATTTGACAAACATTTAATATAAACCAAAGAAACATATAACATCACATTATTATAAATCCACTTACGTACAAAGCAAGAAAATCAACAAAAATGTTTCCTTTCAAAATACATTAGCATCAACAAATCCAATTAACAGAATTTTGGATCCATGTGTACGTATTGTGACAACTAGCTAATGTCTATAGTTTTAAAACTCATTTTGATTCTTTGATAACACCTTATTTATGATTTCATATGTCAAAAAAAAACATTAAGACGTATTTTTTTGGTTAAATTAAACAACAAACACAAGAATAACTCTTCAGATCTACAATCAATCACAAATTAGACCTAAAGTAAAACTAACATATGGTTGAATCAATTCGAGCTTAAACTAGCTCGAGGCAAAATTGAAGATACTAAGCCTGACCATGCTATCTAGACTTTAAACAAGCTAATTATTTATATAATGAATATAACTATTTTACTTAACATAGTAATTTATTTACATAACATGTCATTTAGAGATAATTCTTAATCTGTGTGTATAAATAAAACCATTAATTAACAAATAATAAAACAAGTCAAGCACTTATTTGAAAGTGCTCAACGCAGCTCAACTCTAGATCGTTTACACTCTTATTCTCATATTTATAAATTATAACGTATGATGGATAATGAGGGCATGTGATTTATGTGATGAACCTATATTGATTATTATTTTGCTAAAGCATTTTCACAAGTTAAAACAATAAAATTTGTTAGAGATCATATCACAAACATTTAATGTAAATCAAAGAAACATATATCACATTATTTAAAAATCACTTACGTACAAAGCAAGAAAATCAATAACATGTTCCTTTCAAAATACATTTGCATCAATAAACCAATTAGCAGACTTATAGCTCCATAAATATTGGGACGAATAGCTAATTTCTATTATATTTTATGATTTTAAAACTCATTTAATTCTTTGACAAAACCCTTATTTCTGATTTCATATGCCCAAAAAAACACCATTAGGAGTTTAGGACGTACCTTTTTGTTTAATTAAGCAGCAAACACAAGAATAAATCTATGATCATCAATCAAGCTATCACAAATTACAACTAAAGTAAAACCTACATATGCTTACACAAATTTAGGGTTCATTGATAAAGCCAGATAAAAGAGTCAATCTGATTGTCAGGCGTCAATAATTCGAGATCGGCTTGCTAAAAGTTCGATCATGACAAGCTTAAACAAGCTCGAGGCTAATTGGAAGCTCATTTAACAAACAATCATGAACTCAAGCTCCATATACCGAGCTTGACCAGAGTATCATGACCCTAAACAAGCCTATCATTTATGTAAATACAATTATTTTATTTAATATATTAATTTATATATCACATATAACATGTGATATATAAATTTATAAAAATAAAACAACTACCAGAAAATGAGTCAAGCACTTGTTTGAACATGCTCAAGCTCAATTCGAATCGTTTACACTCTTATACTTCATTATTATGTATGAGTGGACATTGGGGCATGAACATCACAACAATTATGTTAGGAAAAGCAATGGTCTCATTTTCTTTATAAAACAAAATTATGTATGTTGCCTTTCAAATATCAAGTGATACATAGACCGCTAATTACTAAACACCTGAACGAAGAGTACGGGACTTCAATAAGGGCACCAGCTTCAGAAGTAGGGAACGAAGAGATCAATAACTAGATTACCATTCACTTCTAACTGCTTGGTCGATTAGTCCACAAAGAAAGCCCTTTGTATTTGATGGATGTGAGGGTATTGTGACATCTTCATATTTATTTTTAGTGAACTTATGTTCCTTGTTTTTTCTTATACAATTAAAGATCGAAATTAAAATAATTCATTTTAGCAAAAAACCCCAATCTTCTATTCGTTTTATAGCTCAAAAAGCTTGAAATGACCCTGATTATGAGAATGATGTAAATATATTGATGGAGGGGGTTAATGCTATTGTGTTCTAGTTGAGTTTCAAGGACAACATGTGGGGGTCTAGTGATTCTAGTTGAGTCTCAAGGACGACACTAAGTGCATATATTGATATATGTCGGTTAATTGTTTTCCATGAAACATCAACCTCAACAAATTAAGGGTACCTAGTGTAATCAAATATAGCTAAACGTACAAACAAGATATAACCACCATGTGACACAATGTTATTTTAGAATGCTTTAACAAATGCTTAAATATTTTGTGAGAGCTTTAATCAAATGTCCTACATTAATCGTTATGTAACCGAGGAGATATTAAAAAACGAGATGTGATATTCCATTTATTTTCTTAACAACCATAGAATTATTTAAATGGGTTACTAGCAAAATTCACCACATCGGGATACACTTGCTTCCGAACTGAGGAAAACCCTCACCTAAGACCAATACCTAAGAACACTCGTCCTAAAGTACAACAATGTTATTCCATCGGGATACACTCGCCTCCGAACCAAGGAAAACCCTCATCTAAAGCCAGCGTCTGTAAACAATTACCCAGAGACACGACATGTTATTCCATTTATAAAGAGGAATATTGAGAATGTGGAACTGGTAAACGCCATTTTTATCAAAGTAATTATCTGAGTTGGATATTAATATTGTAACAAATTCTTTTTTTGGAAGGCTATTGTTGTTAGAAGTTCAAGGATCATTTTGTATTAATTCCAAACTTGAGGGTGTATAGTGTAAATAGTTTGTTAATCGTTAGCTAGGGTTTGTATAAAGCTGGGGATTTCTTGTAATTCAATTTCTGTAACCAATTCAACAGTTCTTAATAGAAATCTTTTCCTTCTTGATCAATTCTCTTGTTCAAGATACCTAATTTCTACATTTGGTATCAGAGCTTCGTTTCAATCCTTCAATTGATTCGTCTGCTCTTCTGTCTGTTCATACATATCAGATAATCCAACGGACTGGATTCTGATAACCGATTCGCACAAAGATATACTCGTCGACGAACAAGAATGGTGAATGATGCAAACTCTACGGCCAATAATCAGGTGCGTGAAACGTACAGTACAATTCCTCTTCAATGTCCTCTTCTGACATCGACGAATTACACAATCTGGGCTGTTAAATTGAAAGCCATATTCAATGTACACGGCCTGTGGGAAGTGATACAGCCACCGGAAACTGGAACGGCCGCCGGTGCTGTTGTAGATGTCAAGAAGAATAATGCTGCAATAGCATACCTTTTTCAGGCGTTACCGGAGGCGATGGTTCTCCAGGTTGCTCATCTTAATACGGCTAGAGAAATTTGGGATTCGTTGAAATCAAGATTTATGGGAATTGACCGTGTAAAGAAGGCAAGGCTCGCAACTCTAAAGAATGAATTTGAGGCACTGGTGATGAAGGACGGTGACAACATTGATGAGTTTGCAGGAAAGATTACTGCAATACAATCAAGAGCTAGTGATTTGGGAGAACCATACGAAGAGAAGGTATTGGTTAGTAAATTGCTTAATGGTGTTCCTGAAAGATTCATCCAGATA
Organism: Bidens hawaiensis; assembly: GCF_021521415.1. Lineage (NCBI taxonomy): Eukaryota > Viridiplantae > Streptophyta > Magnoliopsida > Asterales > Asteraceae > Bidens > Bidens hawaiensis. The sequence continues at coordinate 113,820 of NW_027493423.1, read as the reverse complement.
GTAGCCTCAATTGAGCAATTCATTGATCTTGATTCAATGTTGTTCCAAGAAGCCATTGGAAGATTGAAAGCGTTTGATGAGCGTGTCTCTCTAAAACAGAAGCAAACAATAGCCAAAGAAGACCATCTATTGTATACTTATGCTGAGTGGCATAATAAGAAAAAGGACTTGAAAGGGAAGAATAAAAAATGGGGGAAAACTGAACAGGGACAAGGGTCCCAATCTGATTTCAAGAAGAAAGAACAAGAACTCAAGAATCAATTGTTAAAAGAGAGTTGATAAGTCAAAAATCAAATGTTTTAAGTGTGATAACATGGGTCACTATGCAAGTGATTGCCCTGGTGTAAAAGTAATGGATCAAGAGGCAAATCTGACTCAAGAAGAGGATAAAGATCCAGCCCTGTTCATGATTCAAGAAGAAGCCAAGAAGGAAGAGGTTTTCTTGAATGAATAGAGTGTTGTTCCTTCCAATTATGGATAAGAGGAGTTAGTGTGGTATCTTGACAATGGGGCATCTAATCATATGACAGGTAACATTTCTATATTTTCATATCTAGACAAGAAAGTTGGTGGTAGTGTGAAATTTGGAGATGGGTCATGTGTAGACATAAAAGGCAGGGGCACAATTGTTCTTGAGGGAAGAAATGATGAGCAAAGATTGCTCACAGATGTGTATTTCATACCACATCTGAGAAGTAATATCTTAAGCCTTGGTCAGGCCACAGAAGGTGGATGTGAGGTTAGGAAGAGGAATGAGTTTTTGTGGATGTTTGACAGATCTGGAAAGTTGCTAATGAAAGTTTCTAGAAGTGCAAATAGGTCGTATAAGATTTGTTTGAGAATTGGGTCACCAAAGTGCATGTTGGCTAGACTAAACAATCAATCATGGCTATGGCATGGGAGATTGGGTCATGTAAACTTTGATGCACTTAGAGAAATGAAAAAGAGAAAAATGGTACAAGGGTTACCACTTATTGACCACCCAATACAGGTCTGTTATGCCTGTTTGGTTGGTAAGCATTCCCTGATAAGGCTCACAATAGAGCTAATATGTCTTTGAAATACATTTACATTGATTTGTGTGGACCAATATCACCCACAACTCATTCTGGAAATAATTTTATGCTCATCCTTGATGATCATACAAAGTTCATGTGGGTCTACTTCCTAAAGAGTAAAAACCAAGCCTTTGACTTTTTTAGGTTGTTCAAAGTAAAGACTGAAAATGAACATAGCCTAAAAATTAAGACATTAAGAACAGATCGTGGAGGGGAATTCACATCAGAAGTGTTCAATAAGTTTTGTGAAAGTGAAGGGATCACTGGGCTACTCACTGCACCTTATTCTCCTCAACAGAATGGTGCAGTTGAGAGGAGGAATAGAACAGTGCTCAATATGACAAGGTCTTTTAAAGGCAATGTCTATGCCTCAAAAATTTTTGGCTGAGGGTGTTAGACACTCTGTCTACATTCTCAATAGAGTTCATACTAAGTCTTTAGATAAGTGTACACCATATGAAATGTTGAAAGGGAAAAGACCCAATCTGGAACATTTAACAGTGTTTGGGTGTACAGGGAATGTGAAAACTACCAAGCCAGGATTAAAGAAAGTTGATGATAGAAGCAAGCCAATGGTTTATTTAGGGGTTGAACCTGGATCAAAAGCACATAGATTGTTTGATGTAGCAAACCAAAAGGTTGTGATTAGTAGAGATGTGCATTTTGAAGAAAGTAAGAAGTGGGATTGGTCTGACTATCTTGAATCTGTTGCTAATACTGATGCTAGTTGGACTGAGTTTTATGTCCACTTGAGTGAACCAGGTACTATTACAGTTTGTCACACCCCGGCTTAGGGCCTAGGCGTGTGACCACAAGTTGGTACCTGTTTTGTAAATATATCAGAGTTTATGGGTTAATTTTAGCGGAAGACTTTAGGTTGAATATAATATTAATTTACATTGAAAATTTACTCGGGAGTTAAATACCCGAGTATTTGTTTACAAAATATGTTTCATAATACAAGGATTTGTTTATCAAAAACGGAGCCATCTTGTCATGCGCTTCTATCTTCATATAGACTCCAATCCTTGCTAATGCTACTTATGCTTAATTACCTGCAATGGGTTGGAAAAATACGTCAGCTATATGCTGGTGAACACGTATGACTCAATAAAACATTTTGAATGACGATTACAATACAAATGTAGTTTTCTTGACAATCTCAGCGGAAGTAATTCTGCTTCCGGTATATGTACCACTGCCCTACACACACAACGGTATTCCCCGAGCCAAACGGCCCTGAACTGAGAACTGGCCATGACCGTTTAAGCTCGCGGCTTCATTGCCTTTGATTGATTGATTGAGCTCTAACAGTTATGTTTGGATCCATACACATGCGTATTCGGTCTGAGTTGATATTATTCTCTACTTTGTATTATAACGTTTTAGAGAATTCATTATCTCATGTAGACATTGATTGACTCATTAAGACAAACACTCGTTCGTCTCATTGAGTACAAATATGTTTTGACTGATTGAAAAGGTTAACGTATTCATCTGTACCGTCGGTGTTGAAAACTTAAGCGTAAACCCTACCTTAAAGCGGACACTTAGATTGATAATAAGAAAAAGGCAGAATCTTTGATCTACTCGCTTAAGTGATTGCTACTTGATTATAACTTCGTTTCTTGCACGAAATACGAGAAAACAGCATGTCGGCTTGTTACGGCAACGGCGTACGCTTCCCAAGGCTATGTGTGTGTAAAGAAAGGTGTTTTTGGGATGAATGGAGCTTATGCCCGTCACCCCCATTTTATAGCCGAAATTGGACCCCATCGCGGTACGCGATAGGGTCTTGGTGACCCATCGCGTATCGCGATGCCGCACTTTTACACCGCCTTTTGCGGTGGTGACACGTGGCCTGTCACATTGCGCCACGTGTTGACACGGTGTTGGACACGTGTCCGGTGACTCACCAAGCCCATCGCGCTACGCGATGGGTTGACTGTTACCCCGTCGCGTGCCGCAATGGGAGCAAATTTTCAGAATTTGCACTTTTGGTCCCTGTACTTTATAGGTTAGTATTTTTAAGTCTAAATTAAAGAGGGTAAAGGACGCGGTGTTACATCCTCCCCACCTTTTGAATAATCTAGTCCTAGAGATTTATTGGAATAGATTGGGATACTTTTTCTTCATTTCTGACTCGAGTTCCCACGTATACTCGGGTCCTCGTTTTGAATCCCATTTGACTTTTACGAGCTTGAGTCGTTTGTGCTTGAGAAACTTAATCATGCTATCCTCTATTTGAATCGGTTGTTCTACAAACTTAAGCTTCTCGTTGATCTTGACATCTTTTAATGGCATTGCAAGGGTTTCGTCGGCTAAACACTTGCGTAGATTGGATATGTGAAACACGTCGTGAATTCCTTTCATTTCATAGGGCAACTGGCCCAACTCTTTCGAGTATCTTGAAAGGTCCAATGAATCTTGGACTTAGTTTTCATTTTTTTCCGAACCTTACTACACCTTTCCAAGTACTTTCAATAACACTTTGTCGCCTTCTTTGAATTCTAATGGCTTGCGGAAAATGTCCGCATAACTCTTTTGCCTATATCTTGCCGTTTTCAATCATTCACGGTTTTGTATTATTTGATCAGTGGTTCTTTGAACGATTTCAGGTCCTGAAAACTGACCATCACCTGTTTCTGACAAACACACAGGTGTTCTACACTTACGTCCATACAATGCTTTAAATGGTGCTACTTGGATACTCGTATGATAACTATTGTTGTACGAGAATTTCATTAAAGCAAGATGGGTATCCCAGCTTCCTCCTAGATCAATGATGCAGGCACGAAGCATATCTTCTAATGTTTGAATCGTATCACTTTTTGAAAACTTGACCAGAAATTTGAAGTGAATCGACTATCTCTATCAGAAATGATGGATAGTGGCACACCATGTAATGATACTATATTTTCGACGTATAAGTGCGCTAACTTATCCATACTAAATGTTTCTTGAATAGGGATAAATTGGCAGACTTGGTAAGTCTATCTACAATAACCCAGATCGCATCATTTTGGCGTGAAGTTTTCGGTAGCCTCATGATGAAATCCATAGTTATCATATCCCACTTCCATATCGGGATTTCCGGTTGTTGTAGTAATCCTAACGGCTTTTGATGTTCAGCATTCACTCTTAAACACGTCAGGCACTTAGCTACATACAAGGCAATGTCTTTCTTCATTCCCATCCACCAGTAATCGTCTTTTAGATTGTGATACATCTTATCACTTCCTGGATGCATCGTGTATTTTGACTTGTGTGCTTCTTCGAGAATCTTATCTCTTAGATTTCCGACCATTGGTACCCAAATCCTTGTACCAAGTCTAAGAATTTCGTCACTTCCCTTAATCAACTGATCAATTGTGTCGTTCTCTTTTTCGGCCTTAATGTTTCCTTCTTCTAGTGCCAACTTCTGAGCTTCTTTGATTTGACAAGCTAAGTCGACTTTGAGTTCCAGTCTAAGAGCTCGGACTCTCTTTGGCTTCTCATGTTCTTTTCTACTTAAGGCGTCAGCCACTATATTGGCTTTTCCTTCATGATATACGATCTCACAGTCGTAATCATTAAGTGTTTTCATCCAACGCCTTTGCCTCATATTCAACTTTTTTTGATCGAATATACACTTCAAGCTTTTGTGGTCAGTGTATATTATGAATTTTACACCATACAAATAGTGTCGCCATAATTTCAACGCGAAAATTATAGCACCTAATTCAAGGTCATGTGTGGTGTAATTCTTTTCATGAACTTTCAATTGTCTCGAAGCGTAAGCAATCACTTTCTTTCCTTGCATCAAAACTCCTCCCATTCCCGTGTGCGAAGCATCACAGTAAATGGTAAAGTTTTCTAATCCTTCTGGCAAAGCCAGGATAGTTGCATTAGTTAACTTTTGTTTAAGTGTTTCGAATGCTTCTTCTTGCTTCTGTCCCCATTCAAACTTAATTGACTTTATTGTGATCGAAGTCAATGGAACAGCTGTTCGGGAAAAGTCTTGAATGAATCTTCTGTAATATCCGGCTAAACCTAAGAAACTTCGGACTTGAGTCGGTGTCTTGGGTTTCTCCCATTTTGTAATGGCTTCAATCTTTGCTGGGTCTACTTGAATCCCTTTCTCATTTATAACATGACCAAGAAATTGAACTTCGGACAACCAAAATTCACACTTTGAAAATTTGGCGTACAATTTCTCATTCCTTAGGGTTTCAAGCATAATCTTGAGGTGAACTTGATGTTCGTCTTTGGATTTTGAATAAACAAGAATGTCATCAATGAAGACAATAACAAACTTGTCCAAGTATGGCTTGCAAATCCAATTCATCATATCCATGAAAGCTGCTGGAGCATTAGTGAGTCCGAAAGGCATCACGGTGAACTCATAATGTCCATATCGGGTTCTAAAGGTGGTTTTAGGTATATCTTCCTCTTGTACCTTCAATTGATGGTAACCCGATCTAAGATCAATCCTGGAAAAACAGCTTGCTCCTTGGAGCTGATCAAACAAGTCATCGATTCTTGGTAGTGAGTACTTATTCTTAATCGTAACCTTGTTCAGTTCTCGGTAATCTATACACATCCTCATCGACCCGTCCTTCTTCTTTACAAACAATATCGGAGCTCCCCACGGTGATGAACTTGGTCGTATGCATCCTTTCTCTAATAGCTCATCTAACTGTTTCTTTAACTCTTTCATTTCCGTAGGTGCTAGACGATATGGTGATTTAGCTATTGGTGACGTTCCTGGTATTAAGTCAATTCTGAATTCTACTTCCCTATCAAGTGGGGCTCCTGGTATTTCCTCTGGAAATACATCCTTGAATTTAGATACAATTGGTACTTCTTCCATCTTTTTAGGTTCGGGTTCTTTGGTTACATAGGCCATGAATGCAAGGCATCCCTTACCTATGCAATGGCTTGCCTTAATCTTGGGATATGATTCCTACCTTTCCTCATTCGTTGTCTCCAGTTATACGAATGGTTTTGTTGTTAGACGTTCGGATATCAATAGCTTTATCGTTACATAGGATACGGGCTTGATTGAATGATAACCAATCCATACCTAAAACTACATCAAAACCTGCTAATGTCATAGGTAACAGTCGTACAGGAATGACGTGATTTGCTAAAGATATTGTGGCATTCTCTAACGCCTCGGTTATTCTACTTATACTTCTATCAGCGGTTTCTACTTCATAATGTTTATCTAGTTTAACTAAGGGCTCATTTAATAGACTACAAAATTTATAATCTATAAAGCTTTGGTTTGCACCCGAGTCAAATAATATTCTAGCATAAACATTATTGATAGGAAACGTACCGGTGATCACGTCCGGTATATCTGCTGCTTTCTGGGTGTCTAGCAGAAAGACACGAGCGTTTCCTTTCTTGGCCTCGGTCCTGGCACCGCTGCCACTTGCACCTACTACATTTTTCATCGGCTTTTTCTTTGGGCATTCTGTACTATAATGCCCTTTCTCGCCACACTCAAAACATACTCCGGTCTTCTTCCTACAATCTGCTTCCGAGTGTCCTGGTTTCTTGCAAAGTCCACATACAACAGTGTTAGTTGGTCGAAGACATCTGCCGAAATGTCTCCTTCCGCATGACTTGCAAATGGGGCGACTATACACAAATCCCCATTCTCTTTTCTTCTCCGTCTTCTTTATCTTTCCACCCACACTAGTCTTTCCATCATCCTTCTTTTTCTCATCTCGGTTCCTCAACATTCCGTTGTAACACCCCGTAACCGCAGCGGAAACGTACACGGGATGCAACAGACACATCTGATATCAACAGCATTGCTTATAAAGAAAATACCACTACATTAATTTATAATATATTACATTGTTGCGAGTTTCATTACTGTCTAGGTGTTACACACATATTTTACCGATAAGACATTAATAAATTCATTACAAAACAAAGAGCAGCAAGCTTCCAACAGGTAGCACAGATAGTTAAGCAAACATCAATCAATCCAACTTGGGCATACCTAGAAAACATGTAAAGAAAACGGGTCAACTACGAATAGTTGGTGAGTTTCACTAATTTGAATAAACACTGACAAATCATTTTAATAATCATTTATTAACAATATAATCATGCTGGGAACTATGTTACCCCAGAACATTTCCAATAACTTTCTGGGAACTATGTTACCCCAGAACAATAACAACCCCTGGGAACTATGTTACCCCAGAATAATAATAACCCCTGGGAACTATGTTACCCCAGAATAATAATAACCCCTGGGAACTATGTTACCCCAGAATAATAACAACCCCTGGGAACTATGTTACCCCAGAATAATAACAACCCCTGGGAACTATGTTACCCCAGAATAATAATAACCCCTGGGAACTATGTTACCCCAGAATAATAATAACCCCTGGGAACTATGTTACCCCAGAACAATAACACATTATAAACATTTTATATATTCTATGCATCAGCCCATATATATATAAATGTACAAGTATTTCCATACGATCGGTATGTACTTAAATACTTTAAATAAGACATGTTTTCCGCCCCGGGAAAATATAATTAAAACAATTCATTAAAAGGGGCTCGTGAAAACTCACCTTGTCGTGAGTTGGTGAGTAATATAAGGAACAGCTACGTGCCTGGATCTGTAATATAATATCTAGTCGTTACTATATAATTCCCATAACTTAAATACATATCAATCGGTACATCTGGGAACATTGTTAACCCAGTACTGTACTCGATTCGGGGACAATGTTAACCCCGTGACACTTCTAAGGACTCAGATTGACATTGCTTAGAGCTTGACAGTCAATTTAGTTAAGGTGATGAAATTATAGCTCGGTTTGACACCCCGTTTGGCCGTGGGGCCCGTTTCCGGTATTTCGGTGCCGGAAACGGTACAATCGGGTAAAATTACCCAAATCATCCGGATTATTTTCGGATGATTTATTTTTACTTAATTTACTTAGATTTATGAAATAGTCTATTTTTAGAGTTTTTCGTGTACCAGTCAGCTCGCTTATGCGAACTTTGCCGGTTTACACGTTTTAAGCTTTAACTAATTGTTTTTATGTTCATTTTAGCACAAATAATTACCCGTTTAGTCTCGGGTCTTGAAATTTTGCTCAAAACTTATTTTGACAGAAAGAACATTTTATAAAATTTTCCAGATTTATTTTCCTATATTTGCATTTATTTACTTATTCTTAAATCTCATTAAAACACTAAAAATATAAAAAAATACCAAAATACTTTAGGAAAATCCCAACTTTTTCTGGAATGATCCTTGTCATTCTCATAACTCTCTGGAATTTTTCCAGATTTATTTTCGTAAATTTACATATATTTATCTATTTTCAAATCTTATTAAAATACTAAATATATCAAAAATACCAAAACACTTTAGAAAAATACCAAATTTTTCTGGGATGTTCCTTGTCATTCTCATAACTCTCTGGAATTTTTCCAGATTTATTTTCGTAAATTTACATATATTTATCTATTTTCAAATCTTATTAAAATACTAAATATATCAAAAATACCAAAACACTTTAGAAAAATCCCAAGTTTTTCTGGGATGATCTTTATCATCCTCATAACTTTCTGGAATTTTCCCAGATTTATTTTCCTACATTTACATTTATTTATCTATTTTTAAATCTTGTTAAAACACTAAATATATCAAAAATACCAAAACACTTTAGAAAAATCCCAAATTTTTCTGGGATGATCTTTATCATCCTCATAACTTTCTGGAATTTTTCCAGAATTTAAAACTTATTTTTCAAGCCATTTTCACCCAAAACCGAGCTAGAAAGCCCTAGAACTCGTATCACCGAAAAGCCTACTTAGACTTTTCCAACTGAGCTAAAATTTTGTGGGTGACTTTTATATGTTATAAAAAGCTTATCTTAAATTTTCCGGAATTTTTCATCATGTTTTGCTATTTTTCACTATTTTTGGCCAAAACCGAGCATTAAATTCACCAAATATTCATCTTTTATCCAAAAATTACCAAAAATTCACAGATCTCATATTTTCATGTGTAGATCATCTCTGTGAAATTTCGTGACCCAACTCTAAGCACACGGAAATCTGTCCATTTTTCATAAACACCCGAAAACCGAACTATCTTGTGTTTTCTAGCTTTAGATCGCAAGGATCTCGGTTTCTAGCCTTTGCTAGCCGCTAGATACAACACTTTCAAGCACAACAACACCACACCAAGCAAACTATACCAACAATCAAGCCATTTCTTTCCTAGAGTCGGTTAAAACATCAAAACAACGATTTCAACCGTAAAAATTCGTTCTAAACACTTTTAACTAATTACTTGGATCAAGATCCTTTGTATAACTTGTATACATCCTTTGATCACACAAGAACCGGTTCCATCTCGGGTTTTCACCCATATTTCATTTGGAACCTTTTTGTTCTTGCAAAAACAACTCAAACTAAGTAATTAACACCAAAGATCATGTATTATAACATGTTTATACCTTTGTTCTTGATTAGAAATGATGGAAATGGATGGAGGATCAAGGGTTTGTGATGGGTGATGAAAAACTTGAGAGATGGAGAGAGTTTTGAGAGAGTTTGTGTGTGTTTTTGTGTAAAAAAAAAAAGAAAATGAAAGATAATATGATAATGGGGGGGTGGCCGGCCCTTTGTGGGTGTGTGTGGGGGCCCCACATCTCCAATATTGTCCACATATCTAGATTACGCAATCTGGATAATGTTGTGGATAATCTGGTTCAGTTCGTTTCTCGTTTAAACTCGTAATTCGGCTTAAAACGAGCCTAAAATGGTCGTTTTTCGGGTCAAAATAAAAATTTACATAAAACCGACTTAAAAACTTTAAAAACTTAAACCATGACATTAAAACATCATATTATTAATAATTACGCATCTTTTTCGGCTTGATTGATCGTCTCTTGCTTGGTTTGGTGTTAAAGGTTTCGTTTAGCGTACCGACGTACCATTAAATCGAAATCCTTTTTCTGTGCTATAATTCACCTATCCCGAAGCATTAATACTTCGTAAACATCACTAAACATTATATACTTCGTCTATAATGTAATTCCCGATTCGTTCGGGTTTCAATAACCGATCATTGGTTGATCGAAATTCCAATATGATTCACTATATAATTGAGTATGATTCATACTGTGAATCATATATACTCGTATAAACGTACTATAACTCATATAATCAATATTAAACGACACGTAAATAGTATATTCCGGCTAGGGTATACCTGAAGTTGCCGGAATCGTTACATCCGTCTATCAAATATCCAGCCAACTCCATGGCTGATTCTGTGGTAGATGGCATATGTGAACGAACATAATCACGGATTTCGATTGGTAAGCCGTAGATGTATCGTGTTACTTTGTTGATTTCTGGAGCGACTAGATGAGGCACAATTGCAATACTCAAGGAACTTGGTGTTATATTCCTTGAGATTTGTTCCTACAACCTTGTGATTCCACAGTTTGGTTTGAATCTGATCCATCTCGTTTATTGGGCAAAACTTCTTCAGTATCATTGTTTTTAATGTTTCCCAATCTAAGTTGTATAGATTCTCTCTACCTTTGATTCTGATCAGGGTATTCCACCATTCCAATGCCTCCCCCCTTGAACATCTGGGAGGTATATTGAACCTTTTCTCTCTCTGTGCACTTGCTGATTAGCACAATTGATTCCATTTCCTCCAACCATCGGAGGGTATGTATCACTCATTTATCCCCGTGAAACTCTTTGGGGTTATAGACTTTAAACACCTTGAAATCACAACCTTCATGTATTTTAAGTTTCTTTGTCTTTTCACGAATGTCGTTTTCAGCAGTCGAGCTTTCATCACTCGCTTCTTTCTTTTTCTCGGTTTCCTTTTTCTTTTCTTCTTTCTTTTCCGATTCCTTTTTGGATTCCTTCTTTGATTCTCTTTTCGAAGTAGCGGTTTCACTTCGACTTGCTCTTTTGTTAGATTGTGAGGCGGTTCTACTTGGATCATTTTTCAGAATTTCATAGATTGGATTTACGGCTTCCTTAATCAAATCGCGAATACCATGCTCATAATTTTGTGGTATATCTTGTATATTGTCCGCGATAGCTTTTTCCTGTAAAATTTCTTCAATTGTCTTTCCTTTATTGTTTACTTGAATTTCTGGATTACTGTTTGTTTTAGACATGTTGTTACATGAATAAAACAAAATTTAGGAAAAGACACACTTTATATTACATTATTTATCTTACAAGAAAAAGGATTACAACAACTACAACAGTATACAACAACGATTTCTAATCCTTAATCCATTTTGTAACAAGATTTTTCATCTTGTCACATTTCTTGGCAATCTTTCTCCCCATTCTCTTTTTGTCCACTTTCTCATTTCTCAGCTCGTCCATCACCGAATTTGGCGGGTTCGGATATCCCGTTGGTGCGGATGTGGCTGGAAAGAGATAAGCATTCTCTTGGGGATAGAGATGCGGGTTCGCAACATATGTGTGCATTTCTTCATCGGGAATATTAGTGGTGTAAAACTCCTCGATGAGATTTGCCTCCTCACGAATCTCCTTTGCTTGTTGTGAAATCGAAGGTCTTGATCCTAAATATGAAGGGAAGTAAGTATTTTCATTCTCTTCTTCCTCTTCGGATTCATAAGGGTTCTTGATTGATGTTGAGTTAAATCTCTTTTTGTATGGCATGCTAAGCCTCATTTTTGGTTTATGACTGGGTTCTGCAGATGCTGGTGGGGTCTCATATTGATAGTTCAATGGTGGTGATCCAAATTGTCATCTCCTTTGATCAGAGTGACAATTCATCCAGCTTGATGATTCCGATTCAGTTTTCTGCTTGATCTTCCTTTGCACTTCCTGTTCCTCGGAAGGATGGTAATTCGGAACCTCGAGTGGATAATACTGAGGATTGTTGTCGATGGTGTCGTCAGAAATCTCTATTGGCATTTGCTGACTCCCTGGGAGATACACGGGTTGGCTCCCATAGAGTAAGTTTGGAACGATTGGTTGATTGTGATTGAAAAAGCTAGTATAATAACTATTGCTACTCTCCATATCGGATGGTTCGTAGTTGATTGTCGGTTTTGATCGAATGGCTACTCGGTGTATACGACCAAAGTAGTTAATATAAGACATCTGCACTTTTAGTTAGATTAGGGATAGGAGGTTTACCAATCCTATCTTATCCCTACAAATAATAATGATAATAATGGTTAAAGCCTAGGTACTAATGTTTAATACCTAATTCGTTGAAACCGATGGCTCTGATACCAACCTGTCACACCCCGGCTTAGGGCCTAGGCGTGTGACTACAAGTTGGTACATGTTTTGTAAATATATCAGAGTTTATGGGTTAATTTTAGCGGAATACTTTAGGTTTAATATAATATTAATTTACATTGAAAATTTACTCGGGAATTAAATACCCGAGTATTAGTTTACAAAATATGTTTCATAATACAAGGATTTGTTTATCAAAAACGGAGCCATCTTGTCATGCGCTTCTATCTTCTTATAGACTCCAATCCTTGCTAATGCTAACCTGCAATGGGTTGGAAAAATACGTCAGCTATATGCTGGTGAATACGTATGACTCAATAAAACATTTTGAATGACGATTACAATACAAATGTAGTTTTCTTGACAATCTCAGTGGAAGTAATTCTGCTTCCGGTATATGTACCACTGCCCTACACACACAACGGTATTCCCCGAGCCAAACAACCCTGAACTGAGAACTGGCCATGACCGTTTAAACTCGCGGCTTCATTGCCTTTGATTGATTGATTGAGCTCTAACAGTTATGTTTGGATCCATACACATGCGTATTCGGTCTGAGTTGATATTATTCTCTACTTTGTATTATAACGTTTTGGAGAATTCATTATCTCATGTAGACATTGATTGACTCGTTAAGACAAACACCCGTTCGTCTCATTGAGTACAAATATGTTTTGACTGATTGAAAAGGTTAACGTATTCATCTGTACCGTCGGTGTTGAAAACCCTTGACTGATTGATTGATTGATTGATTGTGAATGATTTTAACCTATACATAAATAGGTTTGTATGAATGATTTGAATGATGATTAAGCTATTATTGTAAGATTAACCTTGAAATCGTTTATCTTTAATTGTGAATGAAAACCCTTGGTTTTATGTGACGTTTGATATAGCATGCTTTGGCCTAATAGGTTCAACACGTTGGTAAGTTTCTCCAGGTAAGTAAACGGGTCCCTCGGTTGGTTGGGATTTATACGAATTACTTTTCCTTAGGCAAGAAACTTACTACTAGTGATATCCCCCTTCCAGTTACTACATGCCCGTCAAAATATCTTTTATTAAATCATTACTTCATCATGAAGTAACGCTTTTGAAAACATGATTGTGAATGATTTGTAAAATACGATCAAGGTTAAAGGCCATAGCCTCGATTGATAGTCTAAGCTATAATTCAAATAACTTAAACGTAAACCCTACCTTAAAGCGAACACTTAGATTGATAATAAGAAAAAGGCAGAATCTTTGATCTACTCGCTTAAGTGATGCTACTTGATTATAACTTCGTTTCTTGCACGAAATACGAGAAAACAGCACGTCGGCTTGTTACGGCAACGGGGTACGCTTCCTAAGGCTATGTGTGTGTAAAGAAAGGTGTTTTTGGGATGAATGAAGCTTATGCCCGCCACCCCCCCCCCCCCCTTTTATAGCCGAAATTGGACCCCATCGCGGTACGCGATAGGGTATTGGTGACCCATTGCGTATCGTGATGCCGCACTTTTACACCGCCTTATGCGGCGGTGACACGTGGCCTGTCACATTGCGCCACGTGTTGACACGGTGTTGGACACGTGTCCGGTGACTCACCAAGCCCATCGCGCTACGCGATGGGTTGACTGTTACCCCGTCGCGTATCGCGATGGGAGCAAATTTTCAGAATTTGCACTTTTGGTCCTTGTACTTTCTAGGTTAGTATTTTTAAGTCTAAACTAAAGAGGGTAAAGAACGCGGTGTTACACTGTTGGTAAGTGAAGTGCAGGTACAGAACAATCAGAATGAAAATTCCCAGTTTGAGCATGGTGAAAGTTATGGTACTGTATCAATTTCTGATACAACTCCTAACCAGTCTGAACAACACCAGGTTGGTTTGGAACAACCTATTCTAAGAAGGTCTGGTAGGGTTTCAACTTTACCTCCAAGGCTGCATGATTTTGTGCTATATGAGAACATAAGATATGGAGCTGAGAGACAGGAAGAAAATAACACTGTTGAGTTGTTATTAGCCTTTCTCTTTCACAGAAGCTTGTAAAGAAAAGGTATGGAGGGAAGCCATGGAGGAAGAGTTGCAAGATATTGAAAGAAATAAAACATGGGCTTTAACAGTAAAACCTATAAACTGTAAACCCATTGGTTTGAAGTGGGTATATAAATTGAAAGAGGATGCTAGTGGTAAAATTGTCAAACACAAGGCTAAACTAGTTGCCAAGGGTTATGTGCAACAAATTGGGGTAGATTTCGATGAAGCATTTGCCCCTGTAGCTAGAATTGAAACAATAAGGTTGTTATTAGCATTATCAGCCAAGAAGAATTGGAAGATTTACCACATGGATGTAAAAGCAGCCTTTCTGTATGGAGATTAAAGGAAGATGTGTTTGTAAAACAACCAGAGGGGTATGAAAGGAAAGGTGAAGAACAGAAGGTCTATAAGTTGTCAAAGGCTTTATATGGCCTTAGAAAAGCCCCTAGAGCATGAAACCTGAAACTGAATAAAGTATTACAAGACTTGGGTTTTAAAAGGTGCCCACATGAGCAAGTTGTCTATGTGAAGACAACAAAAAAGACTTGTGATTGTTGGAGTATATGTTGATGATTTGCTGGTAACTGGAAGTTGTGAGGAAGAGGTAAAAAGGTTCAAGCAACAAATGAGTTCACAATTTGAAATGACAGATCTAGGCTTGTTGTGCTATTATTTGGGAATAGAAATGAATCAGAACCAAGAAGGTATTTACATTAAACAAACTGCTTATGCAACTAAGTTGATGCAATTAGCAGGGCTTGAAAATTGTAATATGACCAAAGTACCCATGGAGCCTGGGTTGAAATTATACAAAGAAAAGGGAGGTGACCTGGTTAATCCAACTGTTTATAGAAAGTTGGTTGGTTCCTTGAGATATTTGACCCAAACAAGGCCAGATTTGAGTTTTGCAGCGGGGTGTGTCAGCAGATTTATGCAAGATCCAAGAGAAGATCATCTCAAAGCGGTGAAGCATCTTTTGAGATATGTATGTGGAACATTACACTATGGTATTAAGTTTGATAAAAGTGAACTTAGTGATCTCAATGGGTACAGTGATAGTAATCACTTAACTGACAATGATGATGGTAGAAGTACTTCGGGAAATGTTTTCTACTATAACGGTTCACCTGTTTCATGGTCTTCACAAAAGCAAAAGTCGGTTGCTTTGTCAAGCTGTGAAGCTGAATTCATGGCTGCTACTGCAGCAACCTGTCAAGCAATATGGCTACAAGGTTTGTTGCATGAAATAGTTGGTGGAAAGAAAGATCATGTTACTATTCTGGTGGATAACAAATCAGCCATAGCTCTCATGAAAAATCATGTTTTTCATGGGAGAAGTAAACATATAAACACAAGGTATCACTACATTAGGGAATGTATTGAGAATAGTCGAATTGTTGTTGACTTTGTAAGTGGAAGTTTGCAAAAGGCAGATGTTCTAACTAACGCATTGCCTAAACTGAAATTTGAAGAAATGAGGCAGTTGCTAGGTGTTAAAGATCTGCAATATATAGTTTGGAATTAAGGGGGAGAATGTTAGAAGTTCAAGGATCATTTTGTATTAACTCCAAACTTGAGGGTGTATAGCGTAAATAGTTTGTTAATCGTTAGCTAGGGTTTGTATAAAGCTCTAGATTTGGGGATTTCTTGTAATTCAATTTCTGTAACCAATTCAACAGTTCTTAATAGAAATCTTTTCCTTCTTGATCAATTCTTTTGTTCTAGATACCTAACTTCTACATTGTAACAAATTCACTCGCTTATTTTTGCAAGTTTTAATATAACTAGTAACTACCAAACTTGTGCCTTATAGCGGACATCAAACAAAACAGAAAACTCAAAAAAATGTAACATGTTCGATAAATTAGTTTTTTATTGAAGTAAAGAAAATTAAGTTAAATGATAAAAATAACTTCATGTATTATAAAATTAAATATGTACGAGTATCTATACCTGTGGCCCGTGGGTTGCCGCAAGTGACAGGCACGGGCAAATTTACATGATGTATAAAAAACATCTTTTTTCACGCTTTAACTCAATGCAATTCGCACACTGCATTGAGTAAGAAAAAAAACTAAATAGAAATAGCAAGGGGTCATTGAAAATTTGAATTAAATCACAAAAGTGACCATGATTAAAGTACTTGTAAAGTGATATATGGATGATGTGTACATCAGTGGCGGATCTAGACGATAATTTCAAGGGTAGCGTAAACAAAATTAACCGTACTTTAAGATTTGTTTTTTTTACCGGTTTCGTGTTTACCGGTGTCTATTTACGTGTTTTGTGAGTAGCGGAGCCCAATATAGGGTTTCGCATGTACATGTGTCTGGTTAGACGTGTGGCGTGTCCTAGGCCCGACTACTTGAAATAAGCGTACCGACGTCCGATTAACCCGTTTGCAATAGCAGATCAAAACAAGTTGGTTTATAATGGGTCGCCCCAAAATAACTCAAACTTGTTTGCTTATTGATGTTGTAAAATTATTCAAACTTATTAATATATTAATACAATAATTTTATTGATATATTTTCATCATATCAAACGCATATTGTTAATGAGTAGTTTTAGTGTTTACTCAACAAATATATTACAAAACACAATATTTAATTATATAAGAAATAAAAGACAATTGTAAACCAAATATAATAAATAAAAAAAATCCAAATATGTTAACTAATCTAACAACAAAACGTATCATTTAAACATATTAAGTTTATCTCAATTTAATTAGAATATTTGATTAACAAGTAATGTGAAATGTTTAACTATAAGGTGATTTAAAATTCAAATCAAACAAAATAGTATTATTTGTAACTTTGTTGAACTAAAAGGGTTAATAATAAATTTGCTTATAACTTATTTTTACTTTTTATAAAATCCACGTTCCTATTCCATCTTCTCCACTCATCTTTCTATCTTTTCCAAGATATCATCCTCCATAGATTCCAAGTAAGTTGCAGGTTTTTGTTAACTTTGAAAGGTATCGTTGAAAGGTTTTAAAACCTTTTTAAGGGTAACATAATATAATTTCAGGGGTAACATAATACATAAAACGTAAAAAATAATTAAAAATTTTCACTTCGTCGGAAAAGTTGAGGGGTAGCCGGGTGCTACCCCTCCCTCTCAAATAGATCCGCCCCTGGTGTACATTATGATTCTCCATGGTGAATAAAATAACACATTAACCCGAAGCATCAAAAAAAATATCAAAAAGTTTGGTGATATATCGGGCGTGTGAACCATCTATGTCAGTACAAACTCTTTCGGCCTTTTAAAACATGACAGAGAGACAACTCTTTTGTAACATCCCAAAATTTAATAATAATATTTTATATATTATTTCGTATAGTAGACAAAGTTTACTTAAGTGGTTAAAGAAATAATAAAATAACAAAGATGGTTTAAGTAGACTAATTAGATGAAATTAATTATGGACCAAGAAGGAAAGATGAGCTTTAGGTCCATAGGGTTAAGAGAGTATAAATACCTCTTAAAACCCTAATCCTTTCCATTTTCATACATCTCCACACCATAGCCTACACTATCAAAACACACACTTAACCCAATTCCCGTTTTTGAGAAAACCACCCACAAAGACACAAAAATTCCCGGAGATCTAGCCGTCGGATCAGTCTCAAATTTTAACCGAGTATTCCTGACATATAAACGAAGTTTTCCACTAAAACGATCTTAGATCAGAGGTTGGGAAGTCCGATTTTTATCAGTAAAACCACAGCAGCTCAAAAGTGAAGATTCCGGCGACTGTTCAGCTGTTCCGACGACTGTAGCGGCTGTTTCCGGCGAAGGTGAGCTGATGGGTTTGTAGATCGGGACGAGACGGTTCCGTGGCCGCTTGAATCACTCAAATCGGAGTTCGTTTGATATGGTTTTGAGCATCTCGAGTGATTTCATACAAAAACCTCAAAGGTACGTTTTTGTTAAAAAGGTTTACTTTTCATGAATGGATTTACATGAAAATTGGTAGGATGATAGATCGGGTCTAGACAAATCGTAAAGTTGCAAACTTGAAGATTAAAATGGACTTAACGAACTCATGGTTATGAACGGCTCGTTTGAATAAACCCTAGATCTAGTTTTGAACGTTTTAGCCATAAAGATTCAAGCTTTATGCTAGAAAAGGGTTGAGTCTTGATGATGGGTTGATAACGAATGTAAAACGGTGGTGAAACAAGCGAGATCTCGCTTTTCCGGCGAGATCCCGTTATTTCGGCAATGGCGGCGCCGGAAAGGCGGCGCCGGAGAATGTGGTACAAGGTTTAGAACTTGTCAGGGAATGTTCTAACCTAACCCTAGTTCGTTAGCGGGAACGTAACGAACCAACCTTTGTTCGTTAACGGAGACATAACGAATTAGCAAGTAATTCTTTATGACCTTTCGTTAAGCAGATATAACAAACTAGAGGCAATTTGTTAAATTGATTCGTTAATAGAAGCTTAACGAACTAATCTCAATTCGTTATGTTAATTCGTTAAGGAATGAGTGACGAACTAAACGCAGTTCGTTAAGTAGTTCGTTAAGGGAGAATTGACGAATAAACCCCCAGTTCGTTAAGGGTTCAGTTCGTTAAAGACCAGTTCGTTATAAGGTCCAATTCGTGCAAGGACCAGTTCGTTATAATAGTTAGTTCGTTATAATGAATGAGTTCATTCGTTAAGAACCCCATTCTTTAAGGGCTGGATAACGAACTTGTAGATTGGCAGAATTACAGAAGTGGTCCCTGGACTTAGAAAAGAATGATATAAATACATAATAGCCCTTGGACTTTGATAAATGGTGAAAGATACCTTTATAGGTTAGCAAGTAACGATTAACTAACCGGGTAAAGATTCA
The DNA here is from genome assembly GCF_021521415.1 of Bidens hawaiensis. Classification (NCBI taxonomy): domain Eukaryota; kingdom Viridiplantae; phylum Streptophyta; class Magnoliopsida; order Asterales; family Asteraceae; genus Bidens; species Bidens hawaiensis. The sequence continues at coordinate 94,596 of NW_027493423.1, read as the reverse complement.
ATGAAGTAAAAACGGCATAGACGCTTAAGCCTAATTAAGTAGCAATGAGAATGACTAGAGCGGTATTTAGTATTGCATTTTATTAAACAGTTAGCCGCCCACGGCTCAAGAAAAGGATAACCATCAACAGAAGAGTTAACCGAGTTCAGGTGAGTTTCTAGCCCCATTTCCTTGTTATGTTTTCGGGGCTGTGTGCATACTCGATGTGAAGTGTGAATACACTTACCTTAAGTGGTAAGTGTATGCTATAGATGTTATACGAGGTAGCTATTATATAATGTTTGTCAATGCGTGAACGATCTTCGGATATTGCACGTATCGCCAAGGATAGTGATTGCCAAGTGGTTGTTAGTGTGTACGAATGCTATGATGTGACTTGCTTATTATGTAATGATATGAAGTGTGTTGTAGACAACTAGAGGTAGAGTGTGTTAGAAGTGGCAAGAGTCTAGTAAGAGTGTTTGTGGCATGACGATAGTACGTGGTAGGGTAAGCCTATACGTGACTTCGTTATCAAAGTGGTAAAGTGGCATAACGTTATACATTATTAAAGTGGCATAACGTCATTTGTTATTAAGTAACTAAGTGGTAGGGGTAAATAAGAGGTTAAGTGGTAAGGTGAGCAGGTCAAATAGTGGGCTACGTGTCTTCGGATACGTATATAATATATGTAGTGGTTGTATGATAAGTTGCTTGATTAACTAGAATTCACTCAGCGTAGCTGACTTTTAGTATGCACGCAAGTGATCTAACCAAAGAGCTAGCATAAGGATGGCACATGGAATGGATTGAACGGCTGGCATCTGAAGATAGAAGAAAAAATGCTTTAAATATAATGTTTTGTGTTATGGTATCAAAGAAAAGATTTAATGTTTTGTAACGAAATGATTGATGTTTTATATTCCGCGAAAAGTTTTAATAAACTCTGATTTGTAGAATTGTGTTTATGAGTAAATCCGACGCTAAAGTGAAGCACCGGGAACGGAGCCTTACATCTTTTTAGCGAGGCTTGAAATTTGTTTTAAAAGGTTCGTGTTGAACATAAAACCCAGCCACTGGCTCAACTATTTTGTTTATTCGTTCTTGGAGCAAAGAATTATTCAAGAGGACCCTTTGTTGAAATCTTTGGTTTAATCTTTTTGTGTTTGTGTAATGTATTATCTACATTTCTTGTGATTTATTTGTACACGATATTCTACTATATTTAGTTATTTACTATTCGAATAAAGAAGTATATTTATTATTGTAATTTCAGAAAACCATTCAGTCTCATTACATTTATCATTTAAAACTTCGTTTAATTCATTATTAAACCATTGCTTTTATTTCACATGTCAAAAGAAATTAAGACTTACTTTCTCATTAAAGTATACATCAAACATAAGTATCAATCTGATGATCATCAATCAACCCATCACACACTAGAACACGAAACTATGATTCATTTATAATTGAAACGATTTACGGTTTGATGACAAAGTTGTCTAAACAAGTCAATTTGCTTGTAATCTACTTGAGAACGTTTCGTTAATGCTTGAGCTCTATTAAACTAAGGAGCTAGCTCGAATTTAGACGCATTCGAGTTTGGCTTAGTTCGGTTACACTCTTGTGCATATTACCTTAAATATATGTGGAAGAATTTTGGTTTTCATGACTATTTTATAGTACCTTAGATTAAGTGTTGTGGAAGAATATTAGTTAATGAAAAGTGCCTCCATGTCACTACCACGTGTGCGAAGAGCATTAACTAACCAACTTAAAAAACAAGGGTTATGAAGGAGGGTTAGTTAACCAATGTATTAAAAAAATAGAGGGCGGTTGGTTGAAATGCATGTGGATCCTACTTTTTTGTGCCCTCTTGGGCGTGAATGGAATGGCGAGAGGAGGAGTAAGAGCATTTATATTTTTTACGTTGTCTCTAAACCAAAAATACACTAAAAATCATTACATTTTTTCTGTCATTTTCAATTAAATAATATTTTCTATACGTTTATGATTGTATTTTCTTTTTCTTTTCACCCTCAACCACTTTTAATTTATATTAAAAAATGAACAATAACTTTTTAAATATATAAAAATATCACTACATTTTATTTCTCTTCCACTCATAACACACTAAAACACCCCTACATTATTAAAACCCGTTTCACAAAAAAATAAGGGATATGATGTGGATACCCTAAGAGTGACGCCTAGTTGGTGTAATGGTTCGAGAGCCAATATTGTGTTAAGGTGGCAGGTGGATGACGCCTCCTACCACCTACACTCCTACAGTACACTCACTCTTATCGCATTAATTAATCAAAGCTAAAGGTGCAGTGAATGTATAATTATAGTGTGATAACATGTTATATATGTTATTATGTATCTTTTAAATAAAGATGTGAATATACATGTGAAAGCTAAAGGTACAATGGTCAATGGATATATAACACCCAGTTTTATGGCATTAAACGAAGTGTACGTTAACGATCGTTATGTTACCATTGAGATGTTAAGATAAAACACCTCATGATATTTATGACGGGGTCAACATCGAGTACGCAAAACTAGTATACACCATTTTCATCAAACAGTAAATAAGTTGGATATTAATGTTGTAACAAACTCATGTCACCTATTTACGTTGGTATAACTTCTTTGTACAATTTTGAAAAGACGGTTTAATACAAAATTTAATTTTAAGTATGGAACTATGAACTTGAGAACCATGTACACATACTGTTTTAATTAACTAAGATACATAGGACTGTAAAATCATCACTTTCCATATTTTTTTTTCGAAATGTAACTTTTACAAACAACCAAGCTCTCTTCACAAGTCGGAGAGGAGCCCCAACAACATGCATTTATAAAAACATGAATTTACACCACTTCGTCAACAACAGAGTGGGATCAGAGCCGGCCATAAGGGGTGGTAGGGTAGTCGACGGCCACAGGCCCGGCACCCCGTTACTTTGAGATTTCTTAGTAGTCACCTCCACACCCCCCGAAAAACCATTGCAGGTCTCAAGCAACCGGAGAAGAAGATCAAGACGTGGTTCGTTCATCTCGAAAATCCGTGGAAACATCGTCATGGATCAGGTCAGATTCATTTCATGCTTCGACATTGGCGCCATCCGTGGGACGGCAACGAACTGCCCTTCGATCTCCCTCTCGGTTGTCAGATCTCTCCCAGGAAAAACCCAGATCTGGAAGTTTACAGAAAAAGGCTTCAAGGCTTGTTCTATTAAAGCTCAAAAAGATCCATAGATCTAAAGGAGGCTTCCAGATCTGTGCAAAAAGAAACTGCCTGATTCGAATGATCAAGTCTCCGGATCTGTGATGGTTTTAAATCTGCTCCGAGCTTCAGATCTATCTAGATCTGATTTACAGATCTAGATCTAGATTACAGACCTGGATTTTAGGTTTAAAATTGCAGATCTAACTCTTAAATTGCAGATCCAAAAATTACCAGACTTCCGCCGCCATGTACGCGCGCCCGCGGATTCTCACTCCGCAGCCATGCATGTGCCGCCGCGGGAACCACCATGTGGGTTTCGCGCAAAAGACCTCCACCATGTGGGTTTTGCGCAGAAGACTGCCACCACGCATGCTCGCCAGCGGGTCACCATTCCGCCGACATGCGTGAGCGCCCTTGGAAACCACCGCGGAAACCACCATGTGGGTTTTGCGCAAGAGACCTCCGCCACGCATGCGCGCTCGCGAGTCACCACTCCATCGCCGTGCATGCGCGCATCAGGCCACGCGCCAAACTTAAAGGTTGGGAATCCTCATAATATCCCATATGGCTACGCGCCATACTTAAAGGTCGGGAATCCTCATAAAATCCCATATGGCTACGCGCCATACTTAAAGGTCGGGAATCCTCATAATATCCCATATGGCTACGCGCCATACTTAAAGGTCGGGAATCCTCATAATATCCCATATGGCTACGCGCCATACTTAAAGGTCGGGAATCCTCATAATATCCCATATGGCTACGCGCCATACTTAAAGGTCGGGAATCCTCATAATATCCCATATGGCTACGCGCCATACTTAAAGGTCGGGAATCCTCATAATATCCCATATGGCTACGCGCCATACTTAAAGGTCGGGAATCCTCATAATATCCCATATGGCTACGCGCCATACTTAAAGGTTGGGAATCCTCATAATATCCCATATGGCTACGCGCCATACTTAAGGTTGGGAATCCTCATAAACCCATCACGCCACGCGCCATACTTAAGGTTGGGAATCCTCATAAACCCATCAGGCCACGCGCCAAACTTAAAGGTTGGGAATCCTCATAAACCCATCAGGCCAAACGCCAAACTTAAAGGTTGAAAATCCTCATAAACCCATACGGCTTCGCGCCGAATACAAGACCGAACGCGGCTCCGCTCCGTTCAACATGCACACCACCATGATGCTTGAGCGCAGTCGCATATCACATGCTCATGCACCACATATGCTCACGCATCACATAAGCTCACGCATATTACATATGCTTACGCATCACATGCTCACACATATCATACAGTCTACGCGCACGCGCATGCAACATCTGCGCGTGGCGCGGGACATAAAGTTTACGCGCACGCGCATGCAACATCTGCGCGTGGCGCATAGCACAAAGCCAGAGCCTATGCGCACGCGCATGCAACATCTGCGCGTGGCGCATAGCACAAAGCCAGAGCCTATGCGCACGCGCATGCAACATCTGCGTGTGGCGCATAGCACAAAGCCAGAGCATATGCGCAAGCGACATAACAAATGAGTAGTCTAATCCCAAATCAGGATAAGGACAACCTCATTTAGCAGCAATGAATTAGGGGACTGTCGTGGTATACCTCTACCACGTTATCGCAATAGAAGACATCCGGATCTTAGAGCGGGAGCCTAATAATATCCCACATGGCCACACGCCAGCTTTATTATTATTATAGCTCGTAAGCCGCAACTCGCGCAAGCTTCATTATTATTATAGCTCGTAAGCCGCAACTCGCGCAAGCTTCATTATTATTATAGCTCATAAGTCGCCTCGCGCGCAAGCTTTTATTATTCTTATAGCTCGTAAGTCGCCTCACGCGCAAGCTTTATTATTCTTATAGCTCATAAGTCGCCTCGCGCGCAAGCTTTATTATTCTTATAGCTCGTAAGTCGCCTCACGCGCGAGCTTTATTATTCTTATAGATCCGTAAGTCGCCTCGCGCGCAGGCTTTATTATTCTCAGATCCGTAAGTCGCCTCGCGCGCAGGCTTTATTATTCTCATAACTCGTAAGCTGCCTCGCGCGCAAGTTATGTTACATTATTATCGAGATGCGCGCTCCGTCTTTTATCAGGCCTCGCGCCACTATGATGCGTGCTATATCTTATTTATGCCAGGGCACCATCATTATCATAAGGACCGCAACATGTCACCATCATGAAGAAAACCTCCCAAAACTCAAAGGCAATAAAGACAAGGCCGAAGGAAAGGGAAAAAACCACCCCATGGCCTAACACACCTCATAAAGTCCAGCGCTCCACCTAGAAGCTTGCGCGCCCAGGAGCAACGCTGGACTTGGGGGGCTTGTAGGGGTATGGTACTAAACCCGGTTTTACGACCCTAATTTTATTATGTTTGGCTTATTTTATTATATGGACTAATACAATATTATTGGGCTGAGGGGGTTTTGTGGAGGTAACCCTAACTGGGCTAGGCCCATTAGGGTACCATGATGGTGACCATGAGGCTCTCTATATAAGGAGGTCTCCACCTCCTTATTCAGTGGTCATGCTCAATAAGAGCCACCACCACTTTTTTGTGTCTGTAAACAAGAGATCTTTAAGATTTCTTAGCAGTCGCCTCCACACCCCCGAAAAACCATTGCAGGTCTCAAGTAACCGGAGAAGAAGATCAAGACGTGGTTCGTTCATCTCGAAAATCCGTAGAAACATCGTCATGGATCAGGTCAGATTCATTTCGTGTTTCGACAGTATAACTTCTTTGTACAATTTTGAAAAGACGGTTTAATACAAAATTTAATTTTAAGTATGGAACTATGAACTTGAGAACCATGTACACACACTGTTTTAATTAACCAAGATACATAGGACTGTAAAATCATTACTTTCCATATTTTTTTTTCGAAATGTAACTTTTACAAACAACCAAGCTCTCTTCACAAGTCGGAGAGGAGCCCCAACAACATGCATTTATAAAAACATGAATTTACACCACTTCGTCAACAACAGAGTGGGATCAGAGCCGGCCATAAGGGGTGGTAGGGTAGTCGACGGCCACAGGCCCGGCACCCCGTTAGACCCGATTTTTTTTTAAATTATATGTATTTTTATGAAAAAAATATATGTATAATCAATGTTTTAACACAATTACATAACCACTAACTTGGTCTAGTGGCAAAGAGGTATGACATCTAACCAAAAGTTTGTGGGTTCTAGTTTTATTTGAGACATTTTGAGTTTATTTTTATACAAAAGATTTTTGCACAACTCAAATCATAACCAACTAAGCCCATTTAAAATTAAATTGTTTAAACCTAACAAAATGTTTCTTTTGCTTAAGGCCCAAAATTTTTTTTGCCTTTGACCCAAAAAAAATTCGCCTTCTCGGAGCCGGCCCTGAGTGTGACTTACATTTAAACTTAAGTTTGAATAATAAAAAATCGAGGGATCCAATATCTCTCCGTATATCTTCTACCTTCACCTCCTTTCCTTCAAGCAACCTTCCGTTACTAGCCTTCCAGATTCTCCAACAAGTTATAATCACGATGTGAAAACATTATTCTCGAACTCTCCCTAATCCGTACCAGAATACTAGTTACGCGGTTTTCATAATACTTACTTATATTGTTTATAAATTATAATAAGAAACTCTCATTGATAACCAACGAACGTGTATAATCTTTGTTGACTTTGCCATAGGGATAGAGATACATATCGCTATCCCTATCCACAAATAAGTCGTTGCTTCAAATAAATTATAATTTACCTTATCCCACTTTCGTTACACCCTATTAGTAATTTTATAAAGGACGAAAATTTACTCGCTAGATTTGTTTGTTTGTTTATAAATATAAAGTTATCACTAAATAGAATATATGAGTCAATGTGCCCATCAAAGATAACCATTACACATCCAATATTTAAGTAACATCTTGGATCGGTAAACATTGGATTGATTAAAATTAGTTGATTAAAAGTATCGGGTTAAAGTCCAAGTTATCTACGTGGTTGCTTATTTGTTTCAAACAATATTGATTTTTCGTTTTAAGTATTTGTAGACGTTTATTTGTTACCTTTAAGTTTGTCAATAATAAATATTAATAAAATAATTTTTTAGATGCACTAAATTATCTCTAATGCTTAGGAGTGTTTAGTATTAAATCCAAATAAAAAAAAACCCAAAAATCATTTTTGAATTTTAAGTATTCAAATTGAGTCATTGTTTGAATCGGATTCGAATTTATGAATATTGAACCGGATCAACCGAGTATAACTTAAACCCGAATATACATCTATATATTAACTAGTTTGATCCTCCCATGTTACGGGAGTTTATTCAAGTTTTTTATTTTAATCCTTTTGCTATTTTATAATGATTTATTTTATTTTTTAACGTAGTTTTGTTTTAATTTAATACACGTATATTAGTTTGTTATTATATTTTTTAGTGTTTGGGTTTTTTCAATTAAGATGTGTAATTTTTTTAGTTTTTTAATGAACAAAAATAAACAAACACGAGCATGTTGATTTTTTTAAATGAACAAACATAAACACAAATATTTGTCTAATGAAAAAGGGGACATTGATGTAGTTGACGATGGTGGATAGTATCGGAAGTTAACCGACGATGGAGATGATAGACCAATAACAGAGAACATGTAAAAGAGATAAATTAAATTAAGGTTTAATGATGAAAGTGTTTACCTATAAATGAGATCTTATAACCCATTTGAGGGCTATTAGGGTTTGGTAAGACCCATAATCCGTGGAAATTATTCTTTGATTATTAAGAGGTTATTTCATAAATAAATGAGAGGTTATAACCTGTTTAAGGGTTATCCGGGTTTGGTGAGACCCATGACCCGCAAAAAATATTGTTTGATTATGAAAGAGTTTCACAAATAAACGAGATGTTATAACCCAATTTAAGACTATCCGGGTTTGGTGAGACCCATACCCGCGAATTCGGGTCAAATGCATGAGAAGCCTCCATTTAAAAATTAAGCAATCTGGTGGCTCTAGAGAATGGGGAGAACAACCTGAGAGCAACACGTAGGATTTAATGGTAGACAATTATATAGATAGTTAGATTTATTATAGACAAAATGGCAAAACTAGTCATTTATATTTGCACGTTTTTCAATGGTAGTCCTTTGGCAAACTTAATAACATAAATCATCCTTTACGGTTAAAAAGTCTATCACGGTATGTCCTTTGGCCCTAACCCAGTTAACTTTTCTCGTTAAAACCAATCACGTGCAAATCACATGAGGGTAAATTCGTCTTTTACTCTTTGAGGGACTATTTGTGTTTATAACTTAAACTTTGAGATAAAAATAAAAATATTTAAAGATATATCTTGTCATCTCTCTCTCCCATTATCTGATATGCACTCTCTCCCTCTCTAACCACCATCACCAACTCCAGCCACCACCATCCCGCCTCTCTAAACCATCTCCGGCCACCATATATCTACAACCACTCACTTGCCACAATTATCAACACTATCGTTCACCACCACACCTTCACCATCACCGTCCTCACCTGCCACCCACTCCACCGCGGTCAACATCACCCTCCACCGTCGTTCTTGCAACCATCTGCTCCGACACTCACACCTTCCCGTGAGTGAACTTTTTCGTCACTCTATTCCATCGTTTTTATTCGGTTTCAGATCTGACCGAAAACCCCCAAATCTTTCATCAATAAAAACCTAAAATCACGTTCCGATTGAGATTATATATGCAGTGATACCCACTAATAGTTACAGCGAGAATCAATTCTATAAACACCAATATAATTGATTGATTTATGGGATGAATCAGATATCGAAACTGAAATCGGGTTTGGATATGAAATCATTGTTAATGAGTTTAGATTCATTGGAAACTGTTTATGCGAAGCAACTGAAAACGAAAACAGATCAATTGAAAATTTTGCGTTCATCGTTGGCGGCGCCAGGTGCGTGTGTGTGGGGGTGGGGGTGGGGGGACGGGCATTTGTGGCTGTCTGGTCAGGGTTGATGGTGATGGTTGGCTAGACAATTAGGGAAACATGTATGTAGAATTACCAAACTACCCTCATGTGCTTTGCACATGACTAGATTTAACGAACAAAACTAACTGGGTTAGTGACAAAGGACGTAATGCGATAGACTTTTTAAACGTAAAGGATGATTTATGTTATTAAGTTTGTCAAAGGACTACCATTGAAAAAACGTGCAAACATAAAGGACTAGTTTTGCCATTTTGTCTTTATTATAATTGTTTTTAAATTTAATGTATAAACTTTTGAGATAATTTGTAATTTTTTTAATTCAGTTTACTCCAATGTATTTGAATTCAAATAAAATAAAATAGGTTTTTATAATTGCTTTTTTATCTAATTCAAATTCGAATTTAGATTTAAACTTTTCAAATTGGAATAAACTGATTCAATCTAGGGTTGTTCAAATGTTTGAGGGTTGCTCGAAACTCGCTCAAATTGGCATATGGATGAGCAGAGTCCAAGCCAAGGTAAACCCAAACATTGAATTTTTCGTTGGCTCGTTGGACATTGAAATTAAAGCCCTAATCACACCGTCTTAGCCTCTTCGAAACCACTAAACCACTATAAATGGAGATTGAGGAAAAATGGCGCGAAGTGAAATTACCTTTCATGTACTTTTTTAAATGATTAGAGTAAATTTGAATCTATAACAAACCAAATTCAAACGTTCGAGTTCGAATATGTTTTATGAATCTTAATCTGAGTTCGGTCATATTGAGTTGAAACATCTTAAGATCCAACTAACATGATTCAAGTAACTTAAAATTTGACCCTATGAACACCCTTATTAATGGTTCCTTGATGATTTGTGGATTAATACCCCTATTTTCCAAGAAAAAGAAAAGTAATGAAGCATCAATAAATTACCAAAACAACCTAAAAACTGATTAAACCTAATTAATAATTGATTCGAATGCCCTTGCGAATCTGATGTACACAAAATTATACATCTTTTATACATCAATTACGCTCCAATCTATGGTATTTATTGGGAGTTTTAGTTAGAATTGATACTTAACTTTTTTAATTTGAATTTTCAGGGATAAACAAGCTAATAAAAGAGAAATGTCACACCCCCATTCTATGCCTAGGAGTGTGAACCATAGTTGGTACTATATTTGTAAATAAATCAGAGTTGCGGGTTTAAGCGGAAGACTTTATAAAACAAAGGATCGTTATTAAAATATTTACAATACAAAAGACGAGAAGAAAGTCTCGTTTTAAGTTTACTTGTTTATATGTTTTACAAAACCACCATATTTTATATTTACACAAAATTACCCGAGCCATCGGATTCTTGAGCTTCTTTGTCTTGCAAGCTCTATTCGTGATTACCTGCAAAATGTAAATAAAATACGTCAGCAACGAATGCTGGTGAATATGCTGACGCAAAAATATTTTCTTTACTTAATCACCCCTCGAGACCACGTAAGTCTCGGCCCATCTTGGATTAGGAATAATCAAGTTAAAACAATCATCATAAACTCGAGTCTCTGCACTAGGTCACCTCAGCGAAACACCGCAGCGTTTATGACATAACTTAGGTACCATAAATATACACATGGCCATGCCCCACTCGGACGTAACTTAGGTCCGGCCCATCGTGGCTGGAGGTCGTGACCAAGCGTGGTACGATGTGCCCACCGCGTTCCACATATGTAAGGATCCAGACAAACGTATACCATAGCCTGAGGGCTGGCTTATACTCTTATTTATAATGTTTTTAGAGACACGTAGCCTCATGTAAATTTTTACACATAACACGTTTGTTTGTTTGAAAACAAGTTTGTAAAAGTGGGGCGTATTCACCTTTTCAATGGGATCGGCTTCCAACACCGTCCGTTAATCTTTCTTCGCTATCTCGCAACTATAGTACGAGTATAACATTCATTAGTCGGATACACGATCCGGCTTAAGACCTTTAGTCTTATCATCTCGATGAACCTTTAGTTCATTATTTCTTTTACTTTAAAACCTTTAGTTGAAAAGTAATCTTTATAAACCTTTAGTTTATATTTAAAAACCCGACGTTTCTTCTTCTTTAAGAAACGTATTTTCTTTATTATTTAAGTATACTCATTACACTTTAAATAATATATTTTATAACAAAGAATAATCATATACATATATATATATATATTCACATATATATTTTCATCTTTCTTTTCTTTATTTTCTTTTAAATACATTTTCTCTCTTTTTATATTCATCGAGTATAATTCCGACTTAAGGCATTAAGCCGTTATAATATTTTATTATTATTTCGGTCGGGCATTATGCCTACCTTGCTTGGCTTAATAATACCCTTCACACTCGGGCAGCACTTCGACGCTACTCGCTTTTCAACGTTCACTTGATCAACACTCCTTTCAACACTTGGCACGTTTCTCGAGACACCTTTGGCACGCACTTCGAGGAAATCAACGGGTCGTCGGACAGCACTTCCTTCTTGCTCGGGATATCGGGGAGTGGCACGGAAATCGAGGTAACAGGGTACGTTTTTCGAGGTGGAGAGTTGGCACGTTTTACGAGGTAGTGAGAGGTTAGAGAGAGAGTAAATGTGTGAGATTTTGAGTGTGGAATGGTGAAGACCCGAGGCTGCTATTTATAGGCCTGATTTTGGTCTCTATCGCTATACGCGATGGGTTCCCTGGCTCATCTATCGCGTATCGCGATATAGGGTTAGTGAGTCAGTGAGTAGACCTGCCACGTGGCGAACGCGTTGCCACGTTGTGGTGACACGTGGCGGCAGACGTTGCCACCGTGTGCCACGTGGCACACGTGTCAATAATTGTCAGACACCCCATCGCGATACGCGATGGGTGTCTTTCTTGACCTGTTGCGTAGCGCGATGGGTCAAAAATCAGATTTTTCATTTTAGCCCCCGAGGTTTGGAAATTGGCAGAATTGGTCCCTTAATTTTGAAAATTTACATTTTTGGCCCGAAATTTATGTGATGTTACAAGAAACGAGCAATTTTCTAGAAGAAATGGCGATGAAATGAACTTTCAGCGCTAAGCATGCCCCATGCCCAGGAAGACACAGCCCAATGCTTAGTCAGGCACAACTATGCGCTCATTCAGGCACAACCTGATGTCTACCATAACAAAAAGAAAAGTACAATTTGTCATCTAGCAAGGTCAAGCACAACCATGTGCCCACTTTGGCACAACCCGATGCCTAACATGATGGAAGCAAAAAGTACTGTTGTCGGCAAACAAGGGTTCACATAGCCCATGCTTGAATTGGCACACCCGATGGTCAAATGTGTGCACATGCTTCAAGTACAAAGATATTCTGTCAGAGATTTGGGGACCAGCATGGACTGTGCCGAATTCGGCATACCCTGTGCCTCATGCAGCAGTTTGCCTATAAATTGGCCTTTTGTGTTCTCTTCTTCACACTCCGAATTACATACACAAAAACACTCCCTTATCACCATTATTCTAGAAGATTGAAGGCAAGAAGAAGCTCTTGAAGGTCCATACAACATTAAGAAGGAGTTCTAAGCATTCACATAATCATCTAGCTTGGTTCTAGATTATCTTAAAGTTAATTATGAATGCTCTGATCTTTTATTTTGATGTATATTTCATTATTATGATGAGCTAAACTCTTCATATCATCTTAACTTATGATAAAACTTGATAACTTTTGATGGTTTGAAATAATATATGGTAATTTTATGTTGAAATAATGATTAATTCTTGGTTATCCTTTGATGAAATATTGTATTTAAACAATTGAAATTAATATACAAGAATTATAAATGGTATGTCTTGTTATGTTGAAAGACTCTTGATTTTATCATTTATTTATAAATGTTGTTCTTGCAACTTTATAACTTTTAATCTAGAAATAGTTAAAATAATTCTTGCATATTAACATGAAAATTGGTTAAACACATATCCTCATGTTTAGATTTGAAAAGATTGAACATTTGTTATGAATTGATATTCTTGTTAAGTAATATTATAAGTATTTTGTTAACACAACTATTTTGATATTACACTTGGGTTGAAAATTCATAAATTAAAGGAATACTTGAACTTTTTCTACTTTAATCAACCATAGGTGGATTAGGTGTTTTTCATGTAATCTTTCCGACGGTTGTTAAATTTGAGTTTCGTAATTGAATGATAATCTATATCCTTAAATTTCAACATAAAGGTTCACTTACAATTATGATTTGAGGTGATTAGTTTGTATAATTCATACTAGTTTTTCAAAAAATTAAAGGAATAATTATCTATAACTAGTGACTACTCTTTTCCATAAACAAATTAAAATAGTGAATTTGCCATATATTTGAGTTTACCATTATAAGAAATCAAGTGGATTCTAAAGTTAAAGTGACAGCTTTTAAATCTTGAATCTTTCCATTATCATATTTTTGCTTGCTTTATATTATTGTTATAAGTCACTTTGAAAAATTACTTTTAAAAACTAAAACTTTTAAGATATTTCTTACGGTTATTATAAAATGCAAGGATTTAATATTGAAATTTACGAGTCCACGGATTGATACTCGGTTCTTACCGCGACTATATTACTTACACGATTGGTACACTTGTCATTTGTGTGTTTTATTAAGTTTAAGTGAAAACCCATTTTTAAAATCCGACAAAGCGTGAAAAATCTTTAATAAAAATATATATATATTACACACACATCTGAACCCTCCCCCCCCCCCCCCTTGTTGATTATGTAACTATTATGTGTTAAATAATCATGCATAAAATTGTGAAACCATGTCCTTTGTTAGTGTGTTGTCAATCAATCAATGTTTTCGGACCGTATCTAATTCCAAAAATTTTATAAATGGATGACTTCATATGTAATTCGAATAAAAATAATATATTACATAAACTTTAAATACTAAATGCATTCTATGTTAAAAAAAATATATATACATGAAAACACGCTTTATAAGTAAAACAAGCGACGAAAAGGGTACATAAGTAGAAAAAACACAAAAAATACTGCATGTTCGACCACTAAACCATTTTAAACCAGCCGGTTCAATTAGAAACGATTCAAACACATCGACCACAATCATTCCCATATCCTATTGGGCCGGCCCGACTGACAACTCATGTCCGGTTTTCAAAACATTGCAATCATATGCATAATCCCTTAACACTAACAAATTTTATAACTGTTTTGTTTAAAAAAAGTAAATATCCGACAAAGTTTTTATTCTAATTTTATATATAATAAAATGTCTTTTAACTTTCTCAAATATGAATATTTCTTTTTGACTTTCAAACTATAGTCAAAACATGTGAAAATTTTCAAAGAAAGTTACCCATTATTAAACGTTATCACTTATCACATGCCATGTTAAAAAAATATTGGTTTCAAAATGTATAAAAACATATTCAACAATAGGGTTTGTTGTCATTAGAAGAGATTTGTTATACTTATCATTTCTTGATTTAATTTAGTAGGATTAGACGAAATTATATCTCTTACAATTAATATCGGTGGGTAAATGCATACCACTTATGTGATATTAGAAACCATCACCACCATTCAAATTTTGTCGCAATCTTTCCAGCTGCCACTTCCCTCGTCGCTTGCCACCCTTCACACCTTATATATTTATCCTTTAGGTGTTCTTCAACGACTGAACGATTCTAGGGTTCCGGCAACGGTTTTGATTGTCCGATTCAATTCATATATTATATACAAATGGAAGGGATAAGTGGAATATTGGTAAAATACATATGACCTCTCTTTTCATATACCACTTACATATTACAAATGAAATAATATGTATATGGATTATGCATTTCTTACTATTCTCGTATAAACATAGTCCATATTAACATATTTGACCTTTTCCAAGCATACAATCAATATTCAATAGTCCGGTTTTAGGTTTTCATAACCAAGCAATTTATGAATTTAAGTTATGAAAGGTTTGCTTAAATTGCCACTTTGAACGTTAGTAGATTCAAGCCAACCACATTTAATAAATTTAATTCCTTATATATAAAGAAATTAGGCCATGGGGTGATCTTAATTACACATAAGCTTCACATCATCATTTTTTTCTCTTTCATTTTATGTAATCCAAAAGAAATGGTTTAACCCATTTAACACATAATTAATATAATAAATCAATTAGTAATTAATACATATTGTTCATTTTAACCTGTTAAAAGCATAACTCATAGGTCTTTTTAACACACTTAACACAAGAGTGTGGTGGTTTAATCCATCTTATAAGTGTCATGTCACTTTAACCTATGTAGGAGTTAAAGTATACCCCATGGCCTAGAACAAGATTTTTACATTATATAACATAACTTAATAGAAAAAATATATATATAAAGATTAGTTTTAATATCGGTTATATATACAAGTGAACCATATAATCATAACCAAACAAGCATTTCTCAGTTAATTCTTTTATTTTGATTTCATGGTTTTTATTTACGGATTTGTTTATGCAGCTTTTCTACTGGTTTATAAGCGTATATATTTGATGTATAATATTCCAACAAGCTATCTATTCATAGTATACACATACATTAGGAATCTTCTATAATTATTTTAGTTACTTACATAATACATATTCTTAAAAGGTATAATTGGTACGTTATTCCTTATGATTAATCGTTTACTTAATCATGAAACAAAAAATAATTTTATAACCAACTATATTCCATAGACGGTTTACTTTGAGTGAATACAAAGTATAAACATTTGTGACAATGCACATTTAATATTCCTTCACAATTTCGAAATTCAAAATATAAAGATCAATTTACAGGTACCACGTGGCAGCATCTCAATGGAAGTCCTCAAGATAGCTTTATGACAGTCATCCCTATCTGATTACACACTCCTCCCTATAAATATCTAGTGTCATCAAACCTATATCTTCGTGAACTTTTTACCCAACACATACACTTTATTAAATGGAACCACTACAAACTGAACTCACTGAGTTGATCCCGGGTTTACCCGATGAAATTGCACTTGAGTGCTTGACTCGGTTGCACTACGGCTCTCATTCAGTCGCCTCTGACGTTTGTCAACGCTGGAGGCGACTGATACAGAGCCGTGACTTTTATTTTTATAGAAAGAATAATGGTTTTATTACCACAGGGGCTTGCTTTGTGCAAGCCCTTCATGAATCGGGTCGAGCAGACGCTAAACCCGAAAAACAGCCGAAATATGGGTTGAGCGTCTTCGACCTGATTAAAGGCAATTGGGACCGTGTCGACCCGGTCCCAAAGTACCCAGACGGGTTACCGTTGTTTTGCCAGGTGGCAATCACGGAGGGGAAATTAATACTCATGGGCGGGTGGAACCCGTCGAATTGGGAACCGTTACGAGACGTGTTCGTGTACGAGTTCACGACCCGGAGGTGGACTCAGCGGGTCGACATGCCGTCGACTTGGTCCTTTTTCGCGGTCGGGGCGCGTGAGGGGAAAGTCTACGTGGCGGGTGGACACGACGAGAATAAAAACGCGCTGAAAAGCGCGTGGGTGTACGACATCGCCCGCGACGAGTGGACCGAGTTGGCCCCGATGAGCGACGAGCGAGACGAATGCGAAGGGATGGTAATCGGGTCGGAGTTTTGGGTCGTAAGCGGGTACGATACCGACAGCCAAGGTCGGTTCAAGGACAGCGCGGAGGTTCTCGATATCACCACAGGCGCGTGGCGGCGGGTGGAGGGGGTTTGGGGTGTTAGCCGGTGTCCGCGGTCGTGCTTGGCGAAGGGGCAAAATGGTAATTTCACATCATGGGATGCTTACGAGCCCGCAGTACAAGTCGGGTCATGCGGGGTTGACCTTGGGGACCGGGTTTTGGTAACCGGGTCGGGTTACCAAGGTGCACCGTTAGCGGTTTATGTGGTGGAAAAAAGTAACCAGGGGCAAAATGGTAAATCAACAAAGATTGAAATCCCCAATGAGTTTTCTGGGTTTGTGCAATCGGGTTGCTTAGTTGAGATTTAAATATTTGCTACATATAATATCATAGTTATTACATAATATGATATTATATAGTGTATGATATTAAAATATTATATGTATGTATGTATACATACTTATCCACAATATTATGTAAGTTTTGTAACGTTATATTGTGAGTTTGTAATGCTATGAGACCGTAGATATTTTAATGTACGAATCATCTAGTGTTTTTGTTTGTTGGTTGATGCTAGATTTTGTACTATGTTCACTTGTTGGATGGACCAATGAATGTGTTATATCCGTAATGGATAAAGTGGTCTTTTTTTTAAATTCCGGAAACAAGGTTTGGTTTCTACGCGCAAAATATTGATATCCTCGTCTTTTTAGAATAAACGACAAGTCTGTTTGTTAACGTAAGTACATGAATTTAACAATAGCATTCTATAACAATCAGTCACGTGGTTTAAATCTGACATTAGAAACGATATGTCGTATTGTCAACGTCTGATTTAAAAACAAAAGATATCAACTTTTAAACATCATTAACTCGCCTAGTACATCATTCATCGTACTAACTGTCAGTATGATTACACGATTTTTATCATAACTTATCTGGTAATGTCATGCAACTCAATCATTAATTCATTCGGTACATCATTCATTGTACTAACTGTCAATATGATTACACGATTTTCGTCATAACTTATCTAGTTATGTCATTTATTGTACTGAGCGTTAACATGTATATCACGCTATTCATCTCAGTAACTAACAAATGACTCATCACCCGTATGTGATTTGTTCATATCATTTTGCACTTTATTTGGTATACCAAAACATAACTTTTCACCATGATTTATAACCACATTTTGTCATCTTATAATGTTATTAACATTAAAAGTTATGCCTTCGAGAAGGTGTCACAATAGTTTTTAAGGCAATTAATATTCATATCCACTAATTTTTATATCAAACTAATAGTACACAGACACGACTAAAGATAAGGTGGGCACAACAAATTGACGTCTCAATTATTTAACAAACAATAACATAAATAGATCATAAATAAAAACACAAGTCACTTGGAATCTTATCCTACTATTTGTGAATATAAAAAAGCCCAAATAATATGTTGTCATATTAAATTATGACACAAGACAAAATTGTGTCATTTTCGCATTGCGTGTAATACGGTGTTATTTTATTCTATGGAAATCGAAACTAATTGATTGTATAAATTTCAATTCAAAAGAAGATGACATTTAATGCAGTTAGAAATAATAATCGATTATGTTTTTTATGGACCTATGATAGCAAAATTATAAAAACCAATACGTGTCGATCTATTATTAATAGAAAAAAACCACATTTAAGCCCACTCTCATTCCAAATATAGGCGTGTCAAACAATTAGGAGTGTAAACGATCTGGTTTTATCATCAAACTCCACCAAATTGATTTTCGGTTAATAATCAAAATCAATTTTGAGCATAAATTTTTACTTAAAACTGAAACGGATGCAAAAAACAAGAAATTGAAGTTTAAATATATAAAATGATGGTATAAAACATGAAATATATGAAATTGATGTATAAAAACTAGAAATACATGAAAATATAAATGGTTTGGTTCGTTCGATTAATTTTGATTTGTTTACAACAGTTTTCAGCACAAATTTAGTCATTGCTTGTCAGTTGTTTGGAAAATGATTTGGTAACTGGAAAAGTTATCGTACCATCCACTTTAACAATGTAGGTCAAGCATCTTTCGGTTTGTAACTAGCTTAATACAAAAGATGAAATTGTATAACTTTTGGTTTGGATGTGCAATGTTTAACAAAATATAAAATGTGGATCGTAAAGTAGAATATTTAAATAATATTTTAGATGAAAAAAAGGGTAAATAAATAAATTTGAGGTGTGGCCGAATCATTCAATCTGGTTCGTCAATCCATCTAAATTGTAACCAAGATTAAATGAAGTAGGCTCAAATGAACTGATTATATGACGTGAACAACTTATATAGCATGTTCTTGATTTAACCAGTCGCTATAGTTACTAAACAATTATTTATACGACCTATTTTTATCATCAATGAAAATAATTAATAAATAAATAAATAAATATGGAGTATGGGAGTGGAAAAAGTGTGTTGAGTGACATAAGGCTATTTTGGCGAGCTAACGAACATAATGTGTGTAGAAGGTTTAGTAAAGTTTGGCAAAAGAAGCCACCATACTAAAAAGCGGCTTTTTAGTTAACGAAACATTGAATTAATTAATAAAGTCACACTTTAAACAAATAATAATAATATTAAAAAGAGGCCAAGAATCACACCTTTCTAGATCATCCTGAAAATGGTCACTAAAAGTAGAGTTTAAACTTAGTAAAACAATTCTTTTTAAAGGGCTGTTCCGAAAAAATATAACAATAAATAAAATAACTTATTAAAGTTTTTTGGTATTAATTTTATGAAAAAGTAGTAGAGTTTAAACTAGTAAATGGCATTTTGAAGGTTACATGACAACAAATATCTAGAACAGAGATTCTAATAACTTTGTAATAACCTAAAGAAGTGTGACTCCTAGAATTGGTACTCACTCTTTGGTCCAACATACTAACGTGTCAAAACTTAAAATTAAAATTAGAAAGAAATAAAAATAATTGCTTTTAAGTTCCCATATTAACCCCTTGATAAAATTACCAGGTAAAATTTTAAAAATGTATGCCTAATTATTAGTCAAACTGTATTGTATTATGTATCACATTTAAAACAATATATGTAAGTGTTTCTTAGACATGTGGCCAAAAGGGCCGATATGTAGCCCAGGGGATGTTGTTGTAGCCCCCACCCCCCCCCCCCCCCCCCCCAAAAAAAAAGGCTTGTCATTAGTCCATTATTAATATAATAATATTCTTCCAACATTCACCGGCGATAAGATCATGCCCCCCCCCCCCAACTTATTGTCGGGGGGTGTTGTAGCCAAAATCCTTTCATTTGTCGCCCCCCCCCCCTACATCCAGCCTTACAGTGTTTGTATACATGTGCTATTTTTGGATCATTCTACCCATTTTACTATAGAGCTTAATTTGCAAGATTGATTTGACAATAAATCCAACTTACTTTATGTAATTTGGTTCAAATTTGAGTGTTTGGATTGTGTTCTTTGGCATTTTCCTTCTGGACTCTCCAATTTTTGACTTTAGTCATATTTTTATTACTTTTTTCATATATAATTGTGAATATTGATTGTAAAACATTTATTGATTTAAAAAAAGGCATATTTGGTAGAATAAAAAGGTTTTAAAATCATTCATGCTAACCCCTACTTATAAGTGGAAGGCTAAGTGTGTTTGCTTGCAGTAGACCTTAATTGTTTTTGTCTAGGAAACTTATAATAGTTAACAAATTCAAGATTAAATATTAGGTTTGTAATGAGTTAATTAGCCACATCTTAACTAATTGAGACTGGCTCGACAAAAAGTTGAATCAACTCGATTTAAACAAATTCGAGTCTAAAAGATAAGCTCGTTTAATAAAATAATCAGAGTCCGACTTCACTTATAGAGCTCGAGTACGCTCAAGAGCGTAAATTTGTTACCACATTTCCTAGTTAATTAATTTGCATCTAAGATAAACAATAACATATGTGGTTAATGACCCGCTAACTCCACTAATTTTCTACCATAACTGTTTTAAGGTCATTTGCCCAACGCAAACTAGTGACTCCATGATCTCTTTGTTTAATAGTATGGTGGGTCCTTGTAAGTTTACTGGTAACAGGTTATTATGGTTATCAAAAATTATGACCCGCTAAGTAATAACATTGTTAGTTCATGATTACAAAGCACAAGGCTGACACATAAGAACCTTAGTTTCTTAGGTGCTTAAGCCCATTGAAAAAAATAAATAACTAAATTTAGAGAAATAAAATAGCTTGTCTTCAATTATTTGACATTACTTCTAACATTGTATCCATTTAATTCCATTGACATAAATATAAAAAGGATAAGCAACTATACCAAACAACACATTACACCCGCAAGGGTCACATGGCATAATGTGTGCCCGACAAAGACACGTGTCACAATCCGGTTTGTTATAGGCGTAAAATGTGCCCAAAACGCAACATGTAATTTGTTTATGGATCTAAAAAGTCAATGTTTAAAGAAAAATTAGTTTTTCATTGACTTTAGTTTTTAAACAAATTAAAAGGTCACATGTAATAATGTTTAAAAAGTCAATGAATATATAATGCTACCAGAACCTTTTGAAGGTCACCTTCAAGTTATGATTTAGCCTATCCCGTTGGTTAACTTGGTGTTGGCGTAGCGCCATGAGTTTACTTGCAATGGGTCCTAATACAATCTCAAGAGAGAATGAAAATGTTGTCACACTTGGAATCACCTATCAGGGCATCATGGAACACAAAAAAAGTGCCAATAGATTACCAAATACAAATTGTTTGTACAAAAGTTAGTGGACTTAATTGTCCCAAAAAGTTGAATCAGAATATAATAATATTTTACAGCAGAAAGATAATATTTACTTTTGTCCATCACTATTTGATTGGTACCTTTTGACCGAATGGTGTTATTTGCTGGCAAGGTAAGTGTGGATGATAGTAGCTTTACAAATCAGTTTTGAGTACTCTAATCAAAGATAAGAGGGATACATCAACACTTGATTTTCTGCAATTATTTATGTGTTTATAGCTAAAAATAAAAAAAACTATACATCAACATTTGATCACTAGCTATATAACTAACATGGAAAATACCATCATATAGTAAACCAACATCATATTTAATCCAGAAGACGAAAAAATTTCGCACAGGATATTCATCAAACAGTTGGCGTGCATGTTCACAAGGTGATTGATATTGCAATAGATCAGCAAGCAGACCAAAATCAATCAGTAACTACTTGAATCAAAACCTATTGATCTAACAAAGGATGGATTGCAACAAAAATGGTTCAAATAAGATGCTAGCAGGGTATTAGAAACACAAATTCACCACAAACCACGGGATGATTCACATAGTCCACGACATTATATATATTGATCGAAAACTAGGTGATTTGTTTCTTATCTTTCTTTACCCTACTAAATTGCTGATTTATTATTATTAACTCACGAATCCAAAAATGGAAAAGACTAACGTCAATACTTGTACAAAGAAAAGATCAAATAACACCTAGAAATCAAATTTTCTTGCAAATACTAATGTGCTACTTACTTGCAGATAAGCCAACTAGATATCTTTTGAGCACAATCAACACTACAGGTTACACTTACAACGCATTTTACGTAGGCAGAATCAACAAAAATTATTAAACTGTCCTTATTTTTTACCAAATGTTTTCACCAGTTTGACTTGAAGAGTTTGTGATCTGACCCGACTCGGTATGACCAGTAAGTAAACCTACCTGACTGTTATTGGATTCTCCCCTTGCAACCTCCATTTCAATCTAATCCTATTGTTATGATAGTAAATATAGTTTTAATTTGGCATAGAGCACACCTACATGTTATAATCATATTATTCATTGGTTGCGTTAAATTTGTTCCATTAGACTATACGCTATGGTGAGGGGCTTCGAAGCCCCTCCACCGTGACACGTCACCGCCACGTAAGCAACGGGGGGCATCGAAGCCCGCCCCGCTATGGTTTGAGGCCACCAAAGGCGCCCCTATATATATATATATATATATGCATATGTATGTATGTGTGTGTGAGAGGGGGACCCACATTCACCATCAACCGCGCCGACCGTTGGAACCACCCAACCTTCGGCGCCCTTGGTTTGACAGAGCCCCACGGCGGTGTTCGGCGCCTATCGGTGCCCGCCACCTCTGCCGCCCCATAGCGAAGAGTCTTATTAGGTGTCGATATGTGACATGCTATTGCATGAACAAAACTTTTTGTTTATTTATTTGCACTAATGAACTAACATGAACACGCTTTAGTTCATTTACTTTTGTTTATGCTCATTTAAATTTTAATGAGTATCTAATCAACTTTTTTTTATTGAAAAAAAAAATAAAATCATTGTGATCATCCACTGTTTGGTCATTAAACGAACGGCTATATACGTTTACGTTTATGTTTGTTTGTTTAATAAACGAACGACGAGGAAGTAGGAACAAATTTTTTTTCATTTAGTTAAACCAAAGAACATGAATACATATTTTGTTCGTTCATTTATGTATATTTATCAACGTTCATTTATTTTTGTTTGAATTTTTGTAAATATTTACTTGGTATTTTTTATTGAAAAAATCAAATCATTGTTTGTGTTGGATCGATCAATTAATGCTCATTTGTGTTCGTTATATGATTGTTCAGCTATGTTCATTTATATTTGTTTATGTCCGTGAACCTTAGATTTTAAACGAACACGGAAACTTCTGTTTTTTAACGAACGAACATGAACAAAAAAAGTTGCTCGATTTCGTTAGAGTTAAGTGAATGAGCACGAATATGCCTTTGTTTGGTTTGCTTACAACCTTAGTTAACTATGTTGATTGATTTTGTATGATATATTGTTTATTTCTAATAATCATGTTATAGATTTGAAATGTATATTTATCCAATTATTAAATGTTATTCAATGTGTTTTTGAGTTGTAATTAGCTGTGAATCAGTGTATATAATATCATTAGGTTAATAACATTATGCACAGTTAGATATTAGTGGTAAACTAATCAAACTAACATGAACAGTTGTCAGTCTCTTGCAATTGATCTAGAATTTACATCTTGTTTGACAGAATTCTTGTTTTTATTTACAACGGTAAGAAACTGACGGCTGCTCGCATTGTTTATGATATATGGTTTGTGGTTATGTTGTAGTGGACCGAGAGAAGACGCGACAAGAATTGGTTCTGATGGAGCTGTGAGGCGTCAAGCGGTTGATATTTCTTCACTAAGATGCGTTAATCAGGCTATCTATCTTCTTACCACTGGTGCACGGGAAAGTGCGTTTAGGAATGTTAAGACGATTGCTGAGTGCCTTGCTGATGAGTTAATCAATGTTGCCAAGGGTTCTTTAAACAGGTATGTAATAGTAATACATTCATTCATTGGTTTCATCTAAAATATTACTTTTGTGTCATTTAGTTGCATAAATAATATTAAGTTGTTCATTAGTTAACTTTTGGATTAAAGGGTTTTTGTCTTAATAAAATGAGGGTTCAGTTTTGTGTGCTTAGAATATGTATTCACGTTTAAAAAATGTATGTTTTGTTTTATTCATTGTTCTGAATTTGTGAGCTGTTGATAGCGGTGGTTAGGGAAGACAATGAGGGTAACTAATTTAGGTGTAGTGTTTGTTAGAGCTTGCGAATTTGTGATGTTGAAAAAGCTAATAATGATTATGAATTAATCTTTGGTATGCGACAATGGAATATTGGAAAACTATAAAATTAGGAGTCGGATCTCGTATGAGTGGAGACAAAAGGTCATAATTGGGGTATTTATAAATTTTTAGTTCTATTTGTCTAAAATAACGACAAAATGGTTATTTAGTATGGATATAATATCTTCTTTAAGCATAAATAATACGAAAAATGTATAACAATAACAAGAAAATATAATTTTCTTTTTGATACTCCATGGTTAGCATACGTGTACAATATTACGATTATAACAAAAGACATTATAAAATTAAACACTATTACTATAAGATACAAACTATCTAACTTCAAAAGGAGAGGTGTGATAAAGGCCCGTTTATTCCTAAATTGAAGATAGTAACATGTGATCGTGAAGTTCCCCTAAACTTCAATTCAAGAAACGTAAACGTGTTATAAATAAGAGGGGTAAATACTTATCAAATAGTTAAAAGTGATAAAAAAACAATTAACATAATATTATTATTAACACGTATTTAAAAAAAATAATATAACATAATAATAAGTCAGTTGAAATTGGACCCGAACTTTAGACCTTACAGCCTATAGTCCGAATCATTATTTTCCCTCTAACACCATTAAAATACAATTTTATTATATTGCCCACAAATTAAAAATATGACCTACGTATGCTTAAGTAAATTACTCATTCAAAGTTCAAACCACCAATTTGACAATTATTTGATTTCTGCTTGTTTTTCTCTTGTAAGGTCACACTTGGTCATCCCACATATTTTTCAATTAACAAAATCCCTACAAAAGTCTTGGGGAGCATTATCTTGATTACAAAATCTAGAAAATGAAAAAAAAATGTCATACAATGAACAATATTACATATTTTTTAGGGTTTTAGCGCCATTTGCATCAAGATCCCATGGGCCCTCTATATATTGTAAGTTGTAACTCTATTACATAAGTGGAAATTAGAAAGATAGGCTCCAATGGGCTTGAACAAGCTAGGATTAAATTTGGTCGACAATCATTAGCGTGGAAAGTCAAAATAATCTGCTCCAGTAACTATTAACAAGTTATCATAGTGGTTTTTTCTTCAACTTATTTTGTTCCAAGCTATACATCATAACGAAGTATATTTAGTTTAAGGGACATGTTATGATGTTAAGAACATTAAAATTATTGAATTCGTGTTAGTGAGCTGTTAATTTAATAGTAGGATATTATTTTTACTGTTTTATTTATTAATGTATATTTATTTATACTTATCTTGAACTAAAATTAAAATGAAATGAATTTCTAATTTCTCCACGTGTTAGGTTTATAAATAGCCTCATTTACTTTTTAACTTCAACATTGTAAATAAAAAACACAAGGTTACAAAAGAAATTATTAGAAATAAAAATGTATAACATCGCTATATCCATGGAGCAATATCTTTCTTGTTTGTTATGATACCGATTGCGACGATCCATGCCGTTGTAAAAATATAAAAAGTAAATGTGCCAAGGGTGACAATATATTTCTTGTTTGTTATGATACTGATTGTGACGATCCATGCCGTTGTAAAAACATAAAAAGTAAGGGTGCCAAGGGAGACGACATAACTGATGACAGCGCGGTAATAATGACATACATCTTTTAACGTTACGTGTTCATGTTCATGCATCATGGTAATTGCATATAATGATACGAATTTTATATTATTGTTTGTTTACAATTGTTGCTTGAGTTGATTTTATAACTTGTTAATAGTTATTGGAGCTGGTTATTTTGACCGTCCACACTAATGATTGTCGACCAAATTTAATCCTAGCTTGTTCAGGCCCAGATGGAGCCTATTTTTCTAATTTCCACTTATGTAATAGAGTTACAACTTACAATATGTAGAGGGCACATGGGATCTTGATGCAAATGACGCTAAAACCCTAAAAGCTATGTAACATTGTTCACCGTATGACATCGTTTTCATTTCCTAGATTTAGTAATTAAGATAATGCTCCCCAAGACTTTTGTAGGGATTCAGTCAATGAAAAAATATGTGGGATGACCAAGTATGACCTTACAAGAGAAAAACAAGCAAAAATTTAATAATTGTTAAATTGGTGGTTTGAAAGCGTAATTTTACTTAAGCATACGTAGTCCATATTTTAATTCGTGGGCAATATAATAAAATTGTATTTTAATGGTGTTATAGGGAAAGTAAAGATTTAGACTATAGGCTGCAATGCCTAAAGTTCAGATCCAATTTCAATTGATTTATTATTATGTTATATTGTTTCTTTTAAATACTTCTTTATGATAATATTATGTTAATTGTTTTTTTATCACTGTTAATTATTCGATAAGTATTTACCCCTTTTATTTATAACACGTTTATGTTTCTTGAATTGAAGTTTGGGAGAACTTCATTCTCACATGTTACTATCTTCAAGTTAGGAATAAATAAGTCTTTATCACACCTCTCATTTGGAAGTTAGATGGTTTATATCTTATAGTAATAGTGTTTAATATTATATTGTCTTTTGTTATAATCATAATATTGTACACGTATATTAACCACGGAGTATCAAAAAGAAAATTATATTTTCTTGACATCGCTATACATTTTTCGTATTATTTATGCTAAAAGAAGATATTATATCCATACTAAATAACCATTTTGTCGTTATTATAGACAAATAGAACTAAAAATTTATAAATACCCCAATTATGACATTTTGTCTCCACTCATACGAGACTCCTAATTTTAGTTTTTTAATATTTCACTATCGCATACCATCGATTAATCGGTTTTTTCAACATCACGACCACAAGCTCTAACAAACACTACACTTAAATTAGCTACCCTCCTTGTCTTCCCTAACCACCGCCATCGACAGCTAACAAATTCTAAACAATGAATAAAACAAAAACTTAAATTTTTTTAAACATGAATACATATTCTATGCTATCAAGAAGAAAGATGAGACAGAGAGGGTTGCCAAGGCTAACCATTGAGCATGTGTTACGCTTTTATTTGTTTTTTATGGTAGTTTCATTTCGGTCCATTTGGTGTTTTCGATCATACATTTTATTTGGTTCTACATAATAAAAATCGTAACAAGTATTTTTGTATTTCTGAACAATATAACATTATATGTCATTTATCATGTGTTCTTAGTACATTATCAAATGCATATTTGATTGATTTATAAGGTAGTTTGACAAAAACATGTATATATGATATGTGTAACATATCATTCTTCTTCTTGCTCCTCGTCTTCCTGGGCGTCTTGCCCGACCTCTTGGTAATCTTTCTCAAGGGCCGCAAGATCTTCACGGGCTTCTGAGAACTCGCCTTCTTCCATTCCTTCACCAACGTACCAATGCACGAATGCTCGCTTTGCAAACATCAGGTCAAACTTACGGTCAATCCGATTGAAAACCTCGCCAACAGCAGTATTGTTACTAATCATGCACACTGCACGTTTCGTCTTTGCAAGATCGCCACCGGGGACCACAGACGGTGCTTGGTAGTTGATTCCACACTTGAAACCAGTGGGACACCTGAAAGACTCACATATGTACAGCAAATATTGCAAGATCACTATCCATTTAAATCATAAATCTAAATATACAGTTTGTTATAATTATGTATGTAAACGAGCCAAACTGAGTCCGATCTTGTTTAGGCTCGAGCTCAACTCATTTAAAACCCTTTCTAGAACTCGTGCTTGGCTCGTAGATAGTTTTTAAGCTCAAGCGCGGCTTGTATTTAGAATTTAGTTTATATGTACACTTTTAGTTCCCTATATATATTAGAGCTTTATATATAACACAGTATGTATTATTGAATTATCTTTATCATAATTTATACTTTATATATAATAATATAATAGGCAATATATAATTAATATATATATTAATAAAAGTAATATAAATATCAGGCTCGTTTAGGCCCACGAGCCCACTTGGGCTCGATGAGTGAAGCTTTGACTCATGCTTATTTATCAAACAAGCTTACATTTAGGCTCGAGTTTGTGCTCTAGCCCATTTAAGCGTTGTTTAATTCTATCTTTAGCTAGCAGATATCGAGTAACTCATAAGTGGCTTGGCTCGTTTAGACCTCTTAGTTATGTAATGAATATACATATTTTTTTAAGAGAAAAAAATCTTACCAGTCAACAAACTGAACTGTACGTTTGGTCTTGATAGAACCAATAGCAGTATTAACATCTTTAGGAATTACTTGACCCCTATACATCAAACAACAAGCCATGTACTTCCCATGTGTTGGATCACATTTAGCCATCGTGTTAGACGGCTCAAACACCGCAGTCGTGATCTCAGCCACCGAGTTCTCTTCATGATGAGCTCGAACCGCAGATATCACAGGCGCATACGAAGAAAGCATGAAATGAATACGAGGGTATGGGACCAAGTTCGTTTGGAACTCGGTAATATCAACATTAATCGCCCCATCAAACCTTAGCGAGGTCGTTAAGGATGAGATCACTTGAGAAATCAAACGGTTTAAGTTGGTGTAAGTTGGCCTAGCAATGTCTAACGCCCGCCTACAAATATCGTATATTGCTTCGTTGTCAAGTAACGCTACCACGTCCGTGTGTTCAAGAAGAGAGTGAGTCGATAACACACTATTATAAGGCTCCACGACCGCGGTTGAAACTTGTGGAGATGGGAAAATGGAAAACCCGATTTTTGGTTTCTTTCCATACTCTACCGAAAGGCGCTCCAGAAGCAATGAACCTAAGCCTGAACCAGTGCCACCACCAACGGCATTGAAGACCATAAACCCTTGCAAGCCGGTGCAGTTGTCGGCTAACTTTCGGACTCGGTCAAGACATATTTCTAGTATTTCTTTACCCACTGCAAATATGTTTGTTTTGAGATTAATAAGGTTTTTTTTTGTTGTGTTTAGTTTTAAATTACATTATGGTTAATGGGTACCTGTGTAGTGTCCCCTAGCAAAGTTATTGGCAGCGTCTTCCTTGCCTGAAATGAGTTGTTCGGGGTGGAAGAGTTGTCTGTATTTTCCCGTCCGGACCTCATCAATGACGGTTGGTTCAAGATCGACAAATACGGCTCTTGGTACGTTTTTTCCCGAACTAGTGTCGCTAAAAAACGTGTTAAATGAGTCGTTTCCTGTGCTTTGTGAATCAGCACTGCAAAGAAATTTACAAGATATAAATAATCATAATCAAAATAATCCGTAAAGTTTAATGTGACAGTCTAGCTTTATTTCAAGATCAATATTATGTTAAGCATTACAAATACATACTAGCGCTTTAAAAATTAATAAAGTTGGAGAAAGAAAATTGGTTTATATCTCTATCCTAACTTTTCCTTTGATTTTAGCTATTTATGAAATTTTTGTTAAGTAAAAAAATGTACACATGTGAACATATTCTTAAAAAACAAATTCTAGAAATCTAAACTATTCGAGGCGATTGATATAAAGGTTAACTTTTGTAGCATTTCAGTTTAAAAACACACACACACATACATACATAAACTAAATTGATAAAAGAAATCAAAATGTAAAAAAAAGACATATATGGAAGAAAATATATGTGCAAACCCGGCTATGAAGCCATCTGGTTGAATTTCATGTTCGAGACAATAAAGCTCCCAACATGAATTCCCGACCTGAACTCCGGCTTGACCGATGTGAATGCTTACGATCTCTCTCATTTCCTTTCTTTGATCTTATAATCTATTAACAAAATTAGTTAGGGTGCATTTGGGAGAAGAAGAATGAAGAAGAAATGGTTAAATTTAAGATGATTAATTTAGGAAAATGTGATGTGTAAAAATAAATATATTTTGTTTGGGCAAGAGGTAAACACGGGCTACCACCTCTAGTTACGGGTCTTTATTATATATAACTTGTTTTGGGTGCTTATAAACACATGGCCTTATTTAGGATCCACACTATAATCATTGTTTTCATTTTGAGTAATAAAAGGAGCACCATGAGACATTAAAAGTATAGGGTTTATTGTTGTAAAAAAATATAATTTAAAAGAACTAAACGAATGAGCTTAACAAACATTTTCATCTTCAAGTATTCGGACAGAAATTTGGACCGTCATGCACGTTCTATGAAAATATAATCAGGCATGTGCTTTTTTCCTTCTTTTGGTGTATACCCGGAGCCCCGCTGGGAGAGAGAGAGGGCATGACAGGTATGGCATTGCGGACGCGTCCGAATGAGTGGCGTGAAGGGAGAAGTTGCGAAGAGGAGAGAGAAGGGGAGAAAGGTGGGGGTGGTTGTGACATTGTCGTCTAGCGGTGTTCGACCGCTGAGGATGCTGTTAGAGCATCCATAATCACAAACCGTCGCATCAATTTCATACCATATTTCAAACTTCCTTCAAAATATTCATTTATTTTACAACAACAAACCGTCACACCATTACCTGCTTTTACATTTATAATAATAAAGTTGTAAGAGTGATGTGAATGTGCCACCATAGGAAGTCAATAGCAAGTCCGGAATTAAGGACCTCACCCACAAACTTACCTCATAAAACACACCCACATCAACAAATTCTGACACTCCTTTGTCCGCTTGTTCCACATAATCCAGAGAGTGCAACATGTACCCGTTGTGGATGCTCTTTGAAGTGAGATTAGAACCTAGATGTGTGAGTTTAACAAGCATTTTAGCTCTTTACTTATAATTCACTGGCTTCATTGTTTGGTCACCAACCTTTCTGGATCAACCTTACACAATTTTCTCTTTCAAGTTTCACTTTGAACTTCCATATCTTATTCATTTAACTTCAATTTTACCACATCTTATCTCGTTGTGACGCTTTCATCACAGGATATGCAAGCCCATAAACTATCAATTTTATATCTTATATATAAATATACTTATTTTTTATATCTAAAGTCATCAACCATTTTTAAAAACATATTAGTCTTAGCCTTTTCAATATCAATGAATTTAACCGGTTTTGACCCGTTGAGCGTTTCATTCCGTTTAGCACAGTCTAGACTTAATTTGTAATGTTTTCATACAAAGATCAAGTAGACAAGTATCTCTCTTGTTTGCACAGAAAGTTGTATACTAGCTTTACAGTATGTACTTGGTCACATTTAGCATATAAATAAATTAATGTTGCCAATTGGCAATTAGAAATGAAAACTCTAAGGGCGCGTTCGTTTCATAGAATTTTTTTAAAGGAATTGGAATTGGAATTGGAATTTGAATTTGAATTGGAATGGAATTTTTGAAAATCTTTGTTATGTGTTTGGTTGGTTAATATGTTATTGGAATTAGAATCTTCTCCATTCTATTCATCTCCCTTCAATCTACTAATCTATAATAATAATAATAATAAGAACAATAATAATAATAATAATAATAATAATAATAATATCCAGCTTTCAAGCCCCCTATCGCACCATCAGCATCACCAAACAAAAAACAATAATAATAAAGTGGTGATATTAATAATAATAAATTAATAATCATCAATCTTCTAACTTAATTCCACCATTCTCTCTGTAATTAAAGCTACTGTTGCTGTGAATGTAAGTAAGATTCATGTCACAGCACGCCATGTCAGAGGTTAATTGAAGCAGCTTTTGATTCTGATAAGTGTTTCTGGAATTTTGGAGGAAAGTTTTAACAGTCTCTCAGGGGCATTTTGTCGAACAGCTGGGGAGCTATAATAATAGTAGTAGTAGTAACAGCAACGAACAACTACGGACACAAACAAGTAATAATAATATGTACTAATAATACATATTAATACAAAATCCTAACCTGTAGTGGAGGAGAACGATGAGGGAGAAGAACGACGGTGGAGGTAGACGAGTAAGACGGTGGTTCATGATGGAGGAGAACGATGATGGTTCACGGTGGTAGAGAACGGCGGTGAAGCATGGTGGTGGAGGGATGCGGTGGAGCAGAGTTGGTGAAGATGATAATATGAAAGAGGGCTATATGTTAGGGTTTATAAAATTTCCTTAACATTCCTTTCAGTTTTGGTGGGATTTTAAATCCCATGAAAATGAGAATTGATGGGATTCTCTTTCCATTCCGGTTCCACTTAATAGTGAAACGAACACAGGAATCTATGTGATTTAAATCCCATTCCGTCCAATTCCATTGAAATCCGTGAAACGAACACGCCCTAAAGTTATTTGGCGCTTTGTTTACTTGCACCATAAGTTTCTTAACTTGTAAGTTAAGGCCTAAGGGTAAAATTTTACACCAGTCGTATTATTTGGATTCATCTATTATGTGAATTTTCATTACTTAACTATTTATACTAATCATTTAAGCTGACTGGTCTTAAAAGCAAATGTGTTTTTTCTAATTTAATTATGAATATATATTTGTATGTAAAATATTGTTTTAGCTATGGTATACATACGTGTAGTTCTTGAGTATTTACTACGTGACGTATAGCAATGCGATATGGTAAACTGGTTATGCAAACTTATAATTCTTAAAAATCAATCAAATAAATAAAAGTTCAAAGGAATTATTTGAATGAGTGTGTTTTTTTTAACAACTAACCCTCATAATCATGTAATAGTGAAGAGGTAGGTCCCAGCAGAACCCAGTTGGTCCCGCAAGACTCACCTTAAACAGGGACGTCTGCGCAGAGACCATCTGCTCCCGCAGGACCCACCATGCTCATAGAACCTTACGCGCAGTACGCAAGCTGTACACGCAGGGAAAGCCTCCCAATGGTGAAGTACCCCGCCTGTTCCCGCAGTTGCGGATACAAGCCATCAGGGAAGGCTACCCGCGGACAGCAGGGCTACACGCACAAGACAATAGATACTTCAGTAGTCACATGAAGGAATGAGCAAGGCGGGAACAATCCCGCCTAAATGAGCCAGTCTGTACGATTCTGAAAGATTTTCTGTACTATACCTACCAAGGTATGGATAGGACAGACGATCTGACCAGAACAACCCATGAGCCAATCACAGGGTGACAGCTCACCGACAACAGTGCGAGGAGGAGCACCCTCTAGTACTGTTTGTCACTATTAGCCGCTGCCTACTCACCAACCCTTACTGTAGGGCGTGCGCAGCCTACAGTTGGTGAAATAGTGTTACTGTTGGCCGTAACCTATTCACCAACCAGCATGGCCTGCGTATAATCCACAGTAGGTAGGACGTGCATAATCTACAGTTGGAGGAATAGTGCAGCCGACATAGTTACTGTTGGCCGTAATCTATCCACCAACCAGTATGGCCTGTGTATAGTCCACTGTTGGTAGAACAGGAATACTATTCAGCCGGCTGTACCTTCTAGGAAACCTACCTTCGGCTATAAATACTCCAACATCTTGGAATGGTAAGATCATCTGCTATCCAGTTATCTAGCAATCTCTTAATATACACTTATATTCAGAGCAACCTAGTCTGATTCTCACGCCGGAGGGTGGTCACAAGGAGGAACCCCCCCCTTCTCAGTGACGAGCTTACGGTGTTTGTTTTGCAGGTCTCCTGAAGAACAGCCTTCTCAGCTAGACCTCATCCGTGGGAAACATTACTTAACCCCCAGATTATCTATAATCTGTACAGGGTCACTTAGTGTTTCTTCATTGGCGCCATCCGTGTATAAAAGCTAGAACTATTTTAGTTTTTTCACAATTTCTGAAGAAATGGTTAACGTTACTCCGGTTCAAAGGCCAGTAACCGACCAAGAAACCCCGGTAACAACCCCAGCAACTGGGGGGAACACCGGCGGTTATACAATCCTTACGAACACTACCCCGACTACCCAAGCCGGGGCAAGTGGAGTAAATATTCCATTGGGGTTCTCCGATACCCAACTGGAAAAACGAACGAAGGTTCCTCGCCAAACACTAGATCAAGTGAAGGCGTGGGCCGAAGCACGGCAAAGAGAATTCCAAGCCGAATTGGACGAACGCTTGCGTTCAGTTCAACAGGCTGACGAATTCGCCAGTACTCGCCAACACCTCAATATGAGCAGTGACTGCGAGTACTCAGACGACGAGTTGGAGTCCGACACCGACGCGAACCCTCGCCATAAGGCGAAAGGGAAGCGTAAGGAAACGGACGTCCAACCAAAAAGGAATTTTGGGGAAGCCTTTAAACCAATCGTGGAGAGAAACCCGCGTGACTTTTCCAAAACCTTTAGACCAACTGCTACAAATGCAGGGAAGTCAAAGTTCGCAAGGGACATTGCGGAAGCAATCGCCCCGAGAAGTGCCAAACAAATGTCCAACATTGGCACTTACGATGGTCTATCCGACCCAGACGACCATTTGAACAGGTTCATTGCGGGGGCTACCGTCAGCAACTGGACGGAACCCACGTGGTGCTACATGTTCCAGATGACTCTGGTCGGAGCGGCCAGGGCATGGTTCGATCGTTTACCGATCCACCACATATATGACTGGGCGGACTTTCAGAACAAGTTCAGCCAGCATTTCAGCCAACAGAGGAAGTACACTGAAGAGCAGTGGACGATCCTTAACTGCGTGAGAGAGGAGGATGAATCTCTACTAGACTTCATCACTCGCTTCAACTCCAAAAAGCTTAGTCTCGGCAACATAAGTGAAGATCTGGTTCGCGCCGCCTTCATCCAAGGCGCCGAATACCCAGAACTTATCCGCACATTGACGGGTAAGGATGGCATGCCATCAACTTGGGATGCCATCATGACGGCGGCAAAGCGCTTTGCCGAGACGGAAAAGCAACTGGGAAGAGATCTTCCCCAGAGTACACACCTCTACACGCAGAGGACCAGAGAGAACAATGTCCGGATCGCCCGGCAGAACAAAAAGAGGAGGCTAGGTATTTGGCAGTCAAGGGTAAACTTTGACACCTCATCCAGCTCTCGCCCTCTTGTTGGCGGAAGGGACAACACACACCCTTCAAACCGAAAACACCGGTGGACGCCACTCACGAAGAGCGTCACGGAGATATTTGCCACGGAAAAATTGCCATGGCCTAAAGCCCCATTGATCCGGCAGAAACCTAATGCGGATCAAAGCAAATCCTGTGATTTCCACGGGACAAAGGGTCATGGTACTGAAGAGTGCACATCCTTGAAGGATATTATTGAGACATTTGTCAAGGACGGAAGGCTTGCACATCTTGTGGCATCGATCAGGAAGGGAGGAAGGAATGACAACCGGTACAGAGGTAACGGACGAAAGCCCGTCGATATCAGCATCAACATGGTTCATGGCAAGGTCAGAGGAAGAAAAAGACGGGTGGCAGAACCATGCGCGTGGAAGGAAGCTGAGGTGCGCTTCCCGCGAGTGCCAGGAGGCCCCAGCAAAGAAGGCCCCATCGTCATCAGAAGCCAGCTGGGGCACTACATCACTTCACGCACTCTTGCTGACAACGGCGCTTCGTCGACAGTGATGTACAGACAGTTCTTTGATAAGCTGGATGATGAAGACAAAGAACGCTTGGAAACGGTCTACGCTTCAATGGAAGGGTTTGACGGAAGTACAGAAACACCCCTGGGTATCCTATCTTTCCCCGTTACTCTTACTGATGGGAATCATTCACGCACAGAGGACGTGGATTTTGTCGTAATGAAAAAGCCACATCATACGTACGACATCCTATTCGGAAGAGACGGGATGGCAAGATTCAACGCCGTGGTATCTTCAGTCCATGGCATGATGGGATGGCCAACAGCTGAGGGTGTAGCAATGATCTCTGGCATTCCCCAGGTATGCATTGCATCTGTTTCATCTAAACCCAAACCGAAAAAGGCTAAACCAACCATCACTGAACCAGAAAAATGGGCCTTCAATGGCAAATACCCCGACCAGGCCGTTACCATTGGACCAACAATCGTTGATCCCACCCGCACCTTACTCAAACGCTTACTGCAGAAAAACGCTGACATCTTTGCGTGGGCACCAGCTGACATGACTGGTGTACCCCGAAGTAAGGCGGAGCATAAGCTCAAATGCGATCCGGCTGTTACGCCAATCGTACAAAAGCGCAGAGTAATGGGGCCTGAACAAACTAACGCGTGTAGAACCCAAGTCAAGGAACTCCTTGACGCAGGCATCGTACGCGTTAGTAGATATCAAACATGGGTTGCAAATCCCGTAATGGTACCGAAGAATGACAAACAATGGCGCATGTGCATAGATTTCAAAGATTTGAACAAAGCATGCCCCAAAGATTGTTATCCGTTACCAGAAATTGATCTCAAAGTGGATTCGTTGGCACCATTCCGCCTTAAATGCTTCTTGGATGCGTATAAGGGGTACCACCAAATCCACATGGCCATTGATGACCAGGACAAAACCGCATTTCGGACGCCCGATGGTACATTTTGTTATAAAATGATGCCATTCGGACTTAAGAATGCAGGGTCCACGTACCAACGACTAATGGACAAAGAGTTTCATGCCCAAATCGGGAGAAACTTGGAAGTCTATATGGATGATTTGGTCATCAAAAGCCTCGAGCCTGAGGCGATGTTGAAAGACATTGAAGAAACTTTCAACACGCTACGAAAGATAAACATGAAGCTCAACCCGAGCAAGTGTTCATTTGGGATGGAAGAAGGGAAGTTCTTGGGAGTCATTGTTACTAAAGATGGCTTTAGAGCGAACCCTGAAAAGGTCGAAGCCATTGTTAAAATGGAATCACCTACCACCATCAAACAGGCTCAGACACTGAATGGACGACTAGTCGCACTTAATCGCTTCTTGGCAAACCATGCAGATAAGTCGTTTCCTTTCGTGTCAACATTGAGAAACTGCTTGAAGAAAACACACTTCCGCTGGACACCAGAAGCGGAAGCAGCTTTTCAGGAGATTCGGTCACGCCTGATCGAACTCCCAACACTTACAGCACCACAAGCGGGAGAGGAGTTAATCCTATACCTTTCCGTAACAGATAGAGCAACCGGGGCAGTCCTGCTAGTAGAACGAAAGGGCATCCAGATGCCAATCTATTATGTTAGCCGTGTACTAACAGACGTAGAAACCCGGTACTCTACCCTCGAAAAATTAGTCTTAGCACTTATACATGCTTCACGCAGGTTAAGACGATATTTCCAGGGCCACCCAATCACCATTCTCACCAACTTCAAACTCTCAAACGTTCTAGGCAAACCCGAATTATCGGGACGTCTAGCCAAATGGGCAATTGAATTGGGAGAATATGCAATTAAGTACAAGCCAAGACCAGCCATAAAAGGCCAGGTCCTGGCCGATTTTATTGCAGAAGTCTCTGCTTCGCGGGAGAAAGAGTGCCAGGAGGAGGCTCAACCCTCCCCAGCACAGGACGTCAATGATGTCTGGCGACTCTATACTGATGGAGCAGCCAGTAACGAGGGTTCAGGCGCAGGGTTAAAATTAACCAACACAGCGGGCCAAGAATATACTTACGCTATTCGGCTGGACTTTCCAAGTACGAATAACGAAGCCGAATATGAAGCATTCTTGGCCGGTTTGAGAATTGCGCGTAAGATGGGAGTGAAAAACTTGGAAGCCCACGTGGATTCCATGCTGGTGGCCAACCAAATAAATGGAACATACACGGCTGTGAACGACACCATGGCCCTGTACCTCGCCCAGGCAAAAACCCTTATGCGTGATTTTAGTGATTGTAAAGTCATACATGTCAAGCGCAGCGAAAACAAATCTGCGGATGCGTTAAGCAAGCTTGCATCACTAGCCTTCACCCACCTGGGAAAGGACATCCGTATTGAACTCCTCGAAGCGCCATCATTCCCGCACAAGGAAATTTGTGTCATCCAAACCAGTACAGAAACGTGGATGACACCAATAATAAATTACCTTGCAGCAGGAATACTACCAGAGTCAAAAACACAGGCAAGAAAACTACGCTGTAAAGCACTGAATTATCAACTCGTCAATGACATCCTTTACAGACGTAACTTTCTTGGCCCACTCTTGAGATGCGTGGACAACCAAGATGCCAACTACCTCCTAAGGGAAGTACACGAAGGCATCTGTGGGGTACACGCAGGTCCCCGCGCTGTTGTAGCCAAGCTAAACAACGCGGGATACTTTTGGCCGGGGATGCATACGGATGCACTGGCATACATCAGAAAATGCAGGTCTTGCCAGCTTTACGCACCTAACACGCATCGCCCGAAAAACGAACTGGTTCCAGTCACTTCTTCGTGGCCATTTCAGAAGTGGGCCATCGATGTGACAGGCCCATTTCCTACAGCAGCAGGAAATGTTCAGTTCCTAGTGGTAGCCATCGACTACTTCACCAAGTGGATAGAAGCAAAACCTTTAGCCCAAACAACCGCAAAGCATATCAAAAAATTTATTTGGGAATTTATAATTTGTCGTTTTGGACTTCCCCAGAATTTGGTGAGCGATAACGGCACCAACTTTGCTGACAAAAAGCTACAACAGTGGCTAAAAGAACTTCAAATCACCCACACATTTACCTCAGTGGCACACCCGCAAGGAAATGGTGAGGTGGAAAGAGCAAATAAAAGCATCGTCGAAGGCATAAAGAAAAGACTCTTGAAACACAGATCCGGCTGGGTGGACGAGCTTCCGCACGTCCTTTGGGCAAACAGAACGTTGAAGAAGGCCAGTACGGGAGAAACCCCGTTCAGCCTCACTTATGGCACTGAAGCCATGGTCCCGGTCGAAATCGGTCTACCCTCACCAAGGGTCTTGAGTCAGCCAGAAGACAATGATGCGGAAAGACGGTTGGATCTTATGCTAACCGAGGAACGCAGAGACTTAGCCGCAGTGCGTGAAGAGAACTACAAACGACAAATGCAAAAGTACTACAACACGCGGGTAAAACTCTGCAACTTCAAGGAAGGAGACTACATACTGCGTAACAACGAGGCTTCGAACCAAGAACGCCCAGGAAAGTTGGCCCCGATCTGGGAAGGGCCATACGTTATCAAACAGGTTCTGGGAAAGGGCGCATACCGGCTCGAAAGGCTCGATGGCACTCCCATCCCAAGAACATGGAATGGAGCTCAATTACGCAAATGTTATATGTAGATCAATTCCAAAACTTGTAAAGAAAAGGCCAAGAGCCACTTCTAATGGAAATGATTCTCCTTTCATAATGTGTTTACCTTTATCCTTATGAACTCCCCACTGGTGCCGGTATTTACCGCATAAATGAGGAGAAGTAAGTCGTTGCGTGTGAAAGGCGGCAAAACCCGCATAAACACAACGTTAAAAATAAGGGAAACCTACACGCAGGTATGATGTAAGTAAAGTTTAGACATCTTTGTAAGTGCAAGTGACGGTCTTATCCGCGCAATCACAAATAAGGAAGCAAAACTTCAAACTATCATCTACCACGTTCAAAGGTTATCCTAAAAAAAAAAAAAAAAAAAAAAAAAAAAAAAAAAAATACTTAGAAATAAGGATAAGGAAAACCTACACGCAGGTCAGGTATGGGTAAAGTTTAGCCATCCTACCAAGTGCAAGTGACGGTTCAACCCGCACAATCACGAAAGAGGAAGCAAAACTTTAACCCACTATCAACCACGTTCAAAGGTTAACTTATCCTAAATACTTAGAAATTTCGAGGAAAAATGAGGAAAACCTACACGCAGGTCAGATGAAGGTTAAAGTTTAGCCATCCTACCAAGTGCAAGTGACGGTTCTACCCGCACAATCACGAA
The DNA here is from genome assembly GCF_021521415.1 of Bidens hawaiensis. NCBI lineage: Eukaryota > Viridiplantae > Streptophyta > Magnoliopsida > Asterales > Asteraceae > Bidens > Bidens hawaiensis. The sequence goes on along the minus strand of NW_027493423.1, from coordinate 54,405 downwards.
GGAGGAAGCGAAACTTTAACCCATCATCAACCACGTTCAACAGGTTAACTTATTCTAAAAAACTTGGAAAATTGCTAACTTAAACTAAGTCATGAGCTTATAAAGCAAGGAATCCAAAGAAGGAAATAACAATCTTATCCGCAAAAAGATTTATATTTCAATGATATATTACAAGAATGGCCGGGTTACTACCCGCCTGAAAGAGTAAATCTATACAAGTCTATCTTAGCAATGGAAAGGGATCTTCAGGGTCAAGCTTCAGGGCCGCTTCCACTTGGACCCACTCCGTCAGAAGAACGGGGTGGTTCGAGGAAAGCTTTGAGGACAGCTAACCCATCATCAGCAACAGCTACTTCGTCCACCTTTTCCACCACTGGATGCGGGAAGGCGGCGTATTGGTTCAATGCTTGGTCGTAAATGGCTTCGGTATCCACATTGAACAAAGGGAAGTTGGAAGGCGGGACGCCTTTCTCAACAAACCCTAGACCAAGCAAGAAGCCGGCCTTTTCCCCATCCTCATGAGAAGCGTTGAGGGCTGCGCTCATAGCATCATCGTAAGAGGTCTTTGAAAAGACCCGACGCACAACCTACAAAGAAAAAATACAAAGTATTAGAACCTTTTCTCTTACAGAGAAAAGCGTGAGGACAAAGCTAAACATACCTGAGGCAACGCTTCTCGAAGAAGCCATTGGAGGGCAGCTTGAGCTTCGTTATGGGCGCGTTCGGCTTCGCTCTTGTTAAGGTTGGCAAGTAAAACTTCCTTTGCGGCAGCCTCTTCGACGCCCTTAAGCTTCCGCTCGGTATGGTCAAGGACCCCCCTCTGGTCCAGGATTTCCTGGAGTTTCTTGGCATCTTCCATTGCCAAGGCATCATGAGCGCGTTGGAGAGCCTCTAATTTGGCCTTGAGCTCCTCATTCTCCACACGCAAAGGCTCAGCAACGGCTTCAGCCTTGCCAGCCCTCTCGGTTGCGTTTCGCGCAGTCTCCCTGGCCAGCCGAAGCTGTTCATTCACAGCTTGGGCAGCCTTGGAGCGGGCCTCGAGTCGCGCCTGAACTTCAACCTCGAGGGCCTTGAAGGCCTTCTCCTTGTCGGCGGCAGCTGCCGCCAGCTGTTGGTTCTCCTCCCGAAGAGCACGCGCCTCAGATACGTCTTTGGCGCGAGCTGCTTTCAACTTGTCGTTTTCACGACAAAGCAGCTCGACGCGCGGCTGCATCCGGGCCTGGAGAACCCGAAGCTCATTGGTTAGCCTACCCTCCTGGTAGCTAACCATGGCTTCCCCCAACGCACCCGGTGGAGCAGCGTGGCGAGCCCAGTCCACGCACTCCACAGGTGTGCGAAGGGTTGTTCCTCGGCGGATGTTCCATCGTGGAACATACACTTCATTGGAATCCGACACTGCAAAAGAAACAAAAGCAGTAAGGAAAAGATGATAAAAAACATAAGGGAAAAAGAAAGGAACCCTACGCACCTGTAGGGTCAATGACAGGCCGATAGCCGCCAAACCCATCACCTGAACCTAAAGGAAATCCATCCAACAGGTCAGGCAGACGGGAAGGTGGCAAAGATCGGCGGGAAGCCCTGCGCGTACCTGATGGTCCGGCCGTCGGTGCCGGTGGCGCGGGCATGGTGGCAGCCGCCGTGGTCGCCGTTGTGGTCGCCGCCTCATCAGCAGCAGTAACCGCCGGCTCCGTGAAGGATGCTGTAAAAATCGCACTCACGGCCGGCGGTGACGTCATCTCGGCCGGAACAGTTGGCTCAAAGGAATGAGCAACTGGACCAGCGGATGAAGGCGCAGGCGCCTGGGTCGATGCCTCAGGAAGGCTGACCGAGCCTACCGTCATTGGCGGGGAGGTACTCCCCTGCGTTTCACCCCGGAGTGCGTCGACATCCACGCCTGCATAAAGAAGAAAGTGTTAGATAAATTTATGAAGTAATGAATCTACAAAGACAACTATGATTGTACTTACGGGTTTTCTTGACCCTGAACGTACGGACGGGCGGGGAGGAACCCGATGGAGCCGGCCTCTTGGTACCGGTCACCGTCGTCTTCGTCGGTTCTCCGGAGGTAACGGTCGTAGTCTCCGGAGCAGTGGTCCTCTCACCACCGGGCTTCCCCGCCACCTCTTCACTATCTGACTCCGAGTCAGATAGAACCACCGGACCAGCCGTGGAGGCCTTCTCCTTCCCTTTCCCGCCGGCAGCAGCTTTCTTCTTCCGCACCAGTGGAGGAGCATCTGAAGATTCCTCAGAAGAAGACAGGTCAAGAATTCCAACAGCGGGTACAGCATTGAGGGATTGAGGAAAGAATATCGCCTTACCTGGCCGCCGGTGGCTCAGGATCTCGTGGCCCAGCGGATAGACCTCCACAAAACGATCCGCCGTTTGCTCCAGGATGGGCAACTCGCCCTCGTCCAGAGCACGAGTACCCATCCGCGCGGGACCGTCGGTTTCCCGCGGGAACAGAAGCGACTCCAAATTATTTCCCTCTGAAAAAAAAGAAACAGTTAGAAGACAAACTTGTATCAAAAAGAAAGACAAGACATACCATAGGGAATAGAGTTCAAACCGTATTCGAGAAGGATGGGAACCTGAGACGCATCTTTCCACACCCGGCTCATCCCTAACATAACCATCCCGGATTCCGCAAACCGGTAAACCGGAGATTGGATCCGGGATATCTTCGAAAACCATTCCGCCTCCTGGTAGTTGGGGGCGTGAAGGCTCGGTATCGCTTGGCCATTTTTAAACTTCATGGCAAGGGGGATGGCGCGGGCAGAAATGTAGAAGAATTCCTGCTTCCACGCGCGAAGACTGCGCTCGGTGTCGCAAATCTTCAGACCCTTAATGCGGGTCGTCAGGGTGTACCACCCCTGGATGCACCTCCAGGTATAGAAGGTCATCAGGCGGTCCACATGGGGCTCGATGCCCAAAATCCGGCACACCCACTCAAAATGGCGAATCTTGGCGATCGCCATGGGGTGCAGCTCGGTTAAATGAACACCATGCCTCTCAAGGACACGGTAAACAAATTTTGTCAATGGGAATCTAAGATTCCCATAGACAAAAAACGCAACATAAACCCCGATCTTGCCTCTGGGGGCATCGTACACGGTCTGGTGGGATTCAGGAAACTCAGGCTCCAGGGGATCGAGCATGAACTTCCTGACAACATACCGGTACTGATCGCCGGGCAGAGCACACTGGCACTCGCCAGCAGTACTCCTGTCGTCGGCCACAGCTTCAGCATCACGTGAAGACATCTTGCAGAGGAAGAAGAAAACGATTTCGAGAGAATGCTCGATTAAATAAAGGAGTATTCGCCGGAAATCGCCTTAAAGATGAAGAGAAGAGTGGAAAGTGTGAATTGCAAATAACCCTCTCCCCCTTTATATAGTAATCGCAATTAATGCGGTGAATTTAATGCGGAGGAGAGAGAAATCGAAGGTGCAATGAAACTATGACACGTGGCAAAAAGCAAGCTGGCAACAGCTGTTGACAGGACGCGTGCCAGTAATTTCGCGGCCACGTGCCCGAAAAATCGTGCCCACGCGCCTGAAAAAGCGACTGGAATGACCATGTTCTGTCACGTCACCATAACTTCCTGCACGTCCTGACACAGTCAGAAGAAACCGTCGCACGACGTTTCAGATGTCTGGACTGTTCTTATCCTTACCAACCTTTCGAATTTCAAAATTCAAAATTCAAAAAGATTCAAAAGTAAGCGGGAAAATACCCCTTACCTTGGCAACCAAGTAACCATAAGACGGATGCGGGTACAGTGTTAAGGCAAAACCCTTCACATACCTAGCACCCGCAGGGAATTGACGCCAGAGGTACCTTGAAAGTAAAGTAACTGTAAGACGAGCGCGGGTACAGTGTCAAGGCAAAACCCTTCACATACCTAGCGCTCCGCAGGGAATTGAAACCAAGAAGGATCTTTTGGGCAATGCTTGTGGAAACGGAAATAACATCCCCGCATAGCGGGAACGTCGAGAAATACATTGTTTTGAGGCTCCAGGATGGAATTGGTGGTTTAAACATAATTGATCACTATGTTCAAAACCACTAAAACCCCAAGGAGAATCCACACAAGTGAGACTCAACGCTCCTGACTTGCGAGAAGGTTACATACCTACCCGCATCATACCCAAAGATCAAGCAAAAAATCGGGAATTTTTGCAAGTGACATTAGGAAATCCGCGGGAAGAATCCCCACGGAGAACCTTAAAACTAAAAACCTTTTCAAAACCCCTTGCTTAAAGTCCAAAAGTTCACCTCACTTTATTGAACATTCATGAGAAGAACATTGGACTGGGGGGACTTGAAGAGGTAGGTCCCAGCAGAACCCAGTTGGTCCCGCAAGACTCACCTTAAACAGGGACGTCTGCGCAGAGACCATCTGCTCCCGCAGGACCCACCATGCTCATAGAACCTTACGCGCAGTACGCAAGCTGTACACGCAGGGAAAGCCTCCCAATGGTGAAGTACCCCGCCTGTTCCCGCAGTTGCGGATACAAGCCATCAGGGAAGGCTACCCGCGGACAGCAGGGCTACACGCACAAGACAATAGATACTTCAGTAGTCACATGAAGGAATGAGCAAGGCGGGAACAATCCCGCCTAAATGAGCCAGTCTGTACGATTCTGAAAGATCTTCTGTACTATACCTACCAAGGTATGGATAGGACAGACGATCTGACCAGAACAACCCATGAGCCAATCACAGGGTGACAGCTCACCGACAACAGTGCGAGGAGGAGCACCCTCTAGTACTGTTTGTCACTATTAGCCGCTGCCTACTCACCAACCCTTACTGTAGGGCGTGCGCAGCCTACAGTTGGTGAAATAGTGTTACTGTTGGCCGTAACCTATTCACCAACCAGCATGGCCTGCGTATAATCCACAGTAGGTAGGACGTGCATAATCTACAGTTGGAGGAATAGTGCAGCCGACATAGTTACTGTTGGCCGTAATCTATCCACCAACCAGTATGGCCTGTGTATAGTCCACTGTTAGTAGAACAGGAATACTATTCAGCCGGCTGTACCTTCTAGGAAACCTACCTTCGGCTATAAATACTCCAACATCTTGGAATGGTAAGATCATCTGCTATCCAGTTATCTAGCAATCTCTTAATATACACTTATATTCAGAGCAACCTAGTCTGATTCTCACGCCGGAGGGTGGTCACAAGGAGGAACCCCCCCCTTCTCAGTGACGAGCTTACGGTGTTTGTTTTGCAGGTCTCCTGAAGAACAGCCTTCTCAGCTAGACCTCATCCGTGGGAAACATTACTTAACCCCCAGATTATCTATAATCTGTACAGGGTCACTTAGTGTTTCTTCAAATAGGTACTGACAAAATTATCTCTTTTAAAACTCGAACCAATAACCTTCTTATGAAGAAAAACTTTATAACCACCACCCGCTGTGTGGTGTTTTAGCAAACACAGTGAGAAAACATAGTGTTTTGAATTATAAATAAGAAGAAAAAATAACATTGTTTGTTTGTAAAGCTAAGCAATGATGTCAACAAAGACGTGGCCCTCCCATTCCCAACTGTACACAATCATGTTTTCATGTTGTACCATCATGTGTTGTTGAACACAAATATCTTACTATGAACTTCACCCATTCAACCAACGCTGAAAAACACCAAAGTTTCGGTGTATATATCAATTTTATATAAAAAAATATGTTTAAAACGTTAATCAACAATAACGTTATCACTTATAGATCCACTATTTTTTATTTTAATTTTTCAAATACTTATGGTAAATCAGGACCATTATTCGTAAATTACACAAAAAAGACAAGAATCGGGAGCTATATAACACTACAAACATTCTCTAGTGTCATCTAACGACAATACTTAGCAATTGAATCCGAAACCCAAACGTGATGCACTAAATATTCTCATGATCTGGTCGGGTACAACACGGATTTGAAAATAAAACATTATACTCAGTCGATGTCTCCACACACAAGGTTTTACGGATATAAAAGAAACTGATATCCTGCTTTATTTTTGTTGGTTCTATTTCGGGATACTTTATGTGATTGGTTATTTGATTAGCTTAGGAGTTAAAAGTTTAACTTATGACAAATCGTTCTATAAGATACCTTCCGTGAATGCGTTTATAAATTTCTAATGAATAAACATTCGCTATTATATTATATAGATTAAAATTTAAGGGAATTTTACCAAAATAGGCATGTTTGACCAAGAATTTACCAAAATAGACATGTCTATTTTAGCCTACATCTCGCCAATCAATGGTTTTTAGACCAATAAACAACTAACACGTCATCGAAGCCGCCTTAGCCGCCACTTTATGGGCACGGAATTGTATAAAAAGTAGACGAGTCCCACTGTTAGCTGATGCGTGTGTTCGTGTGGTATAAAATATGATGGATTGAATGATTTGCTTTTGCACAAGATCGTGTTTTAAATTTATAAAAGTGATTTCTACAAAGACTAAACACACATAAAATATGCAAGTGTACCTATCGTATATGTAGAATAGTATTGGTAAGAACCAAGTATCGATCCGTGGACACAAAGGTTTCTAATAATAAATCGTTGTTTTACTTTTAATCGGAGGTTTTAATCATTTTGGGGTTAATTTTTGACTTTTTATAAAATGTAAATACTTATATATAATATATATATAGGTGACCAAGATAAGAAATTCTAAACGAGTTATTCAATTATGGGAAGGTTACCATCTAAGATCAAGAATCCACTCCATTTTAACATTGATCATTAGTATTTGGACATGTGATAAACTTGCCATAGCAATATATGATAGATAGCTCCTTAAACCTTAAGTGAGCATCTTTGGCACTAAGGAGATAGCATGCGCATTTTAAAGTCCACCATTTTCTAATGTCATACCATCTCAATGATGTCAATTTAAGTTGGCAAGTAGTTTCGTAAAGTAGAAAGATTAGGATTGACTTCGATTTCTCAAATACCAATTCTAACAACTTCGGGTGATTGTAGTTCATCACACAACCTCCACTAGCCATTTTCGGATTACCAAGGTTTAGAAAAATACATCATAACTTATATCTCATCATTTCTAAGTACAATATAAGGATCCATGTTTCGATAATGTATTAAAGTATTTCTATCTTTCAAGAACATGAATCGATCATGAACGATTGCCAATGGAATTGACAACCACCAACTTTGAATTAGTGATTTAAGATGGTGAAACATTTCTCATTAAAAGATAATTGTAATATAACCATGTACTTTACTAGACTACATCACATGTCTTGATTAATTATCAAGTAAAACAAAGCTTCTTCATAGATTTTAGATGGTAAAAGGAGTTTAGCTCATAATGAGCATGATGATAACATTAAGATGATTGATAATAACAAATACATGATTAATATTGGAACAATCTAACCAAATGTAGATGAATCTTTCTTCTTAATGATGGTAATGATGGTTGATGATGATGATTAATGGTGATGACCTCCAAGCCTTCAAACTCTTCACTAGATCTTCAAAGTGAGCGTTAGTGTGTGTTTTTATAAGTGAAAACCGGAGAGAATTCTTTTCAAGGCACACCAAATGAGTGCAACATGAGCCACTATTTATACGCAATCTGGATGGTGAGGCACGGCCCCATGCTTGATGAGCACGCCCTCGTGCATTTTTATGACATGTGCCAGATTTGTTTTGTCTTTTCTGTGAGGTGGCAACGGCCCCGTGGTTGGTAGGCATGGCCCCTTGTTTTTTAGTGACATGTGCTCAATTCTTCTTTGTCTTTTCTGTATTCTCGTCCACGGCCCCGTGCATGATGAGCATGGCCCCGTGCTTTTGCTTCCAGATTTTGTTTTTTCTTGTGTTAGAAGCATGGGGGCGTGTTTCTTTGTTTTCTTATGTTTTTCTTCGTCATTTTGCTTGTTTCTTCGTTTGGGGCTTGGTTTCACCTGAAATTATGTTTTATTATGATAAGTAGCCTTTTATGCTATGTTATTAGATAGAAATTGCAGTTTTCAGATATTATTTGATGCCGAAAAGATGTATATTTCTATGTACATCAAACATCCCCACACTTGAACATTGCTTGTCCTCAAGCAATCTTCTTACAAATATCCTCTAAAACAGCAAATTTAGATTATAGCTATCCCTTAAATGAGCTCCAAGAAGACGAAACAAAATAACCAATCTTTATGTTAGTGATAAATAAGAGAGAACTTTTGTTTTTATGAGTTTCCGTTTATGCAAAACGTCACGTTCTCACAATGTTCACTCACACTCGGTTTTATATCTGATCATACCTGTGATATATGTATGTGAACACTCTTAGCCAAAATGCAACTTGTGATAAATAAGCTTGTAACAAGTTCAAATCTCCACCTTTTGAAGGGTTGCATAGATCAGAAGGTAAAAGGGTTTTGGTTTAGTGTGAGTAGGAATTGGTATTTTGTGACGGTTCAAGGGTTAATGAGGATGGTAATTACAACTTCCACTAATTGTCGGGAGTCTTAAGATATCTTCAATGGTTAGCTCCCTTTTTCTGAGGTGTTTTTTTTTTATATACCTAATGACTCTTTTAAGGTCAGATCGTCAAGACCAGTTTTATCGAGGATGTGGATCAATTCTTCCTCAATCCTGTTCTGAATATAACTTCCAACTCTAATGGATCGTTCGGCTTTGAGCCTAATAGCCCCCACCCTCATTAGTTCGGTATATTCATGATGAGACTGAGTTTGAATTTTTCTACACCTTCCTTCGTGGGACCAGTTTCCGCAACCTAAGCATCGTTCATATCTTTTTGCTCTTCTCTTCATTGCGTTTTTGGAAATTCCACAGAATGATGGCATTTGTTCGTATTGGCGCCACTTTTTCCTCACCTCATTACTAAAGAGAAAGATTCTCTCCCTAAGTTCTGTAGGCAACCTAGGTTTTGTGAAGTGTATGCAGCAAACAAAATTGAAATCGAAAGAATGCATTTCCAGTTCTTCAGGGTCTGCCGGTAAAAGACCAGTGTTGTATTTTACCGGTGAAAATGGATAAAGTGATCGGGTTTTTGGGTTTTGTAATTTGATAATGGGTTTGATGGAATTGTGTAAATATTACCTTCTTCCTTATACAACGCTTCGTGCGGTCTTGAAATGAATAGTTGCCACAAGTTCTAAATCACACGAAACATATGACTCACTCAAAGCTTCCGAAAAAAATATTTATATGGCATGAGGTTTATCTTACAGTAACGGAGGAGTTGGGTATTAACGCCATATTTTGCATAAATTTATTCTCAATATTACAAAACTTCTTTTTACTTTTTTTACTTAATGATTGGTTATTTGCAAAAAATTTTCTTGGTTTTCTTTTTAGGTTTTGAATAATCTTTGTTTGCTGCACAAATATTTGTTTTAGAGAATTTTTATAATTAGTTGGACAAACAATTGGTCAAGTAATTTCCCTCCCCACACTTGAATCTCACATTGTCCTCAATGTGACAAGATTCATGAAAATATAAAAATTCTAATTGAGTATTATGGGTAAAAATGGAGAGTTACTTCCCTACGGCTTAACGAAATTTCGACAGAGCGTCCCTTGTTTTTCGTCCGTTTTCCTGTTTTTGTACCTGTATAATATAAAACTGCAAACATCCACAAACAACCAAGCATAAACTGCTGAAAATTGGGTATGAAATCATCCATCCCTTGCCCTATCGGGCTAAATTAGTACCTAACATAATGTCTTTGGCACCCACGGTCATAAAAGTATCCAAACCAACATAAAAACAAACAAACAAGTACAGCGGAAAGTAAATTGTTCAAAACACACATAATAAGTTCATAAAGTACTACCAACCCATGCCCGTGCCCGACCTACCAGTGCTGCCAGTCATCAGTTACCCGTGTCCGGGTCAAATGGTCCCACTGCCTGTCCATGCGATAGCCCAAACGATCAATCTCTCGCCTCGTCTCTACATATTCGGCTGCTCGTTGTGCATCTGAGGCAGCCATCTGCTCTGTAATCCTGTTAAATGAGGCGGTAGTTGTAGCTAAGAATTGATCAATAAGTCCATATATACCCTAGAAAGAGTATCGGCTATCGTGTGACGAACTGGGGCCGGCCCCTGATGAAGATGGGCCTCCTCTCTGATGGTAAGTTCGGCGGCGGTGTTCTCTGGGCGGTGATTGTCGTCTCTCATGCACATCCTGTATCATCATCTCTGCCGGGTCTTCTGGGTCCTAAACTTGGTTGTTCTTATCACAAAATCTCCACACACCCGGGCTAATTTGCTGAATCATCTGCATGCTTTCACAGTAATCAAGGTTGAGAGCTATCGAGTCTGGGGTTGGAGTTCCTTCTGTGTCTGCACCATAAGCCCTGTAGAGGTTGTAGATCCAGGGACCACAGAAGATCGGGGTATTTCCTCGGGCAGTAGCATTTGACATGAAAAGTTTGCAAAATAGCATAGTGATATTGCATGGTAGTTCGTTTTTCATGCAGTACAATGCCCAAAGATCCCTCAGGTTGACAACCCCTTCACTCTGTCCTCGAGCTGTGACGGTGTGACTCAGCAAACGGTGGATGTACCTCATGAGTGGGTCACGCAGTGCTGTGCTTTTTGAAACGCTCGGTCTATACTCTGTTGTTCCATAACTCAACTGTTCCCAAGCTTCTTCCCTTATGGCACCTGCTTCAGCTTCATCATCATCACCTTCATCTGTAAATTTTGTTTTAGCCTCGAACCAGATGTCTGAGTCGGTTTCCTCGGTCGTGTAAATTCCCAAATCAACTCCTAGTTGGGTGACAGAAGTTTTATGCCATACACCCCCACATCGGAATTCGATTGCCTCGTTATCCCACATGTCAAACTTTTTCTTCTTCATATTGAACGAGGCCAGGAATTCCTTTGTAAGTTCCGTCACTGAATCCCCCGTTTGGCCCAAAACCCGTCTCCAAGGTCCCTTCACAATGTTCTGATAACGGTCCCATTGGTTGACGTGTCTCAGAGTTTCTTCACACGCATGGAAGTTGGCTTCTGGATACCTATTGTTGAGATAAGTTAATCTCGTGTTTGCCTGTCGGTCCTTTGTCTTGCGGTTTCCGAAGACTATGCATGCATGAACTTCTTCTCCATACTCGGCCATCTTCAATTTACACTCAAATTAGTCAAAATTCGTGTAAAATTTGCAATTTTGCTGAAACAGAGAGCAAAGCAAATCACACCCGGGAATTCTAGTAAGCAACCAAACAGTATCTCATGCAACCTAACAAATTGATTATCAACTATTAACTGAAAACTGATCGACCAGGCAAAACCTTAGACGCCAACAATTACTTTATACACGGCACTGGTTATCAAATAGTCCTTGCTAGTGTGACTCAGTTAAGGGTAATTGCACGTTTTATCGTATTCAATCTAACCAAACAGTTATATGACTAATTATCTAGCAACTGGTAACAGATCATTCAGACCAACGTAAACCTAAACCGACCAAACACACAGAAATACTAAATATCAATAATCATATATCAATCATCAATAACAAAACATAAGTATTCTGAATCACATGAGAAAAACTGTAAAAAGTTACAAACTATACATCCCGGGTGCGACTCTAGGAGATTAGCCGAGCCTAGACATCATTGAATCTTCGATACGGATGATAGGAATCATATGTAGGATCTTAACACGAGCTAGGATAGTGGAAATCGCCTATAGGAACTGCTGGAATCGCCTCTTGGTCGTCAAAAACGAATTTAGGGTTCTTCAGAATGAAAAATAACATATAAACCTAAAATTCCCGTCTGCACTCCCGTCGCGGTACGCAATGGCCATATGACCATCCCATCGCATACCGCGACCTAAGAAAACCTCATTTTCAGATTCCTCTCGTCGAGAACCCCAAAATTTATATATTATGGCTCTCGTAACTCATTTTCTAGCTCAGGATATGCTTGTTTTACTTCAAGGTCGCATTTCGTCAACCCATCTTGTTCAGTTTTAGCATCGGCTTATGATCACTCATCTATACTCTTCCCGAATCCTTGAAACACTTCCCAAGACATCAAATAATGCTTCGGTCTTCCCGAGATATCATTCCATGCTCGTACAGGTCTCCCATTTAGCATCTTTAACGATCAATTACCTGAAATACAAAAGCACGTATGAAGTACCAAAATTCTAACAATATACTCAATAAAACTACATAATTAATACACTAAAATACATACAAAATACCCGACCATCAATTAGACAATAAAAATTCGACACGTGTCAAAGGCGGCTAAACTTAGCCTACATCTATGGTTATTTAGCTGGCATCTCTGACTCTTAGCCGGCTTCGGAATACGTGTCTATTTACTTAGCCGGCTCCAAATATTCCTTCTTAGCCGGCTCCAACTCGGCTTGTAGGCCAAGGCTTCACTAGCCGCCTTCTTTTTTTCATTTAGCCGTCTAATTTTAGCCGCCAAAATTAAATATTTTACCAACTTTACCAACTCTATTAAATATTTAGCCGTCTTCACTTAGCCGTCTTCTTAGCGGATGTAAATTTAGCCCCCAAAATTAAATATTTACCAACCTTACCAAGTCTATTAAATATTTAGCCGGCTTCACTTAGCCATCTTTTTAGCCGGTGTAATTTTAGCTGTCAGAATTGAATACTTTACCAACTTTACCAACTCCATACCAAATTCACCTGATGTTAGTCAAACTGGAAGTTTATTTTGGGGCTTTGTTGGTTAACCTTCGCTACTGGAGGAGGTCTGGACGGGAAGAAAAACTTTTTGGGTTTGATAGTTCTGACAAATATGTGCAGCCCAACCACATTGGTCAGGCGGAAAATTTGGGGATATTTGCTTGTATGTTAATGGAACATTTATGTTTTGAAAAACAACTTAATTTTGAAGGTTATTTTAAGGAGAAAATGCTTAAATATCGGAGGTTTATGGCAGAAAAAATTTACATTTGGCGTTGTCGGCCGACCATCGAGTAGATTGTAATCGTTATTTAGTATGCTTTGTTATTAGAGTAAAGTGCCATTTTTGTCCTTGTGGTTTGGCAAATAATGTGAATTTAGTCCAAAAAGTTTATTTTTTGTATATGGACCCTCCACGTTTCCAAGTTCTTGCCAATTACATCCAAATCACTAACCCCGTTAAATTTAATCGTTAAGTTAGGGGTAGACATGTCGTTTCACTATTTATTTATAATAATACTTACTTCAGTAAACTGCGGTTTTCGTCCTTGTGGTTTATCCAAATTTGCGGTTTTAGTCCAATAGTTTCAAGTTTGCAATTTCCGTTATTTTAGTTTCATTTCACTTGCAAATTAAACCCGAATTTATTAACCTTGTTAAGTTAGGTCATTAACCATTTGCGTGCCTCTCACGTGACGACAAGTTTTGTTGTTTTTCTCCCCAAATAAATCTCAGTCCTAATTCGCAAGCCCCCTCACGTGAAGAGATGGGTGTATTTGGGGAAAAGAAGAAAAGAAGAAACAAAACCGCCCTTCACGTGAAGGGCACACTGATGGGTTCAACGACCAGACTTAACGATATTATGGAATTCAGGTTTAATTGCAAGTGAAATGAAACCATATGGAAGAAAATTGCAAATATGAAACTACTTCACTAAAAGTGCAGATTTGGACAAACCAGAGGGACGAAAATCGCAGTTCATCGTAATAAGTAATATAATAAAGAAATAGTGAAAAGACATGTCTACCCCTGACTTAACGATTAAACTTAACGTGGTTAGTGATTTGGATGTAATTAGCAAGAACTGGGAAACGTGGAGGGTCCATATGCAAAAAATAAACTTTTTGGACTAAATTCGCATTATTTGTCAAACCACAAGGACGAAAATGACACTTTACTCTTGTTATTATTATGTTTCTTAATTTTTATTATTAATGAATATTTCCGTGTATTACTTTTTTGTTAGTATCTACTTATTTGTTAGTATCTACATACATAAAAATAATTTTAATAAGTTAATTCATTCATAAAAAAATCCCGGCTAAGTAAAGCATACAATCTGATCTAAGTAAACGACGACGTTAACAAACATATTTTTTTTTAAAATGAGGATCTTTTGATAAGAAAGTAAAAAAGTTTGGTAGGATGAAGATGGTTTTATAAGATGGAGTGGAGATGGTTGTATAGTTTTATAAAAATGGTTGGTGAAAAATTAAATTTGGGTAGGTAAATGTATTTATTTCTAATGGCTAAGAAAAAAATTGACGGCAAAGCGAAACCGGCTAAATAATTAATTGAGTGGGTAAAAATATTTAATTTTGGGGGCTAAATTTACACCAGCTAAGAAGACGGCTAAGTGAAGTTGGCTAAATATTTAATAGAGTTGGTAAAGTTGGTAAAATATTTAATGTTGACGGCTAAAATTAGACGGCTAAATGAAAAAAAGAATGCGGCTAAGTGAAGCCTTAGCCTACAAGCCGAGTTGGAGCCGGCTAAGAAGGAATATTTGGAGCCGGCTAAGTAAATAGACACGTATCCCGAAGCCGACTAAGAGTCAGAGATGCCGGCTAAATAACAATAGATGTAGGCTATTTTAGCCGTCTTTGACACGTGTCAAATTTTTATAAATTTTTATTGGCTAAAGATGGGGCCCGTTTACTTTTCATACAATTCTGTGCCCATAAAGTGGCGGCTAAGGCTTAGCCGTCTTAGCCGACTTCGATGACGTGTCAGTTGTTTATTGGTCTAAACACAAATGATTGAAGAGATATAGGCTAAAATAGACATGCCTATTTTGATAAATTTTTGATCAAATATGCCTATTTTGATAATTTTCCCAAAATTTAAACTTACTATATCATCGTAGAATGATCTTTTACTTTTGTCACATGTTTAACGTCTTACAAGTTTACCTACATTAACAGCTAAAATTTATAATTAACCACACAATATCAATAAATCGAAACGAAGTATGAACACATGAAAATTATAATATGGAAATCAACATCACAAATGAAATCTATTAAATTATAATAATCATAAATACATCAACAAAGAATAAATTCACATTAAAAAAATGTGTAACAACATATCAATTTAAAATAAGAAGCCCAACGAAATAGCGACAACGGAAGCGACAGCGGTAGGGACAAAGACGCCGGCGGCGGCAGAGGCGGGGCTAGGTGCGGCGGCCGGAGCTTCTTGAGCTGCCACGTTAGTGACGGCCATCAACATAACAACCACGGCGGCAAAAAGCTTCATCTTCAATGATTCCATTGCTACAATAATAATAATAATAATATTAATGGAAAAGCAAAGAAGGTGAAGTGAGTTGTGAATGTGGGTGTTTGGGAAAGGGGTTAATATAGTAGTGACTATAGTCTATAGGCATGGGCTGACCGAACTGCCCGTTGACAGCTTGTTTAGGTAACTCCTTTTATTCCAGTGATAAAATGTTTATTGACATTTTTTTTTCAATCTCTACCCGTAATTTATTGTAATTATGTAAGTATTCTCTTCTGTCAACGCGGAAAGCTAAGGCGTTTCATATTGTTCGCCTAATGATTAAGGTCGGTCTAACTATTTTAAAGGCTTAAAGCATAAAAAGAGTTTGAGGCCCTTACCGATAGTTAGAGAGATGAATTTTAAAACTTATAATCAAGCAATTATCGTGTTTCATATACAAAAATACAATATTTTCAGTTTTGTTTTAGAAATGAAGTTTAATATATATATATACACTTCATTTTATTTTAAATATATAATACAACTTCAGAAAGAAAACAAATACAATAAAATGTGTCAAGAATTGAAAGATTAAAATGCCATCATTTAACTTACTAAAATATAAAATAAAAGAGAATGAGAATCGAACCTGTGTGGTTTTGATTACAAGATGAAAAGTTAAGAAAATAAACATTGAACCAACATATTAGATTATTTGATTTACCAACTACGAATAATAAATATGCGATTCAGTATATATATACACTGAAAACTATTTAATGGAGGCCCTAGTTTTTCGAAAGCCTCAAGCCCTAACTTTACTTGTCAATACCATAGGGCCGGCCCTGCTAACAATGGTATGGTGTATTTGAAGGTTAAGAAATTCGGTGGTCTTTGAAAGGAAAACGGTTTTGATTAGTGAGGTTATTGGTGAGATTAAAACGTTAAGTTATTTGTGGGTAAGGAATAAATCAAGAAATCCAAGCTTGACGTAAAGATGGTGTGCTTTTGATTTTGAGTTGGGACAAGGGTGCAATGGGGGGTTTTTGGTGTTCTTATTAATTGATGTAAATGCTTAGTGGTTGTTTGATGGGTGTTGCTAGCTTTTGGTGTGTGATTTTAATAAAAAAAACTCTGTTGATCGTTACAAAAATATATTATATGTACCGTTGTTTTAAAATTAAGTTCAAACACCATAAACACCCACAAAATTAATTAATATAATGTAAAAGTAGTGACTAACATGTTAGCGTATGAAAATATCTATTTTTGGAGAACGACGTATTGGAATAAATTTTTCTATAACATTGAAGTAACGAATTTATGTATCTTTTTGAAACATTTTCGAAAGACACCTGTAGCCGGACACACAAAAATGACAGTATGACACGATTAGAAAGAACTTACATGATATATGACATTTTACCTTAACCTTTTGTATGTTATTTGTATATCCAACACTTGAATTACAAAGACACTAATAAAATACGTGATGTTTGTTGATATCTTATACGGATGTTTATTGAATGTACTTCTCTTTTTAAATTAGTAATTTCATATGATATACAAACATATAGCCGCCTTGGTATACATGCATGTAGTATATGAAGGATTGAATTCCCGTTGCATACATCTAGCGATGACATATAATTGTATAATTCTCGATTAATAATGGTTTAATTAAACAAAGGGAGTGTTCCTCCATTAAACACCATGAAAAAAAAAAGATACTTAGGCCGGTTGTTATGGAGACATTAAAGAGAGGGCGGCATCCACCTTAGCTAGCTTTTAACATGTTAAACCATAACATGAAGTGGATGTCATCAACCTGAGTCTTCTCTTTGTTAACTAGTTAACTCTCAAAAGGGCTCAAGTTAAGTGGGGTCCACCCACTTACAATCAATCATATATATTTTTTTTAATATATAGTTAAATTGCAACACGCTTATTAATTCTGGGTTGGTTAAAACACATTATCTATGTGAGAGTGACATAACACTTTAATTAACTAGCAAATTCTTCTCCAAAACAACCAAGTTGACGTGAGAATAAAAATATTGTTTATAGTTTGTAAAGCTAAGCAATGATGTCAACAAGATGTGGCCCTCCCATTTCCAACTATACACAATCATAATGTACCATCATGTGGCGGACAACAAGTATCTTCCTTTGATTGTGTGTTTTCGTTCACTGATTCACCGGCCAATAAACTACACACATTCAAGGAATGGCGAAAAAAGTTTTAATCAATTATCAATGCACCGAAAGGATGTAGCATATGTACCAATATATATATATTAAATTATGTTAAAAATGTAAATAAACAATAACGTTAACTGTTAGATCCGTAATGTTTTACATAGTTATTTTTAAAATGTGTGTGTTGAATCGGGTCATTATTCATATATTAAACATAATAGACAAGCTATTTAACACTAAAATTATTTTCCAGTGTCACCCGACCTTAACACCAACAATTGCATATGCGCCTAAACGTGATCACGTTAAATTTTCACATGATCGGCCGGGCACAACACTTCGGAAAATCAAATTTTATGTGGGCGATAATGTCTCCGAACACAAAGTTTTATAAATATAAAAAAGAAACTTATAGTTTGCTTTATTTTTCTCGGTTTTCATTTTCCGTATCCCATATGTTGTTGGTTACTATTTGATTAGCTTAAGAGAGTTGAAGTTCAACTTTTTATAAATCTGGTTTATAAACATTTAAATAAGCTACAAATTATCAAGACCTTGTATAAATTTATAAAGAAACATTCTATTAAATTTAATACTCCGTAAAAGTTATCTTCTCTATGTTTTGCAAGTCCGTGTATAATGTTTAAAGAAGCATTCGTATTAAACTTAATAAACTTGAATCTTTCTATATCGTAACATTTATGATCTTTTATTACTTTTCTTGTCACATTTTAATAAAATTTAAACTTATTACAAAATTCATAATGCTAAAACTTAGAGTCACAACATCAATGAATAAATATGAACTCATGAATATTATAATCTGGAAATCACCATCACAAATGAAATCAATATAAACTTATTAATATAAATTTATATAATAATACATCAACAAAAGAATAAATTCACATTAAAAAAATGTGTCACGACAACATATATCAATTTAAAATAAGAAGCCCAACGACATAGCGACGACTGAAGCCACGGCGGTAGGAACAAAGACACCAGCGGCGGCTGATGCCGGACCAGGTGCGGCGGCCGGAGCTTCTTGAGCTGCCACATTAGTGACGGCCATCAACATAACAACCACGGCGGCAAAGAGCTTCATCTTCATTGACTCCATTTGGTATAATAATAATAATAATAATAATAATAATAATAATAATGGAGAAGTAAAGAAGATGTTAATGAGAATGTGGAGTTGGTTGTGAATGTGGGGGTTAATATAGGGCAGGGGTGACCGAACTGCCCGTTGACAGGTTGTTTTATGTGGGGGCTGGACTGGAGTGCCCAACAGCTGTGGCCAACGGTTGTATTGCCGTTTTCGTGGGCTCTAGACACTTGTTTTGTGTTTTAAACTTTGAATATTGGCTTTTTGTAAATTACACCGTCATATTTAACCTTTTCTGATTATTATTGTTAATGGTTTTAAAATTTGAAATACAAATATCTAGATGTAACGCTTGGTTCGACCGGTTTTGATGAAAATTTTGTGTCAACTGTTAACTAGGATTTTATAAAGGTAAACACGAACTGTTTTCGTATATAAGTATTGAACCGACGTATTAATTGGGGTGAAAAGTTGGAACATTTCATAAACAGTTGGATGTAACTATCGAAGCTCTAAGATCATAGCGAGTTACAACATACTATATCACATCTCATTTGCAACCGTATCACAAGGTTGTTATCGAGCAGTAGCAGCTTGCTACATAAGTCCTTTAGTTGGAAGAAAATTTACATGCAAATATGTAACCATGCAACTCTTTGTCGTTCATGGTAATACGATATATTTTACTTTGACCCTGCTCGGACACCGCCTTGGCTAGCCAAGGGGGAAGCGCCCCTTTGAACCCTCTCATGGTACATCATAATAGTTTTTGATAAGTGTGTAGTGATGCCTCTTTTCTTATAGTAATGCATATTGTGATTTCTTAATCGACAAGTAAATCCTGCTTATTAAAATAGAATGATGACATTACAATCACTAAGAACTTTAATATTGGCTATTTAGTATAGTTTAACTATGCGAGTTAAAACTTAAAACACTATATCATTGGGCTTTAGCTAGTCAACCCTTTGACAAAAATGTTGTGGATTAACTTAGTTTAACCAGACATTATAATAAAAATAAAAAAAATATTGTAATTGGTAGAAATAAGGTGGCCTCCACCTTTTTAGCCTTTCAGGGGCGCTATGGAGTTGACATTAGAGGGGGTAATTGCTGGCGACAATAGGTTTAATTTGGATGTTGTGGTTTGGCTAGCCTTTTTGGCATTAAAATTGATGAGTCGTTAATGGCGCTTTTCATAACCAAACTATAACAAATAGTCTTTAATATAAGAATTGTAATTCCCAGAAATGTATGATCGATGGTATCTCAGTCCATCGTGTTTGCATGTAAAGTATTTTCAATTTAAAAAGATTTACAATAATATCAAAATATAAGGTAACTTTGGGATAGTGTCGTTATTGTCTGAAACGTAACGTTATATTCGTGGCTTTACAAATTTGTAATATTATATTGGAATTTGGAAGAATGCTTACTCTCGTTGAAATAATACTTCCACTTTATTATTTGAGCTTTTTATGAATGTTTTTAATGAAGTGATTGTTTTTTTTAATGAAAGTTAAAATAATGCATAACTAATCCTAATTGTCGTTTTTGGAACTGTTGTAGGCCAAACATATCACAAGCTTAAAAACATCATCATGCTACCCTTGTCCAGCCAATTTAAGCTAATTTGACGTTTGAGGGAAGTGAAGATTTGGATGGAGGTTACAAGGAATCCGATCCGAGCCTGGTTTTACGGTCATGGGCCTTCGAGCACCGTTTTTTTCTTGAAACAGGTCAACTGGAGATGTTGGGTTTGGGCTACCCAAAGTTGTATACTAACGCGGGCGTATGTGATTGTATTTTGTCATTGGGTTACCACAGGGGACTTTATGTCTTTATTCGTTGACCGTTAAAAAAATGTTACCCTTGTCCACCCATGTCCGGGCTTAGTACTTGAAATTTGAACACTCTCGTTATTTAGAGAAAAGAAGTGAGAATATCATAAAATCAAAAGCCGAAATAGTTTAGAAAAATGGGGCTTTGCTAGCCAAAAGGCCCACGCTATTTAACAACTAACAATATAAAAAAAAAAGCCCAAACATGTAAGTTCTATTATTCAATATTATTTTAAGAAAAAACACACAAATAACTGACCGAACCGATAACTGAACAAAATAAACATGGATTAACTTTGGTTAAACATTGACATCTAGAATCAATCACAAATGGGTACATTCACATTAGTGTGCACCACTAAAGAGCTAGACTCAATTCCGCCTTTTAGGTTGATTACTCATAACACGTATTCTCGTTAGGCTAAATTATGCATTCAACACCTTCACTAAAAATTTGCCATGTGTCCCTAATAGTGTTTACTTACCCGCCTCATTTACTCACTTTCAGCCTTTATTGAATCTCGCTACGTGTTTTCAATAGCGCGCAACACGTCAACTCAATTTACCCGACTCAATTACATACTCTCCACTCCTACAATGAAATCTTTCCATGTATCCCTAGAGTGAATGGTTGCGCTAACTGACCTATCAAAATCATTTATGCACTCTCCACCCCTTCCAATAATCCCGTCACATGTCAGAATTATTTTTAATTTTTTTTAACCATATTATAACACTATAAAGATTTTTATTTGATATTATAAAAAAATTGTGATCCACTTTGAAAGATGTAATAGTTAGCCTATGATTGGTTCTAAAAGTCAATGTTTGTATAAAGAGTTAGGTTTGTTGGTGTATATTTTAGTAAACTCTTTGTCAAACCATCTATTGTGATTTTCCCTTTATTTTACACCAACAATAGTTGCAACTCAAAGAACTTCATTTGAATTTGACTTTATAATCGCAAACTATTTGTAGTTTTTGTTCTAAGCTCTTAAGTTTATAAAACTCCTAACATTATGCTCAAAATATTCCATTGTTGTGAATTGTATTCACCGATGTTTGTGACTGACAAACACATATCTTTGTTGTTTATGTTATTGTACTTGTTGCATCTTACTATCTATATTTCTAATTTCCGTCAATTCTCCATGTTCTTAGAACTCCAACTTTTGTATTTCCTTTTTTTAGGTGTTGCTTCTATGGAGCCGTCCAAAAACATGTTATAACTCCATTTCACTTTCAAAAGAATCACAAACAAGTTCATTGGCACAATAACTATTTCAAGAAGTTTCTAGGCAATTGCCAGTGAAATGCTTATAAAGTAACAAAATGTTGGAATGGTTAGTTGTTCTTACCTTAACTTGGTCACAAAATAACAGCAGCTGGGAAATCAACAATGGGTTGTTATAGAGTATGGACATGTTCAATTAACACATGTGTGTTTATGAAAATGATCTAAAATATGTTTCATAAGATTGGAGAGGTCAGAAGTGCCTATGCATGGGTTATATTACAAAGTAGGGGTAAGCGGAAATTACAGAACTATATTAATAACCGCCAATTCGTTAATTTTTCTCTTTAGAAAAAAATAAAGTGGTTAAGGCTTGATGGTTGAGCGTTATGTGCCTTATGTCCAAGGCTTGGTGCAAAACTACTATCGAGCCGGGGGTCTCACTGGAAGCAACCTCTCTATCCGTATGTGGTAGATGTAAGGTTGTCTACATCTTACCCTCCTCGGACCTTACCATAGTTTTGATATTGGTGGGATATACTGAGTACGATGATGATGATGATGATGATGATGATGATGATGATGATGAAGTTTCGGCAATACTTCATTCCAAAAACAAATTGCACCAAAACCGAACTGAACCATATCAAAACCAAACTAAATTGCACCGAACCCGAACCACACCGAACATGGGAATGAAACACAATGAATTTGTTTGCTTATTTGTTAGAGCATGCTTGAGATTAAGTTTGAAAACTGCTTATTGCCTTATTGGTTTTTTTTTTTTTTTCAAAAAACCATTTTGAAAAGTCAGAATTTGAGGCTTTTAAAAAACTGTTTTTAACCATTTCGAAAAGCTAAAACAAAGGAATTTTATAATTGCCAAACCATTTAACTTATTAAGGTGTTTTCAAACTTAATCCCTTATTGAATTTATGATCAAAACTCCATGTTTTAGGCCAAAAGTTTTGTGACCAAATTCGTTAATAAAGTGCCTCTCAAATCCTATTTTGGGTCATTTTTTTCATGCACAAACATTTCAATTAATAATATAAAACCATAAACGAACCCATTACCAAGCCAGCCACATACATATAACTGAAAAATTGAAATTTTTGTTTCGATTCATTTCTATCTCAAAACCGATCAATGCACATTACTCACTGAAACAATATTTTCATAACAAATTTATGCACGAAAAATTCAACTACAAAGGATTAAAACAAGGAACTAGGAAAGTAGATATTGAGCAAAAATAAGCAATATTGCTCAAGCGTGTACCTCGACTAGATGTAAATTGGGCGACCTTGGATATGTGATACATGAATGTGATACATGGACGTTATAGATTGAGGAGAGAGGGCACCGGGCGACATCTATTGTAAATGATCAATAGGGGATTTAAAGGAGTGACAATACTTGGTGCCCACATATCACAGTGAACAACAAAGAATGAATAAATTTATGGCATGCTAAAAAAGTGTGGCGGACGGGACGTTCAATCAACGTCTGAGTAACAAAACAAGAAGAAATAAACATAAACATAAACATAACCAGTACAAGTCGTGTAATAATATAGCTTTTAATAAGACAAGCAACTACTTGACCACTTAAAGTAACAAATCGCGTCGAGACAAAAAAAAAATAAATAAATAAGTGATGTACATAACTAAATACCCTTCAACAACTCAAACTAATCGGGTGTTGCACCTTGCATTCTCATACAACCACATGCCATGATCAGATTAAGGAAACCAAATTATTTGAGGAAGACCAGTAAATCAAGTTTGGCTAGGTGTGTGTTTATTCAACCATTTATTTGTATGATTTTTTATTTAATTTATTAAATATTGTTTCCACAAAACTATTATTATACACAATTATTTTTAAAGATAATATACATTATTTAATATGATTTTAGTCATAAATAGTTAAATACTACAACGAACCAAATAAACTAGTTAGTGGGTTGATAACCAATTGGTTTGGCAACGAAATTGGTGGAGGGAGCCTTATACCCCATCGGAAACGACAGAATGGGAAGAATTGTTTACACTTCTTTCTTTGATTAGATGGAAGGGAGGGGAGGACTTGTGGATTTTGGCGGGTGATAATTCAGGCTCATTTTCGATTGGCTCAGCCAGAAAAATGTTGGCAACACATAAGTGCTTGGTGCAAGATTCAGCAAATATTTGTTTTTTTGGGTAGACGATGTTTTCGATCTTCATTCGAGCTTGAGGTTGGGTGATATTAGTGACATCAAGTCTCTAAGCTTCTTGTGGTTAAAGAATAAGCCTAAGAAGTTTTTAGGTAATTGGTTTATATAAGTTTAAAGTTATGTAATTTCTGTAGGTTGACATTGATTCCTTTGAGGTCGGTGAAGGAGTCTACCTTCTTTGTTTGCTGCTTTGTTTTGTTTGGTTAATTAAGTTCAAGTTTCAAAATAAAATAAAAAACTAATTAGTAGCAAACGAACCAAATGCCAACTTAAAAAACTACTATGGTGCAAAGTTTCCATCTTAGAAATATATCTTTAAACGTGTTAAGTTTTAACTTACGTTCTTTTAAATTAGATGACTCAAGCTTGACATACAAATCATAAACGTTAAAACATACTCTACACCCACTTTTAATTGCTAAAACACGGATATAAATCATAAACGTTTTAAAAAAGGAATGGGATCCTCCCACATCACCATGGATCCTCATACACCATTTTTTGTCCTATACGGCTCGTATAGGGCTATACGGTCGTATAGAACCTGAATCGTGTAAGAGGTTGTCTGCCATCGTTTATTGTGCCTCGTATAAGCCTATACGGGTCGTATAGTCCTATACGGCCGTATAGACACTTTTTTTAAAAAAAAAATGATAACCATATATACAATATATGTGATTTATACGGGTCGTATTTGGCTCGTTTATAGACACTTGTTTTTAAAAAAAAAGATGACCATATATACAATATATGTGATTTATAAGGGTCGTATTTGGTTCATTTATCTTAACGGGTTTAAATGTTGAGCTCAAGCTTAGCTCGTCAAAAACTCAAGACTGTCTAGGCATATTTATTGCTTACATATAATAAAATTGAGGTTTTTTTTAACATCTAGTCAACATACATTAAAATAAAAATGCACCCTAAAATTTGAGGTTTTTTTAAATCGTTATCCTGCAGCGATTAAGGCAGTCTGAATGTTTCTGCAAATGTTTTCTATACGGTCGTATAGCCCTATACGACCGTATAGCTTTTATGGTTTTGTCTTAATGCAATACGAGACATTTAATGTCTACTCGTATAGGCCTATACGGTCGTATAGACTGCAAAAAGCTATTTTTTTGTCCCCTTGTCAGGCATATGTATCCTATACAGCCGTATAGGTCTATACAAGCCGTATAGACGTGTGGGGGTGACGTGGAAGCATCACATCCCTTAAAAAAAACCCAATAAAAACAGAAATTTTATACATCCAATAGACCATCTTTCTTTCACTCCTTCCTCAACTTTAACTACGTGGTATCCACCATCCACCGTTGATCACCAATCCAATGGTCCAAATTCATTACAAGTTATCCCAGAGCTATAAATGCCAGAAAACAGAGCTGTAGGAAGATGAACACATTACAATTACACACCACACCCATTATTATTTCTTTCACAATTCTCTCAAACCCTCTTCTTAAAAACCACCAAATTTTCTTCATAAACTAATTTTAAGTTTACCTTGTCTATAATCAATCACAACCAGATCTATAACTTATAACTTCTTCTTGTTCAAAATCATTTGCCTAAATCCATTTCTCAATCTTTGCAGATTCAACCAACCAAACTTAACCTTACTTTGTATCCAGATGATGAATTTGTTAACTTAAACCTCATATTTAACTTATCTGTAACAAACTAATGGAGTGTAAACAACAACAAGAAGAAACTGCAACAGATTTGTTCTTAAAATGGGGTAATAAGAAGCGGCTCAGATGTGTACGGATGAAAGATCCGGATGATTCCGATTCCGTCGTGGATCCGGCGTACAACGTCTCCGGCCGCCGGAGAATTCGCCGGAAAATCAACTCTCGATTTGTTACCTTTCCTTCCGATAATAATAAAAAACAACCTTCTCTCCCAACATCAACTCGTCTCACAAGGTAGTCCGGGTCATGAAAATCATGATAATAGATGATGTTTACTCAGTTTAACTTAATTTTCTGAAGATCTGGATACCGATTTGTTCATAAGTTGAATTATTATTTAAGTAGAAACAAGGATTTTCCCCAAAATGTTGGTAAATATGACATGATTTTGATGTTATTCAATTTAACCTAATTTTCTAGAGATATAGATTACCGATTTGTTCATAAATTGATGGATAAGTACTTTTTTTAGAATACCGGATTCCGAATGCCAAGACCGAACTGAATCGGTACCGGAATTCATATTTTCATGTTTTCGGTTTCGGTATTTTCAATGATACTGATACGAACCCAAAAATACGGCACGGTGTCCATTATATGATTTTACTCGTTTTTCGACATCAGTATGTGTCGGAATGATACAAATCTCATCCTAATAAATTGTATGAATATCATTTATAAACACCAATTTCCGCAAATTTAACAAGATTTTGATGACTTGAATTATAGGAATTCCGAGACGGCGGTTCATCTACGATCTGAAAGCCATCGGAAACCATCACCAGAGAAGGAGGTGAGTACGACAAGAGGAGCTTTGACTGTTACTGCGGCTGGTAAACCGAGTGTATCTTCTGTAAACGGCGGTGTAGATCACAAGGCCAAACACGTGTGGCCGAAACTGTATATAACATTATCAAACAAAGAGAAAGAAGAAGATTTTATGGCTATGAAAGGTTGTAAGCCTTCACATAGACCTAAAAAGAGGCCTAAAGCTATTCAAAGAAGCTTGCTGGTAAGTCACCGTATAGTCATTTACACAGACCACTAAACTAGTTTTTTTAAGATTTGATCTTTAATCATATGTTTGTGTTTGCTTTAGTTGGTGAGTCCTGGAGCATGGTTGACTGATATATGTCAAGATAGATATGAGGTTATAGAAAAGAAGAATACGAAGAAGGTATGTTATCAAATCATTCTTTAATGGGTTGTAATTATGTTTTAAAAGTTGTACTCATTTTGGTCTTTCATTTTTATCTTTCAAGATAAATGGGTCTAATCTTTTTTCATCAAATTCTTGGGCCGTGTTTTGATTACTTGTAACTTGTTCTTTAAAACTCGTACGTCTGTCCTAGATTAAACTCGGTTTGCCTTTTTTGTAATTGGGTATAATTTGAGACATGCATATGGTTTTTGAAGCTCAAGATACATGCTATCAAAGCACGCCCTAAGATTTGATTCAAAAAATTGGTCGGGCGTGCATTGAGTATGCATTAGTGGCTTGAAACTTGTGCATTAAGAGTTGTACTTACCTAAATTTGGTTGTTTTTGAAATGACTCGTTGGACCATGCTTTAAGAGGTGTACGTTTGGTGTTGATTTAGACCATTTCAAGAAAATGGTTTTTTAGTGGTGGGTTTTTTTAATGGCATGTAGCTTGTACGTTTGGTGTTGATTTAGACCATTTTTAAAGGCAATTGGTTTTTTGTGTAGAGACCAACCGGATTGAAGGCCATGGGAAGCATCGAGAGTGATTCAGAATGATTAATGTACACATACACCAATCTTTTTTTGTAAATGGTTCATTTCATTATTATTATTATTATTAAATTTTAATTTGAATCAAAGTTCAAATTTGTTTTCTCACTAATTATCTCATTTTATATGAAAATATAACGGTGTGAATTTGACTAACGTATTGTTAGATTATTTTTTTTAAAGATAATAATGTAACAATGTTTACATCGAAATCGAAATGAACTATATCGTTTAAAACTATATTAATAGATTTTGAGATCATAGAATATTTGTTGCTTTTTGACACATTAATAACTTGTTATAAAAAAAGTTGTACACCATAATAGGGTATCATACATCAAAACTATTGTTTAAACATTGGTCATTACATTATTAAGTAGTTAATTGATGTATAATTGTACAAATGACTAGTATTCAAATATATGGTCATGAATTATCATCTTATTTTAGATATTTTTTTTTAAATATATGCTCATTAATTATCATCTTTTTATAAATATTTGAATTACTCATTCCACCAACATGAGAATGATATCGGGTGATGGTTACGACCTGTATTCTTGAAGTCTTAGATTCAAAATCTGATTCAAGGAGGTTTTTCATAGTAGGGTTTTTTTATAGTGTTCTTGGTTTAGTTGTCTGGAGCGTTAAAATTCGTATGGACGGCTGACACCTTGATTCTGAAAGATTTACTTGAGTATTGATTGATTCCAAACACCATTAAATTTTTTTAAAACTCAAGCTGACCTTTGTTGACTGGACTACCCTACAAGATTCATCAAAAGTTCAAAACAGATGCCTCACCAGTCACCAACCGTTCACGAATTGGACCAATAGTCCAATAGGCTCAGATGGTTGGCCCAAAATAAAAGTTGGATGTATTTTATGGAAAGTTCATAAACGTCTATAAGTCAATTGACATGAATTTAAGTAAGCAAGTGGAGTGTAGAATGATCATTGAACTATTATGACCACATTTCTTCGTGTGATGGGGTGTTTGAAAGACTTCTGTTTTGTTCACCACAACTGTTTTAAGGTGTGTACACATATGCACACGCACATATATACGTATAACGTATAAAGAAAGTGAAGTTAAAAGAGTAAAACATATAGAAATGATAAAATAAGCTATATATAGAGAGAGCAGGAAATAGGGACGAGCAAATGGTGTCAGGTACCGATATCGAAATGAGCATGTTGGTACCGGTATCAAGGCTTTAAAAAATTGGATTGGGAAATTCAGGATCGGTAACGATACCCGTAGCCGTAGCCGTAGCCGTACTTACTGAATTTTTTCCTACGCTACCAGTACTGAAACAAGCTTTTTCGATACTTGTAGCAACTTTTTAAGAAAGTTGGTATTGGGAAATTCAGGATTGGTGCCGGCATGGTGGTACCGAGCTCATCCATACTTTGAAACAATTCGTGCTTTAAGGCTTGTTCATTAGATGGCTCGCTTGTAAAGGATCCGAGCCAAGGCGAGATTGGTTATTAGCTGGCTCGTTAGTCCGTTTAAATTAAGCACAAATTTTAATATATAAAAAGTATTAACTCATATTTTGACATATATAAATTATAAGTTCTAATTTTTTGCATTATAAATCCTGCATTATTTGTATGCTAAAAATATTGTTTTTGTTTTTTTACTTATCACTTTGTATAAAAAATATAGAAGTTAACAAATTTTGAAAATAAACGAATTAACTCAAAGTTCTTATTAGTTAAGCTCGAGCTTAAAATTTCAGCATGTTAAGATAAACGAGCTTAACCAAGTTGATTTCTTAACTCCTAGTCCTGGCTCAACCTGTTTCGGCTCAACTCATTTTCGTCTAATATATTATATATATAAATGTAAACAAAAAATAAGATTAAATTACGGAGAAATGGTGAAATAAGTGAAGACGTAGATTTTTCATCAAATTCATATATTTTGAACCGTAGGTTGAAGATGGAAATCAAAATCTAATAGAACATAGTGAATTAGTGATTAACCTACACCGTGATTTTGGGTTATAACATGCCAATATGGGTCAAAAACTAGAATAAGAGTCAAGTTCATTTAATTTATGACTTTAAACATAATCAAATGATTAAATTAGTGGAAGAGGAACCTGTTGCATGTCATTTTGGATCAAGAGTGTCACATGGGTTCATTTTAGGGTTATTATATGTTGTGACCCATACTTGTTGTTACTTTTAAGTAGTGCAAGGACTCTTTATCATGTCTTAAGTTATATATAGGAGCTAAAGAGGATGTGTGGTGTGTAGCTTAGTGCTATTAATCAAATCATAGTGAATGTAATCGTTACATAGGCGACTAAAGGACAGCATTCGGATAGTGCTATTAATCAAGATGCTACTTTTGTAAACTTGTCTCACTAAAGTGTTGATTTTCCAAATGGTAAGGATAATATGGCATAATCTTGTAATTTGAATTATTGTGATTGATAGTAGATAAAAATGTAGTTATTTCTTTACTCTTGTAGCATGTTAATCCAAGAGTTTTATATAAAATATATCTTACTCAGATCACACAACTATGCCTAAACAAGTTTGTATTTGGAACAATGTTTTGTACACTACTTATTTAAAAGCTGGTTTATTTAAAATTTAAATTTACAAATTTGATTTGAAATTTAACACGTCTACAATCTCATGGAGTAACATACGCGAAGATGTTACATGGGCGAGCTACGTACACAAGTGACACTTGTAAACATTTTAAATAGATTATACATGTTATGGTAATAAAACGGATCAAAAATGCGTTTTTGACGAATACAAAAGCCTAAATTAATTTATTCAAAAACAAACAAAAAAAGTTACCTGTTACTTAACAATAGGGGTGTGCATGGGTCGGTTTGGGGCGGTTTTAAGTCAAACCCATAACCATAACCAATATGTCGGTTAATAGATGACCATAACCATAACCCATCCGTTATTGCGGATTCGGTTAATCGGTTTTGAATGTTATAACGAGTCGGTTATGGGTCAGTTAACCGTGACCAAACCAATGTATAATTGAGCTAAAACTTTGATACTGAAAAAATAAAAATGATATGACATAGTTCAACAATATATATAATTCTTAGTATTAATAATATATATTCATACACACGATAATATAGTATAAAAATGAGAGCGTTATTAGTTTATTACATTCTTTAGTTTTCTCCAAATTATCAACCGTGTGTCTAATCATATTCCATAAAGTTGAGAATTTTGTAAATGGGGCGGTTCGGTTTTGGCGGGTTTGAAATGATCTTTAACCAAAACCGACCCGCATTTAGCG
Source organism: Bidens hawaiensis (assembly GCF_021521415.1). Lineage (NCBI taxonomy): Eukaryota > Viridiplantae > Streptophyta > Magnoliopsida > Asterales > Asteraceae > Bidens > Bidens hawaiensis. The sequence goes on along the minus strand of NW_027493423.1, from coordinate 23,872 downwards.
GTTTTCAAAAATACATTAAACCGACCCGCTGGATATGTCGGTTATCGGTTAAATTTGGTTCGGTTATGGCGGTTATGGTTCGGTTAATGGTTATGACGGTTAATTTGCACACCCGTACTTAACAATATAGCTTTTCAGCCATATCTAGCACATGTATGGTTATTTATAGAATCTATTTTAAAAATAGACAAAAAGTGTGTACAAGTCAATCCAAACAATACAAAGTTAAAGTATGAAACATACGCCAGTTATTAAAGCAAAAGTTAAAGCCATTTGGTAGCAACAAATCTCATAACTCAAATCATCATGCTTCTGCAAAGTGCATGAAGTTGCGACAAAAATTCGGTATCACAAAATAAAGTAAAACGATCCTCACTGAAGCGTTGTATCTAATTTAAATAGAACAAATCGCATTAACATACATATTAAATCCGTTTCAAAAGTTGAATACAAAATTTACGTTTTGCAGTCAAGTAGATGGTTTTCCAAATCCAAAACTTCAATTTCGTGATACTTGGATAACAAACATGCCTTGTTAGAACTAATAATACAAGCTAAATCATATTTTTTTTCCGTCCTAATGTACATAAAACCATATTAATAAAGTCCAGAATCTATCAAGTGAGATCCATATTTATTGCTACGGAGTGGGTAACTTGTACTTCTTGATTTGTTGGATAACAACCTCATACAAAACATCAGCAAAAGACATGATATTCGGGAACAAAAACCCTGTTTTACTAATAATCTGATGCAAAAATTCTACTAAGATATAGAGACCTAGAAAGAACCTGAGAGAAAGTAGAAAGCATGCCACGAATGCTATGATCAAGGATAGTTTTGACTTTTGACTTCCTCAACTGGAGGCAGTCTACCAGCGCTGTCCAACAATTTTAAAAGCAAAATCGGAATCAAACACAAGTTTTGTAAATCTTGTAGTTGAAAACAAACACGCAGAATATAAAGTAATTCAAGTTACTACATACCCTATGAGCATTGATCAGCTGAAAGATTTTATCAGTAGCATCAAGGCAGAAGACTGCAGCCATTTTCAATTAACTGAACTTAACAACTTGCTAAACTCAAAATAATTAATGCGTGAAGCTATTAAAGGAATCGAGTTGTAATGCTGAAGCTGCCACCAGAATCAACTTTTCTTTTTTGTTTGCTGTTTGATTCATGAGACATTAATAAATTGCACAACCTATTTATGGATACTTGTTCAAACATAACACTGATTACACATAACTATCTTATTACAAAATTGCTTACTTTGTTATAATATAATGTTTATATCCATCATGTTATACAATAATGCCGCGGACATAATCCTGTAACTAGCTAAAATTATAATACAGCTTCAAATATGATGGTCGTTTTGACTCAAAAAACGGGAAAGCATATCATCTCAAACATGTTTTCTTTTTCTTTCTTGATGTCGACTTTCAAGATCTCCAGAAACAAGATAACCAATCTGATGGTGAGTTGGAATGTAAAAAACAACCAGAAGCAATAAACATATTTATGCCAAGCTTCTCACTCAAGATATCATTGTTCCTACAAGTAAGAACATGATGCGCTACAACTAGTAGAAATTAGGTGTTGAATTTGAAGCAAATTTATTATCAATTCTGAATACGAAATGATGATCTAAATTCTCTAGCAAACCTTTATCACTATGTATACAAATAATAGTACATTAGTACAACCAATAAACAGCATCAATTTCAAACAGATATGAATATGACCTCAAGAAAACTGCTCTGCATTAATCAAAGGAAGAAGTTATGCTACTTCAAGAGGCTCAAAGTCAGATATATTACAACTTCTAGAATCATAATCATAGATTCATCACTTTCTTAAACACCAAAAACTTCATTTATGTCAAATTTCTGAGTCTAGGGGTGTCCATCGGCTTGGTTTATCGGTTTTAATGAATTCTTCCTTCAAGTAAGAACATGATGAGACTATAGGTGATAAATTTGAAGCAAATTTGATATCAATTCTGCATACGAATAATAGTAAAACCAACAAACATCAATTTCAAACAGAACAGAGTATCATTTCAATTTAATACAACTATCAAACTCTACACATTATAATTCCAAGAAACTAAACAAGCAACGGTCACTATATCTGCTATCACATTACACAGAACAATAGCATGATTCACTGATCAATCCAGTTTGAACCATCACCGGACGACAAAAACAAAGACGTCAACGAATTATAGGATGTACATGGATAATAATCTCAACCAAACCTTATCATTGTGTATACCATCGGAATTCAATCACATATATTACAACATCTGGAATCACTCAATCACAGATTCATATGCTAAAGGAGACTACAATATCACTTAAACACAAGAAACCTTCATTTATGCCCAGCTTCTCACTCTACAAACGTTCATCGCTTCGGCTTTCTGTTTAATCGGTTTCATACCAAATAATTAACCCTTCAAAACACTGCTAACTGTTATTAAAATACAAGCAGACACTGCAACTAGATAAAATTAAGCTTTAAATCTGAAGCAAATTTGAAATCAATTCTGTAGACTGCACATGAATAACAATAATAATCTCAACCAAACCTTTATCATTATGTATAACCAATAAACATCAAATCCAAACAGAAATGAGAATCACCTCAACTTCTTAAGTAAACCTTCATCATTATGATCTTAATACAAGTATTAAAGTCTACACATAATAATTTCGTGAAACTAACAGAGCATTGAAGAAACTGTACACCGAACACGCTCACATTATTCATCGATCATCCGAATAAGCAACATCAATTTCAATTCTGTATATGAATCATAATAATCTTCTCAACCAAACCTTTATCATCAGGTATTGTATACCAATAACAACAACAATAATAATACAGCCAACAAACAACATCAATCATTATTATCACAATACAACAACAACAGCTATCAAAGTTTCTACACATTAAAATATATTCGTAAACCGATCGAAGAAATTGTACACTATATATCCACGATCTCAATCCGAGTGCGAATCCTCATCATCCGATGACGAAGATGAAGAAGAATAAGAATATAAACCGTTAGGATTCGGCGGGAAACAGAAAAACGTCCATAAACACAGCGCGAACCGACGAAACTGTTGGAACGGGAAGCAGAAGATGAGATGGAGAGCTTGTTGGCTGCTTAATCGTTCGGGGTTGCAGGCGATGTATTGGCAGATATCGGCGGAGACGTTGGCCACTGCCACCACCAGCGGACTGTTCATCACCATCGTTGAATAATTTGATCGGATTGTGACAATTTGATCGGAGTGAGGGTTAGGGCTCAGATGATGGTGGAATTGGGGAAGATTCAAGTGATGGTGACGTCAGGGAAGAAATTGTTGTGAATTAATTTGGAGACGTGACGTCACGATGAGTAAAGGTACATGAAACTAGTGTGACTTTTTATTTTTGTGTTAATAGACATTTTCGTCCCTATCGTTTGCTACTTTCGCCACTTTAGTTTAAAGTTTGAAATTTTGTCAATTTAGTCCTTATAGTTTTAAATATTAACCAATTACGTCCCATCCGTCTAACGACATCCAGATATGCCGTTAGCTTAAGGGTATTTTTGTCTTTCTCCTTTTTATTTTAGTTATGGTCATTTTCGTCCTTGTGGTTTGATACTTTGAACTGAATAAACTAAAATCAAATTGACAAATTTTCAAACTTTGAACTGAAGTGATAAAAATTTCAAACTAAAGGGACTAAAATGACCATTAACTAAAAATAAAAAGGAGAAAGACAAAAATACCTTTAAACTAACGACATAGTTGGATGCCGTTAGACGGATGGGACGTAATTGGCTAATATTTAAATCTATGAGGACTAAATTGACAAAATTTCAAACTTTGGACTGAAGTGGCGAAAATAGCAAACCACATGGACGAAAATGGCCATTAGCTCTTTATTTTTTAAGTTTGCGTGTTTGATATTCAAGTTCTTTGTAACGTATTTTGTTTTGCATCTAGCGCTGATTGTGTTTTTGTGATTATTACAATTATTAATTTATTGTGCTTTCTTTTTTTAAACATAAATTGGATAAACGACGGGGTCACTGGTACACTGATCATCTCAATTTCTCGAGTACTAAACTATTGGGTGCTAGGCTAAACGTTTCCAAAGAAACTTAACTCGGAAACCACTCTCAAAAGAAAACCATCATAGATGAGAAAACCTTTTAGGTTAACCGAAAACTCCTGTATAATGTTTGGTTACTGTTTTATTTTCTCCTTTTTAAAATTATTATGATAACTCAATTTAACTAAGAAAATTAAAGTACATTGCATGAAAGCATTTATCTTCTTTTTAAAATTACTTATATTGACTTAAATTTAAAAAATTATGATAAATTGATGTAAAAACCCATTTTACCATTCAAGAAAATGAATCTTATACAAAGCCGAGAAGGGTAGTGGTTTTCTCGCATGGATAAGGAGAGCGTATAAAAGTGAAAACAAGATTTAGGGATCTTATTATTAGCTATTTTCTATAACGTAGAACTTTATTAAACAACTAGCAAGACGCTAGGGGCCAAATAATGAGAAGTTACAAAGAAAAGCTACACCAACAATTTTTTAAACAACAATTCTGTATCCAATGACAGCTCAAATATCCTATGTCTTCCATCATTTTAGCTATGAAAGATGAATTCGTTTCTTGTCTTCCAAATACACCGACATGGCGTAAGGATGATCTCATGAAGCACCTTTTCTCTCTACCCAACTTGCAAGACCTGTGAATCCTAAGCAAGTTTTGAACCAAGAAGCGAAGATGGAAGGAATATGACACCAACTGCTAAAAAATTGCCACATAAACAAGGCAAAATAACAAGTGGGAAGATGCTCACTAGAGCTTCCTTTTGTTAGTGTAAATGATAAAACTATGATTAAAAAATAAAAGATTAACAAATCATTTTAACGTCCATCCATTTCAAGAATCAAAAGTATGAGGTTTGAATAATTACTAAAACAAAAAAGGATTTAAAACAAAGTTTCAACTAATCACAAGAGGTACCCGTATAAATTTAAGTTAAAAATAATGAAAGTCAAACATGATCATATTAGAACCAAGTAGGTTGTCCATGGTAGTATGGTACAAAAACCCAAATCAAAAACATATTTTCCTCATAAAACCAACCATAACAAACACAATCACTAACACAAACAAAACATTATAAATAGTCAAAAGATTTTAATTTCACCAACCCATTAATCATTTTAAGTACACAAGTTATGAACCAAACCAAGCCAGACTACAAACCACATATTCTTATTTTACAGCATACATCTTTCTAGCTTCTATCGGTATCCTTTCTCCAAATAGTTGAATGAGGTGCACTTCCCACATCCTTCAACAAATGGTCGGACCATAACTTAGTGACGCGATGTAAAGATTCTTTGACCATTTTTCCTACAAAATGTATATAAAATCCGGTGTTAGCAAAATGTGTGCTTACAAGTTACAACTTTGTTTATGATAAGTTTGCACCTTAACACGAGTGCTTGGAAAGGAGGATGTTCTTATCATTTCTTGGGTTCCATCTGTCAGTTTGCGTGTCGGGATGTTGAGTATAAAAGCAGCCTGATCAGGTGTGGCAGCCATAGATGTTATCCTGTACCCATTCTCCCATCTACACTGTATTCCTTCACTCGGGTACAGGAAATCGACCTCCACAACCTGAGGTCAACAGTGGGTCAAAACGATTAAACCTTTTATTTTATTTTACAAATAAATAATTGATTATTCATGTTTACAGCAATCAACAAATAAAAACAATCCGTAAACTGAACCCAAACAAAAACCGACTATCTGGTTTTCACAAAAACCGAACTTTCGGTTCAGCTTAGGTTTTGCATGTAAGAAAACTAATAATACCAAACCAAAGTTATGAATTTTCATTTTTAATTTAGAATTTAAAGTAATTTAGGATAATTTAATAAATAGTGTTACCCAAACATTTTATCCTATAAATGTATAATAATAAATTAACTATTAATTAACAAAAAATATTAGGCCCAAATTCATTAATTTGGTCCAGAATTTCAAGCCCGTATAATCATTTACTGTTACGGGTGTTGTGCATAAGTTTCTTACGGTAGGTATGAATGTTTTGATTTAGGATAAACATGCTTTTGATGTTTTCTGGATGTTTTTCATTGTCGTGTGATACACGGGTTTCTAACCTAGTTAACTAATCTATGAAACAAAGACATTCCATCCGTTTCCACTTTAGCTAAAAGCCTAAAAGTATAACAGTGATGTCAAAGTCAAACCTGGTTAGAAAATCCAGAGTTTCTGGACGTAACAACGGCCCAACGACTTCCAGCTGTCGTCATAGAAGTCACATAAAAGCCTTCTTCCCACTTTTTACTAATCCACTCGAACGGAAATGACTCGCTCACTTGATATGACTGTTGTATGTAACGTGTTCCTGAAATAACAAACAAAATTACAAAACAACATATATAAATGCATACCTTGTTATGAATATAAAAAAATCACAAATTATTAGATACAAAAGTTTCTAACCTTTAGACATAACAACTAAAGAGCTTCCATTTGCAGCACCCGCAATCGAGGTGATGTAATAATTATTTTCCCATTGTTCCATAATGTAACACCCCGGCTCGGTTAGGGCCGACGTGTCACTCGATACGATAATTAAAAATCCAAATTCAAAAGTTTAAAATCATTCAATACCAAAAAGGTTCAATATCATTGACAACGAAAATAAATAAAGTTGTTTCACTCAAAAAAAATTATTTAAGTTCCTCATAATCCAACTTAAGACTTTTACTTTTACTCTCTTATCACACGTTCCCGGATTCCCTTGAGTACCTGTAACAAATTATAGAAAACACAAAACAAAGAAACACGGATAAGCCAAAAATTGCCCAGTAACGGAGGAAAATAGCAGTAACAAACGATGAAGAACAATACAATACAATAAACGATCAAAGAAGAAACAAGTACAGTCTAAGAGCTGGTAACACTAACAATACGCTGAACGATCAGTTATGAATCAGTACAATAACAATATATTGGAAATACCCATGTGAGCCAGTAACAGTAACAGTATGTACATTAGCTGCAGACTAATGCACCAGTAATTAAGTGAGATAGGAATGTGGACACACACACCTAACCATCTCACTCTAGTAACAGTTTACCTAGGATCGATCCATACGCCTCTCAGTAATCAGTATATGCTCTCATCGCACAATAATTTAGAGACGCTGTGGACTAATCGCTCCGCCACAGATAGAGCACATCAAAGGTGCCTCGATTGACGCCCTACGTCCCCATAGGTGGATAAATGCTCGGGTATTGAGGTCAAATAAAATACAATAACAATGGTCAATATCAATATAATATGTCTCAATAACAATCGGTCAATGTACAATGGTCTATTAGGAACATGCGATAATGAGTGCAATAAAATATAGTATATCGCATGCATGACAATTTCACTTTTCAAATAAACAATGACCAATAAGACAATTAGCAATATATAACGGTAACACGATACTATGAAACAAATCTACAATATTACGATACGATTAATGAATCAAGAACCCATATACTATGAAAACGAAGACACAATATGACGCTACTAGTGCAAGGCTACGAAACCCGTACACTATGAGAATGATGAAACAATATTCACGCTACAAGTAAAAGACCACAGAATCCGTACACTACGAGAACGGTGAAAACAATATAAAGCTAAAAGAAGAGAAACACGGAATCCGTACCTTATACGATGAGCAAAGACACACTAAATATCAATACTCCTTAACCCTTGCGCGAACCTACAATATTATTTTAAGTTCAATTATATTTTGGTACCCACGTTAGTGCTTGTGTTAGCATACTAATTGACTTGTTTGGACCCTTTTGATTATAAAATAACCCCATGCATATGGACGTTTATTAGTATGTATTTAGCCTACAAAATAGTTACTGTGAAAATTTGGAAAATCAATATTGTGAAATCAACTCTTTTATATATATATATATATATATATATATATATATATATATATATATATATATATATAAAATCAACAAAAGAATATGGAGGAAAACAATTGCAACAATGAGTTTTAGCAAGGCTAATGAGGTTTCTTACGAAACCTTTACAAAGGTATCTTCCATTCAGTTGATTAAATCCACATTATATAACTTTATTATACTATAAAATAAATTAATTAGTTAACTGTTAAAACAATTTTTGAGACTAAACTTCTAAACCAGATTCCTATGTATACACCCCTACCAATACCAAGGTTCATTCGACCCATTCATACGTGGACTGCCCAGCACCAGAACTCGAAGATAAGATCCGATCAGATCTGGGTAGTCTACTCATATCAATTTTGGGTTAAAAAAAAGGTAGGTTGTAACAACAGAATTAAAACCCCATGTAGTGATACCTTGAGCCGAGATGAACGGTTTGTTTCGGACTGAGCACGTCGGAGTAGGCAACACGTACGGCAGTGGCGTGACGATGGCTAATGGTACGTCCAGCAGGTGGTGGCGGCGTGTTTCCGGCGATTGACAGGGTGGCGGTGGCGTAGAGATATATGGTTTAGTTATCACCAAATTGTTTGATGTTATCATGTATATTTAAAGGATTAGTAAGACACGATTTTCGGTTTAGCCAATTTTATTTTGATTATGATTATGATTATGATTACAAATGTTAATCTCAATAATTCTAGCCCAGGCTTTCAAATTCTATTTTGGGAATATTACACAAATGGTACTTGTACTTCCATTGTTTACAAACCGAACCTTTTAGTTTGTCATTTATATTCAAGAACTTACATTTAGTTATTATAAGCATATGGGTTAATGAATATTTATCATTTTATATCATGTTCAGTTAGTTGACCTCCTTATTCATTTGGTTATTTTAAATTATAAACCCGTTAGATTTCCGGATATCTAATATTCTTGACTTTCGATTTTTCGTATATTACAATCCAGTTATGAGAATAATAGAAATTCTTAATAAGTTATTTATTATTTTAATATCAAAAAAAGAGGCGTAGAATCAACAAAAACCTTGTTAAGGAAGAAAGGTGATAGATTATAAACTTGAGAGCTAAAACCAGTTCCCGCATCCATAACTAGGACCCACCGATTTAAAGCAGATGCAACACAGCTTATGTATAAACCCTCTTCGTTACCATTTTCTACATGTTGATTTAGTCCCGAATCTGCAACATTGTAACAATATCTGTGCGAAGAAAATAAAGAAACAATTAAGTTGTTAATATATACTTATGTTACCCATATACGTGAATATTAGGCATGCAAATAAACCGAACAAACACGAACGGAGAGTGTTAGTGATCGTTCATTAACTTTGACCGAACACAAACATTAAACAATCGAGGTTCTCTTGTTCGTTTTCGTTAGTAATGAAAATGAATGTGTTCCTGTTCGTTTATGTTCGCGTGTTAACAATATAAATGAACTGTTCACAAATGTAAACAAACAAACATAGTTGAACAAACATGCCACCCACTTTAACCAATTAAAAGATATGTTAACAACAATGTACTGGGCCAAAAACAATAACAAAACAAAACTAAATTGTAACGGGCTTAAAAAATTAATTATGTTAACGAACGAACTTAAATAAACATAAAATAATTTTTATGAACGAACTTTCATGAACATAAATGAACAAACAAGACACGCATTCATGTTCGTTCGCTTAACCTAATGAAGAAAAATTTATGTTCGTGTTTGTTCGTTTATTAGATAAACGAGCGTACCTTTGCGTCATTGGGGGACACGCATTGTAAACCGATACCCATTGTGAAGCAGGGCTACCTGCACGCATTTTCTTCTTGGTTGTTCGTCTTCTTCTAAATTTATAAGTAAACTACCTCGTTTTTGTCCAACCTAGTAAAACAAAAAATGTCAATACAAGTATAAAGAACCACCACCATAGATAATAATATAACTATTTACCATAAACTTAATTCTCTCCAGCATAGGGGAGCTACTGATGATACAAAGAGCAGAAGAAATCTCGCTTTGTTCCATCAAACACACAACCAAAGTCAGATTCTTGAGACATAGGACTGAAGTTGGAAGCTTATGTGGCATGCCACGTGCAGACAAGTCCTTTAACCGAATACAAAAGTCAAAATTAGCAAACCCGATATTCCCACGTTAAGTGTAACTAATCTTTTATCTTAAACTTTACCTTTATATAGTAGCTTGAGATAACCATTGACTGAATCAAAGGCACACACATCAACAAGTGAAAACTTGTTTCCTCCTACTGCAACGTCAACTTCTGAATGCCCACCGTGTCCCTGCAATAAAATACCTTTATATAAATAATATTAATTGAAGGAACTTCATAAAGGGCAGGGGCGCCTCTAAGAATCGTGAAAAAAATTTGGGCTGAAGGCGAAACAAATTTTTGGCCTAAAAATAGTTGAGTAATTGGGTTTAAACATTAAGAATACATTTTTTGTCAAAAAAATATATATATATTCAGGCCTATCGGGGTGTTGGGCCGGGGTCCGTCGACCACCCGGCTCTGATAATGGATGCTTACCAAATAGAGATACTCAAGTAGCGGGCACTTGGAGAGGAATCGTTGAAGCATTTGTGTAGACGCCTCAACGTTTCTAAAAGTGATGCTTTTCAGCCGAGTAAATACGTTACACGTCAATGGTGGTTCAAAAGTACAGTTTTGGAGATCTATACGTTCTAGTCCTTGCAACGAAAAGAAAGAAACGGGAAGCTTGTACAATCTATTATCATTACAAAATATCAGTTCTTTCAGTCTATTCGCCTTTGCAAGATAACTCATTACATTGACAAACTCGGATTCCACATTAATATGACCAACCAAACTGTTAAACTCTAGTATTTCCGGACCGTCATGTAATAACAAAACATGGAAGATGGCATTGGCAAAATTACACTTCAACTGCTTGCGACGCGAACTAGATGAAACTTTGACGAAGTAAATGCAAGTTTAGGCATGCTCCGCCAGCTATAGCGCCATTTCTTTGATAATATGCAAGTTCTGACTGCATCTCGGACCGGCATTAGACTTAGAATACTTTCTATTATGTTATGAGGAAGGCTGCTAATGATATCGGAAAGGTTTTCGTACTCCATAATGCTGCAAGGCAGAATGCAAAACCAAAACAAACACTATAAATATGGTCAACTTAAACCCTACTTTGCATGCTTATTAATAACAATTTTGATATGAAGATTACAACACATGAATTAAATTGATCATGAGCAAGCATAACTAAATAAAAAATGGATTATGTAGCACTGGCTTAGGGTTTAAGCACACAATTTGTAGCCGAATGTTGTGAGTTCCTGTGAATTGTGATGTACCATGTTACAAGCCAAATAGAAGAACTCAACCCAAAAGACTAGTCTGATAGGTAAGGGAACCCATTTGGCTTATAAACCCCACATCAGTTGCCCATACAATCGATGTGAGACAAGTCTCATACCTTGCAATGGTTTCAGTCCGTAACAATGCACCCTCCTTAAGGTCCAACGTCCTCGTTGGTCACGGCCACGTTGGTCACGGCTGGCTCACTCCAGGCCACCACTCCGTGGGCCACCACTCCGAGTCCTCGTTGGTTACAGCCACGTTGGTCACGGCTGGCTTCCTCCAGGCCACCACTCCGAGGTTGGCTCTGATACCAACGTCCCATTTGGCTTAAAACCCCACATCAGTTGCCCATACAACCGATGTGGGACAAGTCCCATACCTTGCAATGGTTTCAGTCCGTAACATACCATAGGGGAAAAAAACCATCGGGGGTGAGTGCATGTTGATGAGTTTAACGACCAGACTTAACTAGGTTAGTAAGATCGGGGTTTAATTGCAAGTGAAACGAGGTTTTCGTCCATGAGTTTTATTCAGATTTGTGGTTCTAGTCTAATAGTTTCAAATTTACGATTTTTGTCTATGTGGTTTCATTTTACTTGCAATTAAACCCGACCCCGCTAACCCTCGTTAAGTCTGGTCGTTAAACTCATCAACATGCACATCACGTGAGGGCAGTTTTGGTCTTTTTCTCCCCAAATAAATCATAGCCCTAATTTGCAAACCCTCTCACATGAGGGGTTAGGGTTTATTTGGGGAGAAAAAGAACAAAATTGTCTCTCATAAGGGGTGAGTGCATGTTGATGAGTTTAACGACTAGACTTAACTAGGTTAGTGAGATCGGGTTTAATTGCAAGTGAAACGAAACCACAGGGATGAAAATCGCAAATTTAAAACTATTGAACTAAAGCTGTAGATTTGGACAAACTACAGGGACGGAAACCATAGTTTACTCATTGTATTAATACCGATCACAATCTGAAAAGAAGAGGGTTTAAACTTTAAATTTCTATTAAAACATTGGATAACATTTAGCTAGTAATCATAGTGTGGGTAAAGGACACCAAAACTGAGAAGGATGAGAAGGAATCTAATCCATTGATCTTAGATTTGGATGGTGGAGATTAATTCAAGAATAAAAATTGAATAAAAATATACGAAAAGGGCATGCAGGTAATAACACACTTATGAAGACATTCTCTCTCCACATGCAAGACACATGTCAATTCCTCCATCATTTTAAAACGTCTATAACTTTTTCATACGACATTTTTTAGAATTTTTTTTTACTATAATAACAAGCGTTTTTTTATCTTTAATATGAATATCATATTGTTATATAAAAATAAAAAAAAGTTGGTGGGTTTTTTTATATTGTGTTATTTGGTTGTTCATTGTGTTTTTAATTGGGTTTTTCTATGCATTGTGTTATATATTTTGGTCATTGTGTTTTTCAATTGATACTCGTATGAAAGATAAAAATTAACACAAAGATTACGTCATTGTGTCTTTCGTGTGTCATTGTGTCTTTGTGTTCAACATTTGTCTTTATACTTATCTTTGTGTTTTAGTCATTGTGATCAATATTCACTTAATTTGAGAAAAATAGTATTATGTTGTTTGTGTATTACGTTCAAGGCATTGTGTAATATATAGATTCCATTATGTCTTACGTTTCAGCCATTGTGTTATACCCATTTACCATTGTGTCTTACGTTTCAGGCCATTGTGTTATACGCATTTACCATTGTGTCTTACGTTTCAGGCCATTGTGTTATACGTATTTACCATTGTGTCTTACGTTTCACGCCATTGTGTTATACGTATTTACCATTGTGTCTTGCGTTTCAGGCCATTGTGTTATACGCATTTACCATTGTGTCTTGCGTTTCAGGCCATTGTGTTATACGCATTTACCATTGTGTCTTGCGTTTCAGGCCATTGTGTTATACGCATTTACCATTGTGTCTTGCGTTTCAGGCCATTGTGTTATACGCATTTACCATTGTGTCTTACGTTTCAGGCCATTGTGTTACACGTATTTACCATTGTGTCTTACGTTTCAGGCCATTGTGTTATATGCATTTACCATTGTGTCTTACTTTTCAGGCCATTGTGTTATACGTATTTACCATTGTGTCTTACGTTTCAGGCCATTGTGTTATATGCATTTATCATTGTGTCTTACGTTCAGGTCATTGTGTTATATGCATTTACCATTGTGTCTTACGTTTCAGGCCATTGTGTTATATGTATTTACCATGTGTCTTACGTTTCAGGCCATTGTGTTATATGCATTTACCATTGTGTCTTACGTTTCAGGCCATTGTGTTATATGCATTTACCATTGTGTCTTACGTTTCAGGCCATTGTGTTGTTATATGTATTCATTATTGTGTTTTGCGTTTCAGGTTATTGTGTAATATGCATTCATCATTGTGTTTTATGTATTAGATAATTTGTTCGTATTTTTAATTATATATATATATATATATATACTATTGCACAACGGTGTTATTAGTGTTTAAAAAAACACAATGATCAAATGGAAGACACAATGGCGAAAAAACACAATAACAAACAGAAAGACACAATGACGAAAAAAAGACACAATGGTAAGCAAAAAGACACAATGACGTAAATTATTTTTTATTCTTATGTAACAAAATTATACTCATATTAAAGGTAAAAAAAACGCTTGTTATTATGGTGAATTTTATTTTTTAAAAAAAATATCATATGAAAAAGTTATAGACGTTTAAAAATAATGGGGGAATTAACATGTGACTTGCATGTGGAGAGAGAAAATGTGTAATATTACTTTTATACCATTTTTCCTTTGGCCCCTACATGACACATGTCAACTAATTATGGCTTCTCATCCTTCTCATTTTTGTTCCACTTTGTAGAATAACTTGACCCATCATAGTGTATAAGACTGTGTGTTGTCGTTGAAGTTGGGTTACGAATTCATCGAATAATATTGTGTCATACAGTGTTGACTGGATGTTAACTGGACACTCGCTAAAACCACTGTTGAAGCCGCCTGAGCCTATTGTGGTCGAGGCGAGCAGTGGCTTTAGCGAATTATCTAATTTTTTGTTTTTTTAATATAACATAATAAATAACTAGAAAACTAATTTATATAATAAAAACCAATAAACATCCTAATAACATAAAAAAAAATTAAACATCTTAAAAAACAAATTAAAAAAATTACAAAGTTAAGAATAATTTTTTTTTTCTAATAAGTAAATTTCATTATAATTGACTATAAAACGATTACAATAGAGTGGTAGGCAAACGGGCAACAAGTTGCGCCGTAACCCTATTTTGAATACAAATTTATTCTCGATCCCAGTTGCCTCCAGCTCATCGCCTTCTTTCTTGATCTGCTCTGATTTCCTTAAGAACAAGTGCTCGGGGTCGAGGTTGCTAAAGTCCTTGGTAGGAAAGTGTAACTTCCTGAATCTGTCTTTTGAAACTTTAACCCCGACCGCCGCCTCTATACTAGTTTATATTTTGTGTGCATCTTCAAGATCGACCTTGGTAGGTGTGGTTCTTTTTCCCCGGCTGTAACACCCCGACCAAAGGCGGCGGAACATGCCGGGGTGCAACGTGATTGGACAAATACACAAGACACTATTTAAAGTGACAATATTTATTCAACTCATTTTATTTCAACAAATCAATAACAACACATCTCACTCATATAAACAAATAGCATTCATATTGTTCGTTTTACTAATACCCTAATAGTCTTGGTAACGTTTTCCGTCAAGCACTCGAGTCAACAAAAGTCAAACCTGTAACATTTCATAAAATAAAGTTTGTCAACACAAAGGTTGGTGAGCAATTCATAAGTTTGAGCAGATAAGTATATAGTAATAAAAGCCACAAAACTTGTATACAAAAACAAAAAATAAAAGCAACAACTTGGATAAATTGACAATCGCTAATAGAATTACGTTAGCGCCACCTAGCTACAAGGGGTTGCCAAGTAGTCTAGGATTTAATAGAATATCGTTAATTGCATTACGTTAACGACACCTTGCCATTACCAAATGGTCTAGGATTTATAGATTTCCCCATGACTGAAAGCGATAAACACGTAGGCACATAGCATGTAAGCATAGAACACCAAATCAAGCAATTATTCAAGTAAAATATACAATCACGTTTGTGGGTTTAAGAATCAAGTAAATAAAGCATTTAATTTGATAGGTATGAAATGTCACCCCAAAATGAAAAATGGAAAAAGGGGTATGAAAGTACTCACCTCGACTGATGAACCGAAAAATAAATAGATAAATAAATGAAGCTCGAACGGTAAACGAAATATCCGACTTGAAACGATAAACACCTTAGCTAAAATAAATAACGTAATACATATTAATGAACTTGCAACCATAATGAAATTATATTGGAAACATTGGACGAGAAGGTTCGGTTGTAAATCGGATTATCGGTTAATTTGTTAATGGTTAGGGACTCGTACTTAAATGACAATTAAAATAAAATAATATTATTTTATTAAGCTTTTAAATAATTAACCAATATTAAATATAAGCAAGACGAGTTTAAAACAAGGGTTCGGTTTTTATAAAAAGAAAGAATTGATAATAAAGTTTATAATAATATTATTAATGATAATAATAATTCTAAAAAGATATGATAGATATATATATGTATATATATATATAAGATAAAGATGTTAATAATAAAAACAATAATTATTTTTAATAATACTAATATAGTATAATAATTATAACAATAATTATTATTATTAATACTAATAATGATAGTAAAGAATAAAATCTTGGTATTAAATTTAAGGTGTTGTTGATAAAAATAGTAATAATAATAATAAGTAATGATATTGATAGTAAATAATGATACTATACTCGATGTCAGTTCGATTTCTAAACGAGTTCACAAAATAACTATATTAATATTATTGCTAGTAATTAATGATAAAATATGATTTTTAATAGATAATAATAATATGACCTTTAATAATATTAATAACAATTTTAATATTTATAATAATAATAATAATAATAATAATCTTGTTAATAATAGTTTTAACTTCAATATTTATAATAATAATGGTAATAATAATATTAATAATAAATACCTATAAAAGTAAACTCAACATATTAATACTAATAATAGTTTTTATGTAGTAATGTTAGTATTAATAGTAATACAATTTTGTTAAATATAAAAATAACACCGAAACCGGACTAGGATTAGACTCGAACCCGAGACCTCTAGTTTAATAATTAACGTACAAATCAACCGAACCAAAATAACGATTGTTAACTTAAATCCATGAGGAAAATTATATCCATTACCCGACTGTTCGTCTTTTACCCAAAATCAAACCAACTCGATACTCATCCGACTCGTTTCAAAGAATATAACCGGTAACTAATCCGATTACTAACAATTTAAACTTGATAATTGATATAAGAAAACTAATAACACTAAAACCCGAAATTACTTTACCTATAAAACGTGTATATACTCGTGGCTCTACACCGGGAAGAACCCGAGTTAAACCCGCCGGAGACGAGGGCAGCGGCAAGGGAGAGAGAGAGAAACCGAGAGAGATCGACGCAAGAAAGAGAGAGGGAGAGAGCTGCGGCGGAGCGAAACACAGTACACAAAACCGGCCACCGGAAAAACGGGTAGAGGGGGTTTCGTCGGAAACGTGGGAAAGGAAAAAGGGAGCTGTGGTGTCGGGTGGCCGGAGAGGATGGGGTCGGCGGCTGTGGTTGGAGTAGGGTGGTCGGAGGCGGTGGTGGTGCTTTGGAGTCGCCGGAGATCGGGTTCGTCGGAAAACGGCTACAAGATGAAAGGTGGAGAGAAGGGTGTGGCCAGAGGTGGTGTCCGGCAGGTGGGGTTGGCCGGAATCGCGGCGGCGGCTGGGAACAAGAGAGAAGGAGATGGAGGTGGTAATGATAATAAGATAGGGTTAGGGTTTTTAGGTTTGTTATATTTATTATATATTTTCAAAAACCACCCCTTAAGTTTGAATCAATGTTTAAAATGAGTTCAAAAGTTCTAAAAGCTTATAACGAGTTTACGAAAATTAGTTTGAATCTTCTATGTTTTCTCAACGATACTATAATATGACAAACATCGATTTATTGATAATCGAGGTCCATAATAATATTATATAATGAATAAATTAAGGTTCTAAAAATGTTTGAGCGGTTTTACAACATAAAAGTTTAAAATACAAATATAACTCGAGACTCAAATTTGACGAATGTCACACCGACCCCCTTCCGAGTGGTCGATGTAGGGCTTGTGGTTGATCTTTTTGCCCGGACACGTTTAGGTCGATCCCTACATGAGCATCCGAGCTACTAGATGAGACATATGCACCGGACGAAGTAGTTTTTGTACGCTTTAGCGTTGAGCCACCATCAATGCCCGATCTAACTAACTCGATCCATTTCGAGCAGGACTTGAGTATTTGCCACAACTCGTCTCGTCCCACGTTTTTACCATCCCATACTTGTTAAACACTTCAGCTATCCACTCGGTGCATGTGAATATGTAAACTTGAAGATCATCGCTCCCGCTCGGGCGCATTCAATGACTGTTTCCTGCTATGCAGATTTTAAAAAGTTCGACATATTTGCGAGTTTCGGACCATCTTCCCGATATCATATTGTCGGTACGGACCGTACTTCCCGCCAACCTATAAAACAACTCTTTCACTTTTGCCCAAAATATATGATGCCTTTGATAGTCCGCTACAATTAAATAAAAATAACTCGCAAACATATTTTTATCCGAAACAAAAAAAATTTAAAATACATGATTTTCGATCTTCTGATATTTCAACCCAGGCATTACACAACGCCTTTTTCTCATCTTTTGTCCAATGAGTTGTTTATCTTTTTGGAAAATGACTTACTCGGCCGCTCTGCTCGAGCCTCCCGCCCCTCATTGGTTCTTCTTTTGGGCTCATTTAGCGGCCTGGGTATGAACCTCTCGTGTCTCCGAAACAAAAAAAGTCGATAACAACCACCCCATGGTTCGATACTTTTTTTAAAAATGTAGATGAGAATATGAAATATATAATTTTTGAAGCAGTGTAGAGAGTGTTGGTAATTTTTTTAAGTTAGTGGTGGGGTTTATATAGGTTTTAAGCTTTTTTTTTTGGTTTTACCCATGCCCGACGGTTAAATCACGAACCCCAAAGCCCAACGGTCACTTCATCCACCGCTACCTGGCTTGCGGCCGCTCGCTCTCGAGACCGGTGGCGGCTAGCCATTGTGGTGTGTGCGAGTGAGCTGACCGCTCACGGCGGTGATGAAGTGTCCACAACGTACAGTCCATTATTTAGCCGTTGAAAAAAATATACATAGGAAACAACAAACAACATGAAATAAATACATGAAATAAATGATGAAAACAAGGAAACCTTCTTTCCACTTTCTACTTATTCACCAGAATGAAAACGACTCGTTCACTTTATACTACAATTGTGATATATAAAAAAAACACAAATTATTAGACACAATGTTTTCTAACCTTTAGACATAACAACTACACCAGCAATTCCTCAAACCTTCTCCAGCCATATTTAGTAAACACCGATTAAAGGCCCGTTGTAAATCTCTAGTAAACACGGGTTAAAGGCCCGTTGTAAATATGTAGTAAACACCGGTTAAAGGCATGTCGTAAATATTTAGTAAACATCGGGTCGCCCGTCTCAAATATATAGTAAATATCTTGACACTTACTGCACCAGTTTGTGAACCATGTTAAATAATAGATCTTATCTTTTGCAAAGTGGTTTTTAAACAGGTTTTGTGACCTTTATTAAAACTCAAATTAATCGTTACACAAAAAAAGAAAAAAAAAACACTTCTATGTACTAGTAGATAAGACCACATATGTAATTTCTAAAAAAGTAAATAAGTACTAAATACTAATAAACTATACTTGTGATTTGTGAATGGTGATTTACTCTAGAAAGTATGAAAGTCACCTACAAAATATAAAAGTTAGTTTTCAAAACAAGAAGCTCGTATCAAAGTAAAAGTGTTGTTTGAAATGTGAAAATGCCAACTCTTAAACATGTTCAAAAAGCTTATAGGAAACTAAAAGCTTCCATGTTTTTAACGGAATAAGCTCGTATCAAAATAAAAGATTAAAAATAGTATCTCATTAATTATTTCAAGTATAGAAGTTATGAGCCAGACTACAAACCACATATTCTTAGTTTATGGCACACATTTCTCTAGCTTCTATGGTAAAAATTTACACTAGCCAATCGCCACTTAAACACCCAGACAATAAATGCAGCCAAAATAAGCCTAACGACGTCCACTTCAACAAATGATCGGACCATAACATATGGACGTGATGTAAAGATTCTTTGACCATTTTTCCTACAAAGTTTACATAAAACCGGTGTTGGTAAAACATGTACTTACAAAGATAGATTATAATACACTTGTACCTCAATGCGAGTGCTTGGAAAGTAGGATGTTTGTAAAGTTTCTTGAGTTTCATCCATCACTTGGTGTTTCGGGATGCTGAGTACGAAAGCAGCCTGATCAGATGTGGCAGCCATAGATGTTATCCTGTACCCATTCTCCCATCTACACTGTATTCCTTCACTCGGGTACTGGAAATCGACCTCCACAACCTGAGGTCAACAGTGGGTCAAAAAGGTCAAGCCTTTTAATTTATTTTACAAATAAATAATTAATTCATTACTTGTGATTACAATACTGATATAACTAGGGATGGCATTTAATCGATGATATCAATCCGTAAACTGAACCCAAACAGAAACCGACGATTTGATTTATGTTTTCACAAAAACCAAACAAAATATTTTATCCTAAATATTTAATAATCAGTTAATTATTATTTAACAAAAAAGAACTAGACCAAATGCATTGTTTTGGCCCAAAATTTAAAGCTCAAATGGTATAAGCGAAACCAAAAACTGAAAATCCGAAACCAAACTGATAACTCAATGTGATGCGTGTAACCCATTTGACCCATTCCTTTTAGCAAAAATTAAATCTTTTGAATTGACCCATTTGATTTGAAAAAAAAATAATAATAATAATAAATCGACACTTTCATAAGTAATCTATACCTATACTCTATAATAAAAGAATCAAACTTCCGCCATGTATCCTATCCTTGTCCCATCTTTTGGTTTTCCCGCCCATTCTATTTTTTCTTCTTGCTCACGTCACGGGTTGAAGCGCTGATCTTAAGATCCGTGTTATGCCTAGTTGCTTTCCTAACCAAATTTCATGTCACATTCATATTCCTTTTACAACCCAGTATTTCTTTAGACATCATTCGATTTCATCTCTTTCATTAGTAGCAACCGATTACAAACCCTAACATTCTATTGTTTTTAGCTATTTTATTTATTTTTTTCATCTAACAAGTTAAAAAAATGATCAAGTGCTAAAATGCTAAAAGTATATCAGTGAAGTCAAAGTCAAACCTGGTCAGAAAACCCGGAGTTTCTGGACATAACAACGGCCCAACGACTGCCAATTGTGGCCATAGAAGTCACATGATAACCTTGTTTCCACTTTCTACTAATCCACCACAACGGAAACGACTTGTTCACTCTATACCCCTGATGTGTGTAACGTGCTCCTGAAATAACAAAACAGATACAAAATGACATATATATATAAACCCGTCCCTTATTATGAATATATATCAGAAGTCACAAACTATTAAACACAAATTTCTAACCTCTAGACATAACAACTAATGAGTTTCCATTGGCAGCACTAGCAACCGAGCTGATGTAATACATATTTTCCCATTGTTCTCTAATCCACTTCTGATGAAAACAGAAAATATATAAGTTATTTATTATTTTAAGTCATTTAATATGAAAAATAAGGCGCTATAGTATCAACAAAAACAACCCTGTTAAGGAAGACAGGTGATATATTATAAACTTGGGAGCTAAAACCAGTTCCGGCATCCATAACTAGTGCCCACAGATTAGAAGCAGAAGCAACACAGCTTATGTATAAACCGTCTTCATTACCCTCTTCTACAAGTTGGCACACTCTCGAATCTGCAACATCGTAGTGATATCTGCGCAAAAAATTTAATGAATGAACAAAACAATTTGTTCGTTTATTTAATAACCGAGACTACCTTTGCTTCATTGAGGGACGCTCATTGTAAACCGATACCCATTGTGAAGCAGGGCTACCTACACACACTTTCTTCTTTGGTTGACCGTCTTTGTCTAAGTTTATAAGCAATCTACCTCGTTTTTGTATAACCTAGTAAAACTATACAATGTCAATACAAGTATATAAAATCAATTACATATTTCCCCTACCTAAAACATATATAATACATATTTTAAGTTTAATGAAATGTATAAATATGTTTTAGAAAAGGGAAATATGTAAAAGTCCCTATTAATAATATTACTATTTACCGTAAACTTAGTTCTCTCCAACATAGGGGAGCTACTGATGATACAAAGGCCAGAAGAAATCTCGTTTTGTCCCATCAAATGCACAACCAAAGTCAGACTCTTGAGACGGATGGCCTCAGTTGGAAGCCATGTGGCATGCCACCTGCAGACAGGTACTTTAACCGAATACAAAAGTCAAAATTAGCAAAGCCGATATTCTCTGTAATTAACTTTTATCTAAAATATTACCCTCATGTAATAGCTTGAGATAACCAATGACTGAATCTTAGGCATACACCGCAAAAGATCAGCAAGCGTAAGCTTGTTTCTTCCTGCTGCAAAGGCAACTTCTGAACGCTCATCGTGTCCCTGCATTAACATACCTATATATAAGATAATGTCACCATTCAAAAGGGGGTGGCGGCGCAGCTTGTTGCCCGTTTGCCTGCCACTTTATTGTAATCGCTTTGAGTTTAATGAGAAGTCTACATTAAATGTATACTAAAGGAACTTCATAAAGGATGCTTACCAAATAGAGAGACTCAAGCAACGGGCACTTGGAGAGAAACCGTTTAAGCATTCGAGCAGACGCCTCAACATTTATAAAAGTGGTGCTTTTCAGCCGAGTAAATGCGTTACATGTCAATGGTGGTTCAAAGGTACAGTTTTGGAGATCTATACGCTCTAGTCCTAGCAACGAAAAGAAAGAAACGGGAAGCTTGTACGATCTATTATCATTACAAAATATCAGTTCTTTCAGCTTATTCCACCGTGCAAGATAACTCATTATCTGGACAAACTCGGATTTCGTATGAAGATGACAGTTAAACTCTAGTATTTCCGGACCGTCATGTAATAACAAAACACTGAAGATGGCACTGGCAAGCTTACACTTCAACTGTGTGCAACCAGAATTAGATGGTAATTCGACCAGCTTGTTTGTAAATCCAAGTTTAGGCATGCTACGCCAGCTATACCGCCATTTCTTTGACAAGATGCTAGTTCTCACTGCATCTTGAAGCGGAATTAGACTTAGAATGTTTTCGATTATGTTTTGAGGAAGGGTGGTGATTATATCTGAATTTAGGCATTTGCCTTTTGTTGGGTTTTCGTACTCCATAATGCTGCAAGATAGATTTCAAAATCAAAATCGATGAATATAAGTAGGCCTGTAAACAAACCGAACGAATATGAACAGTGGCATGTTTGTGTTCGTTCATCGAACTTTAAACAAATAAAACCACTTAAACGGACAAATATTTGTGTTCATGTTAGCTCGTTTAAAAAGTGAACATGTTCGTGCTTGTATATGTCGCTAAATATCTAAATTGTGTTTGTTTATGTTTATTCGTTTAAAATCTAAACAAATATATTATGAACGTAACTGAACAAAGATAAATGAACATAATAAAAAAACAGCGAAAACGAATATAAACAAACATAAATGAACACAAACGAACGAAACATGTGTTCATGTTCGTTCGTATAATTAAATGAACACGAATTTTCTGTTCATGCTCCTTCATTTATTAAATGAACAAACATAAAGGTAACCCCCGGCCGAACGGTTCACGAAAAGCTCACTCACCGAATGTTTTGCTCGTTTAGATGCCGAAATAAAATTATGGTCCACTTAAACCCTAATAACAGTTATGATGTGAAGATATATATATTACAACCAGGGCCGACCAAGTAAACCCATATAAAAAATTAAATTGTTTAAACCCAACAAAAAACTCATTTTACTTAAGGCCAAAAAAAATTTCGTCTTCAGCCCAAAATTTTTTTTGCTTTCTCGGAGCCGGCCCTGATTACAACACATGCCAAGGAAGTCACAATTGTACGACTAAATATAATATTATATGGATTACGTACTATGGTTTATGCAATGCAGCCGAATGCTGTGAATTTATTATGATCGAGAGAATGCAAATATATACAGATTCCTTCTTTTTATATTTTATTTAAACAATAAGGTCTAATCCAAT